>NC_030680.2:21092244-21692244 GCF_000004195.4 Xenopus tropicalis | reverse complement strand
TCATCAATTTTAGGCCAGATATCAGGGAGGTAGGCCCGTCGGGGGTGCACATACTTGGGCAGATAAGTGGCTCAATCAGTCTGAAGGACCCAAATCAGCTGAAATCTGCCCGTGTATGTGCACCTTTAGGCATCTCCAGTCTGAGAACTAGTAATGTAGCCGGGTTATCAAATGACTGGTCAGAACTAAAGCAAGGAGGCAAACGCTGTCTGACACATGAGGGAACTGGAGTTAAAATGTCAGGATATTGGCTACTTGCCCTTTAACTGAAAGATTATGTAATGACTTTTAGACATGCTAAATTATTTTGTATCTGGAAATAATATCCTGTTAACCCTTTCCCCCATCCCCCCTCTACCAATACTTGTAGAAGAAATATTTGTTTTTCCAAAGTGTGAGATATCTGATGGGAACTTCCAATAAAGAGTGAAATAAGAGATTTGTGTCTCTGCTCGTCGTTTCTTGTAATGGGCTATACAATTTCCCAGGGTTCTAATGAGCAGCTCTTTGGCAGAATTGTTGGAGACAATGTTTTTGGAAAGGGGGTAGGCACAGACTGGGATTGCGGCACATCTCTTTTATTACCACCCTTAGCCCTCCAACTGTCTCATAATCCCTTTAAAAGAAGCAACAGGAGGTGTGGCTTAGGAGTCTAAGAAATATTGTCTGGTTATTGGGGGACTAACAAGCCAAATGGAGCCCCATAATGGAACTCATTTGTACCAAGACCCCCATGGTTTCTCACAGCCTGTAGGGAGAGAGACACCATAACATTATCTCAGAATAATTATTCCCCATTAGAATTCATATTCTTCCTATTCTGCCTGACATGTCTAACAAAATCCATGATGGTGAGCTGCTGTGACAGCTTTGAATGCCTGGATCAGTACTACTATAAACATGATTTTTAGGCTGGTTCACTGATAACGTTCATGATATTGCCCTTTAATTAAGTTAAATTAAAAATGAACATTGTTTCAAACATTGATCCCCAACCAGTGGCTCCTGAGCAACATGTTGCTACTGATTCTTGAAGTAACTTTTTTGAGGACTTATAGTTCAGCTATACTCTTTTGTACAACTTTCCACCAGAAATTTTTTTTGACCCTGAGTTAATCCACTTTTGTATGTGTTTCACATGATTTTAAATACACAATGACTATTAAAACCATTGAGGTACAGGTATGGGACCTGTTATCCAGAATGCTTGGGACCTGGGATTTACCGTAATTCGGATCTCCTACCTTAAGTCTACTGAAAAAATTATTTAAACAGTAATTAAACCCAATAGGATTGTTTTGCCTCCAATAAGCATTAATTATATCTTAGTTGGGATCAAGTACAGGTACTGTTTTATTATTACAGAGAAAAGGGAATCATTTAACCATGAAATAAACCCAATAGGGCTGTTCTGCCCCAATAAGGGGTAATTATATCTTAGTTGGGATCAAGTACAGGTACTGTTTTATTATTACAGAGAAAAGGGAATCATTTAACCATTAAATAAACCCAATAGGGCTGTTCTGCCCCAATAAGGGGTAATTATATCTTAGTTGGGATCAAGTACAGGTACTGTTTTATTATTACAGAGAAAAGGAAATAATTTAACCATTAAATAAACCCAATAGGGCTGTTCTGCCCCCAATAAGGGGTAATTATATCTTAGTTGGGATCAAGTACAGGTACTGTTTTATTATTACAGAGAAAAGGGAATCATTTAACCATTAAATAAACCCAATAGGGCTGTTCTGCCCCAATAAGGGGTAATTATATCTTAGTTGGGATCAATTACAAGTACTGTTTTATTATTACAGAGAAAAGGGAATCATTTAACCATTAAATAAACCCAATAGGGCTGTTCTGCCCCCAATAAGGGGTAATTATATCTTAGTTGGGCTCAAGTAGAGGTACTGTTTTATTATTACAGAGAAAAGGGAATCATTTTTAAAAATGTGAATTTTTTTATTAAATTGGTGTCTATGGGAGATGGCCTTTCCATAATTCTGAACTTTCTGGATAAGGGGTCCGATACCTGTAATTATATCAATGCCGGCAAAAATGGGAGAGAAATCACAATAACCCGAAAAACAGCAGAGAGCAGCAGCTCCAGTACGAATGGAGAATTTTTTTTAACTTTAATTTTTTTTATCAAAGAAAAAGAAATCTGAAACCTGACGAGCTTCTGTATAAGTAAATGAGAGGTGTATTTTCAACTTTTTTTTTATTCAAGATTGTGCAGACTCATTGAAAATGAATGGATGCAATTTCATTACAGTTGAGTTTTTCATTGTGCATGTAGTAGCCATGCTGACAGATTTCCCCATATTAAATAAACCACCAAACATTCTACATTTTGACATAGGGGAAAGGCGAGTAAGTCTCTTAATTAACACAGAAAGGCAATATATTTGGCCCCTAGTGAACACAAACCAAAGAAGAGTGTGTTTCCCCTTCTGTAATTGCCCTTAGAGTGAGGGGTGGATGGAACCTATTGCCTAGGGTTCCCATTAGTCCCTGTTTCCCAGTGACAGGCCCCAATGCAAAGGCCTTGGTCCCCAGAGTCCCCGAATGCAGCTATTCACTCAATAATGTCCCCGTTCAGTGTTCATAGAAATTTCGGAACTCTTTTTTTCCCATATATTCCTAATGCTGATGCTGAAAAACGCAGGCCAAGGATCAGCTCCTCCACTGGCACCAGCCTTCTTATTTGCCTGCACCCAGAACCGAGTCGGTGGGGCTGTGAGTGAATCTGCACACACAGAATTTATTCTTTATCACTGGGAAGGATTTTTTTTTAGAAAAGACCCTTTATTTAGAAACCACTGCCAACACCACCTTGATATTGCACTGATCTCATACACCCCCTTCCATGTTATCCCCTTAGCTAAAGAGCGATTCCTGTTCCATTTTCATCTACACCAGGGAGGGACCCCAACCTTTTATATCCACTAGCCACATTCAAATGTAAAAAGACTTGGGGAGCAAAACAATCATAAAAAAGTTCATGGGTTGCCAAGTAATGGCTAAGATTAGCTATTTGGCAGCCCCTATGGGGACTGGCAGCCTACAGGAGGCTCTGTTTGGCAGTAAATCTGGTTTTTATACAACAAAACTTGCCCCCAAGCCAGGAATTCAAAAATAAGCTCCTGCTTTGAGGCCCCTGGGAGCAACATCCAAGGGGTTGGGGAGCAACATGTTGCCCCTGAGCCACTGGTTGGGGATCCCTGATCTACACCATGAGAACAGAGTCATTTATATATATTTAAGGGTACTAGCAATGCTACTGGGAGAGGCCACTTGTAATTTCCCCCCGGATGTGGCAAGCAATATGGCGACTTCTACTAATTTCATATGACAGTTTGTGGCAAAGTGTAAGCTTGCTGTAGTTGGTCTGTTTAATAAAAAAATAAATCATTAACACAACCATTATTATAAATTGCTTTATTCATCTTTACTGCAATTCTAATATCCCAGTGATTCATTTGGCATTTGGTACCAGATTCTTCATTTAATACATTCATATTCTCATTTCTTTCTGTACCTGGAGTTGATTTTGTAATGATTTTGCCCTTAATGGCTCTGCTCTCCAGTTTTGAATCTTAACTGTCATCTAGTTGCTAGGGTCCAATTCAGCTTAGCAAGATTTACATGGCAACCTTGCAGCCAATCACTGTTGGAATAAGAAAACATGTGACTGCGGGTTGACTTGCCGCACGGGTAACTGTCAGTTAAAATAACGGTTTTCTCACTTCATTTCTGGGATCAGAGGTAAGTGGATCGCACCACATACTACGGGGGACAGTTTAGGAAAATAATGACATAAATGCAGAAAATCGCTATTTAATTGCATCACTGGGATATTAGCATTGGGTTTTGCACATAATATGTACTTTTAATAAATATATAACATGATTATGGGAGAATTGGGGTTGGGGAGCTGGGAGACTACAAACCTCTCAGGATACAAATAGTAAAATTTGGGATAAAAATTGCAATTCTGATTTTAATGTTCCCATTTTTCTGTATTTTGCTTTGTAGTTAAAAAAAAAAGTGCAAGTTTCCAAATTATTAATTGAAAATTCTGAAATTTCCCATTTATCCATCCACCACCTGTAGCTCTCACAGTGTTTGGGTGACAGTTGGCCACTTGGTGTTCAGTTTCCTCTTCTAATACTATTAATATTCCTATTTCTCTCTCAATCGCACTTTTTTTTTTTTTTTTTTAAATCGCCTTCTTTAAAAGCTTTTTAAGAAAAAGTGTTGGAGCTGACATTTCTTAGCCACTATTGGTCCCCTTGATGCTGCCTGAGGCTGGTGACACAGGCAGTCACTGCTTTTCTCTGATCTAAAACTTAAACTGCTCCCATCATCCCCTATCAGACCTGCAGCCTGTAGTCTTCCAACTGCCACCGACCTACAACTCCCATCATCCCCTATCAGACATTCAGCCTACAGTACACCACCTGTCACTGGCCTACAACTCCCATCATCCCCTATCAGACATTTAGCCTGTATTCTTCCAACTGTCACTGACCTACAACTCCCATCATCCCCTATCAGACATTCAGCCAGTAGTACACCACCTGTCACTGGCCTACAACTCCCATCATCCCCTATCAGACATTCAGCCAGTAGTACACCACCTGTCACTGGCCTACAACTCCCATCATCCCCTATCAGACATTTAGCCTGCAGTCTTCCAACTGTCACTGACCTACAACTCCCATCATCCCCTATCAGACATTTAGCCTGCAGTCTTCCAACTGTCACTGACCTACAACTCCCATCATCCCCTATCAGACATTCAGCCTGCAGTCTTCCAACTGTCACTGACCTACAACTCCCATCATCCCCTATCAGACATTTAGCCTGCAGTCTTCCAACTGTCACTGGCCTACAACTCCCATCATCCCCTATCAGACATTTAGCCTGTAGACTTCCAACTGTCACTGGCCTACAACTCCCATCATCCCCTATCAGACATTTAGCCTGCAGTCTTCCAACTGTCACTGACCTACAACTCCCATCATCCCCTATCAGACATTCAGCCTGCAGTCTTCCAACTGTCACTGACCTACAACTCCCATCATCCCCTATCAGACATTCAGGCTTTAGTCTTCCAACTGTCACTGACCTACAACTCCCATCATCCCCTATCAGACATTTAGGCTTTAGTCTTCCAACTATCACTGACCTACAACTCCCATCATCCCTTATCAGACATTCAGCCTGTAGTACACCAACTATCACTGATCTACAACTCCCATCATCCTCTATGAGACATTCAGGCTGTAGTCTTCCAACTATCACTGACCTACAACTCCCATCATCCCCTATCAGACATTCAGGCTGTAGTCTTCCAACTATCACTGACCCACAACTCCCATCATCCCCTATCAGACATTCAGGCTGTAGTCTTCCAACTATCACTGACCTACAACTCCCATCATCCCCTATCAGACATTCAGGCTGTAGTCTTCCAACTATCACTGACCTACAACTCCCATCATCCCCTATCAGACATTTAGCCTGTAGACTTCCAACTGTCACTGACCTACAACTCCCATCATCCCCTATCAGACATTCAGCCTGCAGTACACCAACTATCACTGACCTACAACTCCCATGATCCCCTATCAGACATTCAGCCTGTAGTACACCAACTATCACTGACCTACAACTCCCATCATCCCCTATGAGACATTCAGGCTGTAGTCTTCAAACTATCACTGACCTACAACTCCCATCATCCCCTATCAGACATTCAGGCTGTAGTCTTCCAACTATCACTGACCTACAACTCCCATCATCCCCTATCAGACATTCAGGCTGTAGTCTTCCAACTATCACTGACCTACAACTCCCATCATCCCCTATCAGACATTCAGGCTGTAGTCTTCCAACTATCACTGACCTACAACTCCCATCATCCCCTATCAGACATTCAGCCTTCAGTACAACAGTCACTGACCTACAAGTCCCACTATCCCATATCAAACCTTCATCCTTTGGCCCTTGTTATCTGATTGCACTCATACAGGTACATTAATCTTCCCTATAGAGGTGGGTGGAGCATACAGACATCACACAGGGGAGACATTGAAGCAGCCCCATCATTGCTAATCCAGCTGCGTTTTCTATCATGAAATCCAAACCCTGTAATCTTCCCCTACCTTTCTACAGGATCCCCACTGTTTTGAGAGCTGCCATTATTGCTACTCCCCCTATGTGCAGAATGATAACCCCCCCCCCACTAATGTATTGGTACCTCCTGTTAAACAGACTCTCAGTATCTTTTCCTATTAATGATGGCATCTCATAGACTGGTGCAAGGGATTGTGGGAGTTCTAGTAACAGCTGAGCGCTTCATGTTATGGAGCCATGATCTCTAACTGGAGGGCCCTACCAACTACTGCTGGAATATATCAGGGCCCAAAGGCCACCTGTGCAAGCAGGAAGTTGGTCAGGTCAAACAGCATTCTGGGAAAAAAGTACCTTCTTTGCTTCAACTGTGCCCATTCCCTGAAACCTACAGTAATACAAATCCAGAGAGGTTTTTAGGTACAAATGATCTGACCCCTTTTACAGACAAGTGTGCAATCAGATCAGCAAGTCCCCTCATTATCCATCATCAGTTTATAGGCATTTGTTTTCTAGAAATTCTATTCAGCCCAGAGCTTTGCAAAGAGTTATTTATATATAAATATGTCATTCACAAAACTACAGCTCCCAGCATGCCCAGATAGCCTGCAGCTGCCTTCTGAACTTAGAAACACAAATAGGAGGTGCCAAATACAGTGTAATTCAAGGGGAACTTTACCTTTAAAGCTGATATACGCTAACGTGAGACAAAATTTAGAATAGAAATATCACAGAAAATAAAAATACTAAAGCAGTTTAGGGTTTGTTTTTGGTACAATGAGAGAAAAGGTGTGTACTTATATAAGGCAGTATATTCTGCTATGGACAATAGAGAAGACTGGACCATGTGAGCTCACAATCTCTTCCATCTTTCCATCTCTGTAAAGTGAATTTCCGAGAGACAGAGCGATTTCCTGTGATTTTCCTGAGATTTTTCCTGTGATTTTCCTGAGATTTTCCAGTGATTTTTCCAGTGATTTTCCAGCGATTTTTCTAGTGATTTTCCAGTGATTTTTTTTAATATCTATTTGGAATCACTATCAGCTGATAGCTGTTTTTTTCTGAACACAACTGCTCTTTTAAGAGCAAAATAACTTGGGCGCAATGCCACTCTGCGCCCCCCGGAGGAAGGTAAGGAGGCTGCTACTGTTTTTATTTTTATCAAGTAAATGCCCCACTGTACCCCTGTCCCCCCAGCAGTCCTTTATAGTTACACCCTTGTATAAGGAGCTGTCTGAATAAAGTGTTTGTTACTTATTTATAGTAACTGCCCCTTAATACAGCAGTGGGCACATTTCAAGCTTAAAATCTGATTCTGTACTAAATTGCCCTTTAAAGAACCTGAATAAATATTTGGTTCTACATGGGGCAGTTTATCACAGAATCAGAAGCTTGAAATCTGCTCCCTATCCCCTCAGGGGTGGCGGGGGGGTCTATACAAAATTATTTTGCTATGGGGCCCAGTAACTTAATTACCCCACTGTTCCTATCAGTTACTTTACTGAGCAGTAACTTTTGGGGAAGGGCAGTTTTCACATGGGGTAGTGTCATTTTGTTACTCAGTGTTGGGCCTTATAACGTTCCTTTTAACTAAGAGAATTTTTCTCTTTTTCCCCAGCGAGAAGCTAAATCCGGAACCCTCTCCGAGATTTATAAGGTGAGTAAAAAGGAGTGAGTAAAAAGGAGGGGTAAAAAATGGGACCCACTCACTGTAGGGGCTGCTAGAGCAGGGAATCTGGGAGCTGGTTTGGTGAGACCCCACTTAGTTGTATGAATGTTCCAGCCTCCAGTAAACTCTCTCTTACATGGACCTTGTGTTTCTCACCCCCACAGTCCCCTCCCTCCCTATAGGTAATACATGTTTTTCACCCTGGGAAATATTATTTTATCAATAAAATCCCTTCTATTGATATTTTCCAGCCTCCTGATGGTCGGCTGACCAAGGGTGTGCTTCTCGGACAGGGCGGCACTGGCGATGTGTACAAGGTAAGGACCCAACCAATTTCTTACAGAGTAGAGGGGGACTGAAAGCAACTTTAATGTGCTATCCCTACCCCTGCTTTGCACACCAAGAAATTATCTGATAACTGGTAATTCTGTAGCCCTTTTATTCTACTGTCAATGGCTCCCCAGGAGCGCTCATATTCCATAGAAGTAGCCATATACATATAACACATTTAAATTAACTTTCAGTATGTAGACTTTTAGAATATAGTGATACTTTGAGACAATTTGCAGTTGGTCTTCATCTTTCTTTTGTGCGGTTTAAGAATTATTTAGTTTTTTTGTTCAGTTAACCCTTTCCGTCTATGTTACAGGGTCACCACCATCGCAAAGGTGTTGTCGCCGTCAAGATGGCCAACATCACTTGGGTAGGGTATCCTTATATTTCCATTCTCCATATCATTGCTATTGGTGTGGTTGCCTATGGGAGCTAAAGGGTTTCTATTATTTCAATCTAGAGCGAGGCTTCGGTAAGTAGAGAAGTGAACTTTCTCCGGAAGTTCGGCGGCCATAAGAACATCGCCGCTTTCCATGGAGCCTATTACAGGGCACCTCTGGAGAAGAGCAAACCGGAGCTCCTGGAAGTAAGGAAATATTTTCACGTTTGTCCCTCGTGCCAAAGAATTCTCCATTGGTGGTGATATAATGCACGGCCTGACTTCATTTCTTTCTATTGCAGCTTGTCCTTGAGTACTGTGATGGCGGATCCCTGCAGGACCTGATCACCAAGACCAATGGCCAATCCCTGAAAGAGACCTGGATTGGCTATGTCTGCAGGGAGGTATTGAAGGTAAGGCCAGAATAATGCCTTGAGGGACTCTCCTATTATTTTGCTTTACATATAACTATATTCTTATAACATACATCTCAATCTCCCCAGGGGCTCGAGTTCGTCCACCAACACCGGGCTGTTCATAGGGACATTAAGAGCCCCAACATCATGCTCACCAAGGAGGGGAAAGTCAAGCTGAGTGAGTATAACTTACAGGAATAACATGAATGGATGGCGAGAAGCTTTTGTGAATGTGAATTTAGAGTGATGCATAATTCAGGTTTTTATGTTATTGCCTTTAAAAACGCATTTTCTGTTCATACGCATAATCTGTCATTTCAGTTGACTTTGGACTCTGCTGGGACCTGGACCCCAAGACAGGGAAGTGCAGCGAGGGAGACGGAACGCCACACTGGATGGCACCTGAGACCTTTAGGAGGAACAACAAGCGTGTGGGCGTACGACACTAAAGTAAGTTGTACTTGGTTCTGTGTTTTCCATTCATTGTATGCAGGCACTGATGGAAGAACCACCTTGTTAATGAGTAACCGAATCATTCGCTAACCCAATGGTCTCCTTCTAATGCTCTTTTGTGTCTGTTTTCCAGTGTGACATCTGGTCGTTGGGGATAACCGCCATTGAAATGGCCGAGGGAGAACCACGTAAGTGAATCCCAACAATTCAGTACTTTGGAACTACAGGCTAGTTGCCTAAACTGGCAAAGGGCATTTATTTAGTAAGATGCAGGAATCCTGGCTGGGCCGGTGCCTTTACATACAGGAGTATAGTTTGTGGTACCCTAGTTAGTCTGCTGCTTACATATGTTTAAAGAATTGATGAATTTTTTTTTAATTTTTAGCTTATGCTGAGGAAGAACGAGTCAAGGACCTGATCCTTAACAACAATTCACCTCAGCTTCGATCAAACACCTGGTGAGTCCTGTTGTTATAGATTTTTCTGTCCTGTCACTCTTTATCTTATTTATGCATTTAAACTATTTCAAGTAATAAATCTGTTTTTTATTGTAAAGCTGAAAGTTAATTTTCATTACTTTTTTTCAGGTCACCGTGTTTTGTATCCTTCTTGGATTCCTGTCTCAAGAAGGATCCTACAGAGAGATGGAGTGCTAAAGAACTCCTTCAGCACCCATTCATCACTGGCCTGCCGCCTACGAAGACCATCAGGGCGGAAATCAAAGAACATCTTCGGGCTCAGCACAACTGGCCGGAAAAGAAAAGTGAGGGAATCCTTTATATTTGGTATAACTGCACCATTGTACATGGAGAAGCTGCAAGAGTTGGTCTCATTATAGTGGCGCTAGAGATAATGAACAATTTAAGGGGTATTTTTCAACCAAATATGACTTTTTAGTATAATATTAACAATGGGATTCTAAGACAAGTTACAGTTGGACCTCCATGTGCAAGTTATGGCAAACATTTCTAAGCAGGGATGGGATCACTTGGGAAGAGTGTTAATAGCAGCACTTGTGTGTGATCCAATTTTTTCCAAATAATGAGATCAAAAAAAGGGAGTTTTTGTTTTGGTTCGTTCCTTACTGTAATTTAATTGATTTTTACAGGATTGAGAGCAGCAGCTCGCTGGGCCATAAAGCATCTGTGGCGCGCTTGTGACATCTGCGCAGAGACATCCACAGAAGGAAAGGAGGCTCAGCAATTGGCACTGGAGGGCTTTTCATATTATTGATCTTGTGGCCAATAACATCAAATGCCCAAGATGAATCTCCGGAATAACATCCTAGGAGAGAGAAACAGGTATTGTCTCTGTTAAATATCCCTTTACATTGGTCCTATAAGGCCTTAGGCTGCCCGACAAACACCAGTTTAGTCCCCACTGAATCCCAACCCAGCAAAGAGCTGCATTTTTAGCTAGAAACACCTGTGTGTATTTCCTGGTTAAAATCCTCCCCATGTGCAAAGAGACCTGGGCAGAAGGGAAAAGCACTGCTCTGCCATCTTTCCTTTCCCAGGCGCTCCTGCAGACTCAGACTTGCACGTGTGGGACAGTAATATTCTCTGACTACTGACACTTGGGAAAGCAAAGTAAGAAGGTGGCACTGTACTACTTTTGTTCAATGGCCAGTGCATTTTATTTCTAAATAAGGAGCACCAGCCTAGGGGTAAAATTCCCTAAAATGTTGGCACCACTAGTAAATAAGGCTTTCCTTGTCCTTTAATGTCACACTAAATCCTCCATAATGATATACTACTAACCTACTACTACTACTACTACTACTACTAACTAATTTTTATTTTATTTTTCAAACAGCACCAGTGCCAACTACTGCTCCACCATTGGACGGGTAAGTATTCCCACAGCTCCACTAGGCAAATTCTCACATTTAATAAATACATACACATAGGAATATTCCATGTATAGCGCCCAGCAAGTTGCCAGGGGCAGCAAAAAGTCACTGACTTTTACATCAAAATTTTGCAGTGGAGAAAGTGCTATTGTGCTCTCTGCACTAGCAATGCGGCTCCCCTCTGATGCTAAAAACCTAAGCACGGGGGGAGCGAGGGGGCGGCATCAACTTGGCCTCCTCAGGTGGCTGGGACCCTTGAGGCAGCACTGCACCCCACTGTACACTAGCAGAGGCTTTTCTTCAGATCCCCCCTCTACATTCCTATAGAAATGCTACACATACATTAAACAGTGTTAAGAGAGGGCTGCAGGCATATTTAGCAAGGGACAAATACAGGCAAACTGACAGGGGCTCTTAGTAGAAGTTGATTCAGGGACTTGTCCGATTGCCCTTTTGGGAGTCAGGAAGGAATTTTCCCCCCTTTGAGGCAAATTGGCTCCGGCTTCAGATGGGGTTTTTGCCTTCCTCTGAATCAACTACTAAATAGGAACATTCCATCTACACTAAAACCTGAACTAAATGGACAGGAGTCCTTCCCAACCTAAATTAATATGAATAAATCTAATATATAATGTTTATAAATAAACTTTTATACATGTATTTTACTGGTGTTCTTGCATTTTTATAGTACCATAGTATTGCTAAGGAATTTTAGAGTATGGAGACCTGCAGTGCAAGGGAAAAGGGTAAAATGAAGAGAGAAGTGGAATCAAGGAGCAGGGGTGGGAGCAATGGGCAAAAGAGAGACACTAAGGAATAATAAGTAGGGAATAATCTGTGTTTGATCCCAGTCTCTTGATCTTCATTGAGTTTTGGTTTTGGTCAGTGTTCAAAGCCTTGCACGGCAATTTTAACTTAATACATATTATATATCACATAAAAATTATATATAAGATGTCAATACCCTTAGTACATTTCGGGCCTAGCAGGGACCATCCTATAAGAATAGCACCCTAACTACTAACTAGTCAGTTTAATCACCTAATTGAGGGGAGGGATCATTATGGTAAATGGTGAATATACACTTACCAATGAACTTGTTTAGCAATACAGCAGCCCTGTGCCCTAATATTAATCAATACAGTCTATGACTAGTACAGGTATTACTTGCCCTTTAAGGAAAGGCCAGATGGTATGGGAAGTTGTGTTTGGACAAGACCATTAAGAGACACTTTGATATCAGTTCTATCACACCCTACAGGTTGGTGCTTCCCCACACGTTGGGTAGAAATAGAATGAAGTTGGGCTGCCTACCGTGCTTTAGCTGAGGTTGAACAATAAACCCTAAGGATCATAGCATCCATGCCCCTTGATACCCATGAGTATGGAAAAGGGACACTGCTACTGGGAGTTGGTGCCGCGCCACCATGTATTTACTGGCGCTGGGTATCCCTTGCACTGATTTAAGCTGGGTGCATTTATAGTACAGTAAATTCCCATTAATATCCTTTGGTTTCCCTAAATTTAGTGCACGTACCAAATACGAACCTGTGACCGACCCAACAATCTTTAGACATATGAGTGTATTTATCTTATAGCTTAGTGACAGTGTCACTGGGACTGTGCCAAAGAGTGAATAATAAAAGATACTATAAGAGTAATGGTACTGAGAGTTTTCCGTATAATTAAAAACATGTTACTAAGTCATAGAATATATAGATTGCCTCTCAATGGGGGTTAAAGGAGTTCCTTGGGTTTCATGTTGGAGTGTTGCTGACCAACAATAAAGGGCCACTAGTATACTAATACCCTTGAACACTTGTATTGTGGTACAATAAACTGGATGAATGGCATGTGTAGGTACTTATGCCCATACTTGCCCTTGTACCTGTGAGTACTTTCTAGAACCTGATGAATACAGCACTGGCACGCTCATTGATGCAAGGGAATCCTGTCATTACTGCCAGCCTGGCCATGGCTGTCACTCCAGGGTTCCCCTACTGCATTGTCTTAACTGGTACTATGGATTTGCCCCAAGCAACTGGCACACTAATGCCATTATTACCACATATTAACTCACTACTTTAGGTCCCTATTGGTGCATCAGGCATCACTGCACCAGGTGCCTTTAGTTGCAGCCGCAATCACACAGGAATTCTGGGGGTGGGAAGCTGCATTGTGAAAGTGCAGTCGTGAAGACCTGGGGCCCTTGTTCTTGCTCTGCTGGAGGGGAAAACTCGAGGGGAGCCAAATGCCCCCCCACCCACTCCTTGAAGTATGACTGAAGGGTTGGGACCACTATGTGGGGTTTAGCTTTGAAGCAGTATTGTTGCTTGTCAATTTTATAATCATAATTTTGAATTCAGGTGAAAAACTGGAGGGATGCTTTTTGCCAAAAACACACCCTGCCCACAATTATAAGCCCCACCAACTGTTAAAAGGCATGGGAACGAGATCTGGGCCACCTACTACATGAGCAAGTATGGCATCAAATTTGGGAGTCACTACTGGAATCCCTCTTGAGATTGTACCTGGTTCTATCTAGGATACATAAGATAAATAAAGAATAGTCCAACTGGCCTTAGGGCTCTGGCACACGGGGAGATTTGTCGCCCGCGACAAATTTCCCTGTTCACGGGCGACTAATCTCCCCGAATTGCCATCCCACCGGTGACAATGTAAGTCACTGGTGGGATGGCACACACGGTGGCGCGATTTCTGCAAATCAGCAAAAATGCCTCGCGAGGCAACTTCGGCGATTTGCCGAAATCGCATGTGCAGGGTGTGCCATCCCACCGGCGACTTAAATTGTCGCCGGTGGGATGGCAATTCGGGGAGATTAGTCGGCCGCGAACAGGGAGATTTGTCGCGGGCAACTAATCTCCCCGTGTGCCAGAGCCCTTAGAGGATGTGGAGAGGAGGGCACGGCCAACCACATGAGTTAGACGATTCTGGTCCAGAGAATACGAAATGATATACTGGGTCACTGGCCTTAATGTCTGCAAAATACCAGAACAAGCATTGCTGGGACTCCCAATACTGAATACAAATAAATACACCAGATCTCTTATCACTCAATTACTTTTAGCAGCTAAACTCACCACAGCGAAATCTAATCTATACTGCAACTTAAGAATAAAATAAATTGGATCCTGGTGAATAAAAGCTCCCTAGTAAATGGCCGACAAAACCAACTTCAAAAAATATGGGCCCCCGGATCCGGTGCGTCACGTTGCTAGACGTGGGCCAAAACCCTTCTCTCCAACCAATCAGAAATGAATGTTTATTCACTTTACAAATGGAAATGTGAGGATACTGTCTAGTTAAGTTGATATACAGTGAATAAACCAGGTCCGGAGGCATTTCCCAGACATTTAGGGCAATTAGAAAATGCTACAAAACCAAACTGGAAGTTACTTCCATCTATATATGGGATGAGAGAGGAACAAGCGGATCAGGGGGTGTTAAAGAAAGCACCGTTGGTTGAAAGTTATTTTCTCTTTATATGTTTTTTCATTCTTAAATTTATCCTAGCAAACACTTGCACTCTATAATCACAGCATGTTGTACTCTGGGATCGTGGAAGCCCCGGACCCCCAGACACTGCAATTCACAGCCCCTTTTATTCAAGAACTTATCATCATCTCACTTTACTTGCTCTATTATTCACCTATGTTTATAATAACAGACACACCAGAGATTGTTACTAAATGTACTTTTAGTGTTCTGATAATATTCCACATGCTTTTGTACATTGAATGTGTTTAAAAAAGGCAAATTTAAAAAAGAAAAAGGGGCAAATGATCTCATTGCAATGACAGGGATTATAAAAGTTGGAGTGAGGTCTGTATCAATGAGTTGATGCGGTCCCTGATCTGATAAAAAAAAATCAAGCCTGTCCGATTGATATCTGGCCAATTTTTGGCCTGTTGAAGGGCCCCATACATGGGCAGATGTGCTGCCAAGTTGGTCTTAAATCTGCCTGTGCATGGTCACCTTAAGGAGTTAGCACATCTCTCAGTACAGCATCATCTGTGCGATGCTATTGGCTGGTGACTGCAGGTTCAACATTGAATTTTTCCCAAACTGTCCAATAGCAATAGTCCAAGTTTCAGCCTTGTGAAATCTGAACAATAATCTGGCCAATAACCACTTCTGATGGCACAGACCCGCCCCCAGAAGGCACACACCCCCAAATATCATGACCCCACTTCGGTATAAGCAATCTCCCACTACAGCCAGCAGGGGGCGCGCTTGTATAATAAACACACAATAGGAGGCGTGGAGTAGTTCAGAAGGGCAGCTGGCCTCTATACGTGATTGCGCTCAGCACTACCCTCTAGCGGAGAGCTGTCAGTATTTAGGAGCGTCTGGGAGCCAACTTCTGGTCATGTGATGGTGTTATCACCTGATCCTGATCACGTGTTCTGCCTGCTAGCGCCAAGCGAGACGGAGAGAGTGAGTAGTTGGAAGCGCAGTTTCAGGCGGCGCTATGGCTTCCGCGCCGGTGTGGGCACTGCTGGCTCTCTGCTGCGTCATGCAGCCCGGCTCTTCGCTCGTCAGGTAAGCCTACGGGAGTATTTATTGTGCGTGTTCAACTCCTGCACTTACCTGTTGTCTGACTGCTGATTGGCTGATTCCTTCCTTCAGCCTGGAACTATATCCTTAGTGCGTATGTAGGCGTTCTATAGGGTACTGTGTAGCAGTCTAGGCTGCTGGGTAATAACCAGGGGTTACAGCGTGATCCTTTATGTAGGTGGGAGGGGGAGCCTGGGCCTCTAGTAGTGGGGGCTTCCATAGGTTACAATAATAGGGCCCCTTATTGGTAGTTGAGGGAGGCAAGTTTATTTAGTAATAATCTTTAGCACTTTCCAATATGTTTAACCTGTAGCTTTTCTAGTTGTTGAACTTCACCTCCCAGCACCCTCCCTGCAATAGCCCCGCCCCCTATAGGGCATACTCTTGTATTATAATTAGGAATTATATTTATTGGCCTTCGATTAAACTTCCCCTAGTGAATGTGATTGTAAGCTCCTGGGGCACAGACTGATGGAAATGATGTAAAGCAGTGTGGGATATGTCTGTGCTACATAAATGATGATGGTGATAACGGGCTCCATGTTGAACAATTCTTTTAAGCAGTGGGATTAGTCATTGGGATCTTGTTTATTTGGGACAAAGGAAACCTTTTGTCCAGCCTGTGGGTCCCTGGCACATGTAGAATGAGCATATCCAGCAAGTGCGCAGTTGGGGGCTAAGCGCCTGAGGCAGATGCACATGACCTCTCTGACAGTACCAGTGCTACACAGCAGGGGGCAGAGCAGTTACATGATTCCAGCCTTAGCTGAGTAACTGGTACTGTCAGTCTGTCTGACATGTTTCTCTCTCCACTGACATTTTTCTTTAAAAATAAAAAATAAAAAAAGATAGATAGAGAGAGATATATATCTCTGCCAAGCAGATCTAAGCTCTGCCACTTGTGCTTGGGGTCGTGGTAAATAATCTCTATGGTCTGGCGATTGTGATCCCATCTGTAGGTGTTTAAATGGGTGGAGACATCTGAAGGCTGGTGGAGGATGCTGGGAGATTAACCCCTGGGGTTGCAGCATAATCTATCCTTAATTGTAAGTGCCAAGTGTGCAGTTTGTTACTCGCTGAGAGGTGGGTACATTTGGTACTGACGCAGGAATATCTTTGAAGTCGATGAACAGGTTCTGGTTCTGAAGTATTGGTGCAACTAGTCTTAAGTGCTTTGTGTCACTGTCACAAGTGTGTGGAATTCACTTTGCTGTGCCCGTCCTGCCCACAACCTTAAGTGCATTACCCAATTATGTCCTTAAAATGTTTGCAGTTTGCCTCCCTTGCGACAGTGGGACAAACACTCCAGCCCTGTGACTGACGTCTGAAAACTGTAACGCTGGAATTCATTTAGCAGAACGCTGTGTGGCGCCTCCTGTACCACAATGTGATTAGGATAATGACACTGTCTCTTTAAGAGACGCCATATGCACTGGTACCACAAGCAAAATGCTGTGTCTCTTCGTTCCCACATCCAATGAACATAAGTAGGAGATTTAGTGATTTGCCTTCAACAGCAAGCTCTTACCCCTGCCCCCCAGTGTGTGTTTAAAGGAACAGTAACACCAAGAAATGAAAACGTATTAAAGTAATTCAAATATAATGTACTGGTGCCCTGCACTGGTAAAAGCTTGCTTGTTAAGAAACCCTACTATAGTTCATATAAATACATGGCTTTGTAGCCCCGGGGGCAGCCATTCCTGCAGTGGTACAGCTGGGGTGTTTGCTACAGAAACCCTACTATAGTTTATATAAATACCCCGCTGTGTAGCCCCGGGGGCAGCCATTCCTGCACTGGTACAGCTGGGGTGTTTGCTACAGAAACACTACTATAGTTTATATAAATACCCCGCTGTGTAGCCCCGGGGGCAGCCATTCCTGCAGTGGTACAGCTGGGGTGTTTGCTACAGAAACCCTACTATAGTTTATATAAATACCCCGCTGTGTAGCCCCGGGGGCAGCCATTCCTGCAGTGGTACAGCTGGGGTGTTTGCTACAGAAACCCTACTATAGTTTATATAAATACCCCGCTGTGTAGCCCCGGGGCAGCCATTCAAGCTGGAAAAAAGGCATAGGGTACACAGCAGATAACAGATGACACCATTGCATTCTACAGGACTTCTGTTATCTGCTGTGTACCCTGTGCCTTTTTTCCGGCTGCCCCGGGGCTACACAGCGGGGTATTTATATAAACTATAGTAGGGTTTCTGTAGCAAACACCCCAGCTGTACCAGTGCAGGAATGGCTGCCCCCGGGGCTACACAGCAGGGTATTTATATAAACTATAGTAGAGTTTCAGTGTTACCAGTGCAGAGCAACAGTACATTATATTGCAATTACTTTAAAACACTTTCATATTTTGTTGTTACTGTTCCTTTAAGTGAGTTACCCCCTGTGGCCTAGAAGCCCATTGTCGCCCTTGTGGTGTTCTGTTGCTGCTGCTTTCGCCAGGTGCTAAATTTCCATTTTTGCTGTTTAAGCTTTTGTTCTGTATCAGCTGCTCAAAATGTGCTCTTCTGCCCCCAGGATCCCACTGAAGAAATTCACCTCCATACGCCGCGCTATGTCAGAAACCGACCAGGATGCGCTGAAGTTGAGTGGAAATGAAGCTGCCACAAAATATTCTGCTTTTCTCAATAGCAAGAATCCCACCCCAGAGACACTGCTGAATTATTTAGATGTAAGTGATGGATGCTCTGTAGTCTTTAACACATATGGTAGTGACACGTCCTTCGTCTGCCTCGTGTTTTAGTATGGGCAGAATGAAGGGCACGTCTGGCTGAAATCATGAATTGGCACAGCGGCTAATCTACAGCGGAAATGGCCATTCTGTTTGTACCACAGTCATGTGCTGGTTTGCACAGCTGAGACACAGCTTAGACCCATGGCCCTCAGACGTCCCACCCCCTACTGGGTTCCAACATTTACACTGGGGACGTCTTGAGATCTCAGACACATGAAACCCTCTCCATGCCAGTTGCCCTGGTACAATTCCATAGGTACAGTGGTGTGAAAAACTATTTGCCCCCTTCCTGATTTCTTATTCTTTTGGATGTTTGTCACACTTAAATGTTTCTGCTCATCAAAAACCGTTAACTGTTAGTCAAAGATAACATAATTGAACACAAAATGCAGTTTTTAAATGAAGGTTTACATTATTAAGGGAGAAAAAAAAACTCCAAATCTACATGGCCTTGTGTGAAAAAGTGATTGCCCCCCTTGTTAAAAAATAACAACTGTGGTTTATCAATTTCAATATCAATTTCTGTAGTCACCCCCAGGCCTGATTACTGCCACACCTGTTTCAATCAAGAAATCACTTAAATAGGAGCTACCTGACACAGAAGTAGACCAAAAGCACCTCAAAAGCTAGACATCATGCCAAGATCCAAAGAAATTCAGGAACAAATGAGAACAAAAGTAATTGAGATCTATCAGTCTGGTAAAGGTTATAAAGCCACTTCTAAAACTTTGGGACTCCAGCGAACCACAGTGAGAGCCATTATCCACAAATGGCAAAAACATGGAACAGTGGTGAACCTTCCCAGGAGTGGCCGGCCGACCAAAATTACCCCAAGAGCGCAGAGACAACTCATCCGAGAGGCCACAAAAGACCCCAGGACAACATCTAAAGAACTGCAGGCCTCACTTGCCTCAATTAAGGTCAGTGTTCACGACTCCACCATAAGAAAGAGACTGGGCAAAAACGGCCTGCATGGCAGATTTCCAAGGCGCAAACCACTTTTAAGCAAAAAGAACATTATGGCTCGTCTCAATTTTGCTAAAAAACATCTCAATGATTGCCAAGACATTTGGGAAAATACCTTGTGGACCGACGAGACAAAAGTTGAACTTTTTGGAAGGTGCGTGTCCCGTTACATCTGGCGTAAAAGTAACACAGCATTTCAGAAAAAGAACATCATACCAACAGTAAAATATGGTGGTGGTAGTGTGATGGTCTGGGGTTGTTTTGCTGCTTCAGGACCTGGAAGGCTTGCTGTGATAGATGGAACCATGAATTCTACTGTCTACCAAAAAATCCTGAAGGAGAATGTCCGGCCATCTGTTCGTCAACTCAAGCTGAAGCGATCTTGGGTGCTGCAGCAGGACAATGACCCAAAACACACCAGCAAATCCACCTCTGAATGGCTGAAGAAAAACAAAATGAAGACTTTGGAGTGGCCTAGTCAAAGTCCTGACCTGAATCCTATTGAGATGTTGTGGCATGACCTTAAAAAGGCGGTTCATGCTAGAAAACCCTCAAATAAAGCTGAATTACAACAATTCTGCAAAGATGAGTGGGCCAAAATTCCTCCAGAGCGCTGTAAAAGACTCGTTGCAAGTTATCGCAAACGCTTGATTGCAGTTATTGCTGCTAAGGGTGGCCCAACCAGTTATTAGGTTCAGGGGGCAATTACTTTTTCACACAGGGCCATGTAGGTTTGGATTTTTTTTCTCCCTAAATAATAAAAACCCTCATTTAAAAACTGCATTTTGTGTTTACTTGTGTTATCTTTGACTAATAGTTCAATATGTTTGATGATCAGAAACATTTTGTGTGACAAACATGCAAAAGAATAAGAAATCAGGAAGGGGGCAAATAGTTTTTCACACCACTGTATCTGTAAGCGTACTCCCAAATATCCGTCTCACTAGCATTCCACTCAGCGTAGGAGTGGCCCCCACAGTTTGGGCACCTTTGGCTTAGTGCCATGCTCCTGCCCAGCTGGAAGCAGAATGACTAGTGACTGCAGTGCTGTGCCAATATTACTGGCTTGGCAGGAAATGATTGGGGGAGAATGCTGTACCCACATCATTTATCTAATCATATAAAGTTAATCATACTTTTACCCTCACATGCTTTTTTTTTTTTTTTCTTATCTTTCTCTGACAGGCGCAGTACTATGGCGAGATTGGCATCGGTACTCCTCCTCAGCCATTCACTGTGGTGTTCGACACGGGATCCTCTAACCTCTGGGTGCCATCAATCCACTGCTCCTTTTGGGATTTGGCTTGCTGTGAGTCCTAGAGCTGCTGCTGGATATCGGAGTGCCGCATTCTTTCATTTCACAATAGAGCCCTGTTTCTTGGCCCACATGTTCCTGGACTACATTTCTCCGCATGCCATATTTTCTGAAGAAGCATGGCAGGAATTGTCATTCTAAAACATCTGTAGGGGAGGGGGGGGGTGTCCAAGGTTTAAGGATTATCACTTACCTGGTACCCCCGGGGTATTTCTGGAGGAGCACCACAGAGTGATTGTCTTCTGCTTTTTTTCCTTGTGGCAGTAGCAAATGTGCAGTATACGGGAAAAGTACAACTCCGCCTAAACTTAAGCATTTTGAATAGTGAACATAATTTCAAGCAACTTTGCAATATTCATCATTTAAAAAATATGCAGCCTTTTCATGATTTGTAATGTAGTAATATGGTTTGGAACAGTTCCCTAAGCCCCGGCCCCTGTTCCCCTGCTGATCTGGCTGACTACATTGAGACTAAAATAAGAGTGTCTCCTGACCTGGGCATTGGTCTCGGTCACAGCTGATTCTCCTCAGCCAGTAGCTTTAATAAGGAGAAAGACTGTCACTACTTTAAAAATGCTTTATGGCCTTTAAAAATGGGTGTTGGTCTGGGCAACCTCTCTTTAAAAGCCACAAGCAGGGGGTGACTAAGCCTGTAAAACCAGTGCTTTGGTCTTGGCAGTGTCTCTCCATTATAAAAGCTAATGGCAAAGTAGGATCAGGTCTGTGACTGAGAGCAGTTCCCAGGCCAGGAGACACAATGCAACCAGGCAGGGAGGTGCCAGTCCAGATACTAAATCCTAATGGAACAGGGGGCCAAGCAATTGAGCCCTGACTGTATCTGGTAAATGACAGCGCTGTCTTGGGTTGGAGGTGGCTTGGTTCTTGCTGGTAATTGATACTGGTGTACAAACACAACCGAATAAATGTGTACCTTGCCAATAAGGCCCTCCGGGCAGAGTTTTTAGAATATATTATAATGGTGTACATGCGCTAAAAAGGGGAAATATATCTGTGGTATTTTGGTCTGTTTCAGTGTAATTGTGGTTTTGCCCTGTTTCCAAGTCTATGCAATATTTCATCCTGTTTCAGAGCCAGTTCCTTTTTTCATATTGGACTTTATTCCTATTTTCAGGGTTGCACCACAAGTACGATTCCTCCAAATCCACCACCTACATCAACAACGGCACAGAGTTTGCCATCCAGTATGGCAGCGGGAGCCTGACTGGCTACCTGAGTAAGGACACCGTAACGGTGAGTGACGTACTGGCCCATAGGCACCAGTTCCACCCTGTAAATACTCGGGCAATGTATACATTAGGGCTGAGATTTCCACTGGAGTCAGTGAAATGGGTCATTTCTCAACACTGGGCAAATTTATCATTTGCCCATGGCCAGTAACCCATGGCAACCAATCAAATTGTTGCATTCATTGGTAGCTTTGTTGCATTCTCAGCCAGCTGCAGGTAGAAAACTTGCTTGTTATGGGTTTCTGCCCTGGAACAAATTTGCTCAGTGTTGATTAAATGAGCCCCAGTGACTTAAGGTTTGGATAAAAGTAGCCAGCACTCAAAAAAAAAAAAATTAAATTAAATCCAGGGCTATTTCTGTAGCGGTATGAATTTAGGCCATGAAGAGCCTACTAGTTGTAGGGAAGCAATCTTTAGTGTTACTGTAGCTGGGATAGAATGGAATGAGATGTGGAGGTGCCGGGGCCTGTTCTGTGGGGAAGTGTGGAGCTAGGTTGCATGGCATTGCGATGGGGATTGGTCATGAAGTTGCATTATACTGTATAACCCCAGGCAGCACACTGATGTTGCAGCTATGGAACATGCCTAACTGTATCCTTTCCCTCTCACAGATTGGAGACTTGGCAGTAAATGGGCAGTTTTTTGCAGAAGCCATTAAGCAGCCTGGCATTACCTTTGTAGCAGCCAAATTTGATGGCATCTTAGGTATGGGTTACCCCAAAATCTCTGTGGATGGAGTCCCTCCTGTGTTTGATGATATCATGGAGCAAAAGCTGGTGGATAGTAACATCTTCTCTTTCTATCTAAATCGGTGAGTGTATGCATGGCATGTAGGGCAGTGACGCTGCTGCCTGTTCTGCTCTCACCTCTTCGGCTACTGATCTGTGCCAGTCTGAACCTACTGTACTAAGATTGGATCAACCCGCTGCAGAGACATGGGATGAATATTAAGGCCACTGCCACATAGGGCAGTTTCTCAACATGTGTAACAGCAGGCTGAGAAACTGCCTCTCCACTTTGCTCTGTTTCTCTACCCGAGTCACTTCTTCTGTCCAAGCACAGGCTGAGAGACTGCCTGTGTGTCAGTAGCCTAAGAGCCTCAGCTAGACTTAATTTTAAGAGGGTCTTTACTATATCTATTGGCCAGTAGGTGTAAAATAGGGATCATTGTAGTGGGTACATGCATGGTCCACTGAACCAAAGTTTCTTTGAAAATGCCCCATGGTTGACTTGCCTGGCAGATGCAGGGAGTTGTAATTCCCACCAGGTGGCACACCTGCATCATTTTCAGACAGACCTGCAAAGTAAATGGGATTTCTGCCCTGCTTGGTCAAATATGTAAAAAAAAAATATATATATATAAATATATAATAATTTTCAAGATGTGCTTCTTTGAGCAACAGGTTGCACTTCAAGTACTGCATTGAGTTAAAGCTATAATGCATGCAGCTCAGATGTCTTACTTGCCTGTTACCACCATTTCAAACTGAGAGCCTTGTCTCCCCCACCATTATATATGGTTCAGGCATGCACACAAGCAATACTTATTGCCTATGAATTGGTGCGTATCCTACGTGTTGTGTGCATTGTTTTAAGAAAAACATATATTTGGTTATTAAAGACCATAACCGATCTTTTCTATGTTTATACATGATCCGTAAGGGGTATTTAAGGCCACTGCTACCCTGCACAAAGCCAATAGTCATACGCTGTACTAAGCTATAATGAAAAGGAAGACTCCCCTTCACTTTCTAAAGTGTTTATTGCCTCAGGTTTTCCAGGGACTAAATTTGCCATCCTTAAGTGCTCATAAAACCGACCCGTGTTTAGTAGTAGATATAATATCCATGTTGGGCAACTGTGCATACCTATTACTCTGATCCACCTAACTCTAGTCTCACCCTTTTATTGTCATCAGGAACCCAGACACACTGCCTGGGGGAGAGCTGTTACTAGGAGGCACAGACCCCGCATTTTACACTGGGGACTTCAACTACATGAATGTGACTCGGAAGGCCTACTGGCAGATTCACATGGACCAGTAAGTGCTTTCTGATTGGGTGACTCATTGAGGTATATTGTAATTAGTTAAGCATTTAGATTTAAGATAAAGGGGAAGTGCTACATGCTTTCTGCTGCCCCTTGTGTACTCCTGTGGGCTTTCCAGGGACTTTCTTTTTTGTTTTTTTTTTTTTAATTCCTGGACTTACTTTTTCAAGTTAGCAGTAAATATGGATAAGAAAGGAAAGGTGGAGACAAAGCTCAGCAGCAGTAGGTAGGAAGCAGAGGACACGTAGGCTCCTAGAGAAACACTGCTTGGGAGGGAAATGTGACACTGCTGAGGGGTATAGATCGGAGGAAATGGCACACTGCTGTCACAGAGGAGGTAGGGGGACATTAAGCATGAAACATGGAGAAGGTAGGGGAATATAGAGCAGAGTCTTCATCATGGTTGCACTGTGCAGCCCTTTGCTCCCCTTCAAAGCAGAACTAAACTCTTTTTTATATACTAAACTTATTGCACTAGCCTAAAGGTTTAGCATCTCAATAGCAGCAATGATCCAGGACTTCAAACTTGTCATGGGCTCCCCATCTTGGTAAGTGTCTGCGACACACACATGCTCAGTGGGCTCTGGGCTGCTGTTGGGAAGCTAAGCTTAGGGGCCTTTGAAAATTATTGAGCAAAACAATTAGGTTGATCTGCCATAAATTATTAAATTCTGATACTAATTACACTGGTTTCAAAGCAGCCATGTAGTAATTATCTGTATTAATTACTTATCAGCCTTATATTGTGACATTTATATTCTGTATATAAAGTATATTGTGAGTCTTTGAAGCTCAGTAACTGACCGCAGCACAGAGCATGTGCGGTAAATCACCAGAAAAGATGGGGAGCTACTGGGTCATCTTTGGGGGCACAGATCTTCCCTGCTAAGGGGCTGTGGCTGCCTTGGGCTGTTACAGAAGCACAAAACCTAATGTACAACATTTCTGCCCTACTTCTTTAGTTAGGCTTTAGTCCTTTTAAATGAAGTAAAGCTGGCAAAAGTCAGTGCAAGAAACCATAATACAGTGGCTCAAAAAAGGCCAAGTTGACCTTGTTTCATCTTCAGCATATTTATCATATGGGTATTTCTTTTAAGATAACCCCCATTCTACTGCTAACTTATTTTCTCCAAGATGCTTCTCTGTCCTTGTGAATTGATTGACTCCCGCTCACACATCAATACATTGATTTCGCTGTAGGCTGAGTGTTGGGGATCGGCTTTCCCTCTGTAAGGATGGCTGCGAAGCTATTGTGGACACAGGAACCTCGTTAATCACCGGGCCGGTAGAAGAAGTGACAGCTTTGCAGAGAGCTATCGGGGCTATCCCACTGATTCGCGGAGAGGTGAGATTTATGGCACGATTAGCAACACTGCGCACATTGTTATCAGGGCAGTTACTTAAAGCTGCCAGTCAAATCTGAACTGCTACACGGAGACCAGTTTGCCCAATGTTAATAAATAAGCCCCAGAGATCTAAACTGCAGGTACCAGTATTTTTATTACGAGTGCTCTCTGGTCTCCTCTCTTTCAGTATATGATCCTCTGTGATAGTATCCCATCACTTCCTGTCATCAGCTTCACATTTGGAGGTCGGGCATACTCCCTAACAGGGGAACAGTATGTGCTAAAGGTAAGTAATTTCCTTGGAATTATGCCTCGCTGTTCTGCTTGCAGCTGTGTATCACTTAGTGTGACATCTCTTGTCTCCTCGCAGATTTCAAAGGCTGGTCGCACCGTCTGCCTCAGTGGCTTCTTGGGCCTTGACATCCCTCCTCCGGCCGGGCCCCTCTGGATAATAGGAGACGTTTTCATTGGCCAGTATTACACTGTTTTTGACCGTGCTAATGACCGTGTGGGTTTTGCTAAAGCAAAGTGATGTCTCCCGTGCTCTACTCACTGGCATAATCACCCCCTCCCTTTTTGAAGATCTATTTTTCCAATAATGGACTTTACACGACAAAATCAACATGCCCAAAAATGCATTTAAACACAATGTTTTCTTAAGTCTGCACTGCTGTAAATTGTGAATCAGAATGTTTATTTATAGGTACCTAGATTTCTTAGTAGGGCTTTTTGACCCACAACTTGACTAAAATGTCATTGACTTGGCAGCACTTTATGGCATCGGGTAAAGAAATTCTTAAGACATTAAAAGCTGCTTTTTGCATTTAAAGACTATGATTAATTGGTACATACATTAAAATAAACTTTGATTTTTTTTTGGTATTACTGGTCCCTTAACCCCATTTAATGGAGTGTGGTTTGTCTTTAGAACTTGAATTATGTAGAATCAATTCCGTTGCTCAAAGGGTTAATCGCACCTTTTGTAGCAGAGCAGAATTGTTTGGAATAATTTTAGTAGGTTCTGGTGTTTTTCGTTTAATTTTAGATCAAAGCTGCTTGGGTGTGATCGGTCCCTGCTGGAGTAGGTTTGCTTGGACTTTAAAGCACAGCTTCCTCGCGGCATTCCATCTATAAACGCATTGTTCTCGTTTTGCTCGATTCCAATTCCCAGGGCGCCATGTTTCCTGGTTGTTCCACATTCTCGGCGCCAACAAAAGAAATGCGCCAAGGGCCGTCAAGGTCAGGAGCAAAACACTGTCAGGGGAACAGGGGTTGGACTGAACCAATTGCTGGCTCTAAAGGGGGTGTGTCATAGTAATCTACTCCATACACTGGTTGGGAGGGGTTAAGAAATCTTAGTATGGTGATTCGCTATAAGATGCACAAAGCTTTTTGGGTAAGTTTTCTGTTGGATGCTTTATTGTACTCAGGGAGGTGCAAGGGAGAGAGATGCAGGTATTAGAGACACCCAAACGTGATTCATAATTGTTTGGTTCTACAGAAACCATTGAAATGATGTACCTTACACTAGGGGGCTGATTTTACTAATCCACAAATCCGAATCCCGAATGGGGAAAAAATCCGATTGGAAACTAACATTTTGCGACTTTTTCGTATATTTTTCATCACCGTTGCGACTTTTTCGTAGCCGTTACGACTTTCGTGAATTGTCGCGACTTTTGCATAGCCATTATGACACTCGTGAATTGTCGCGACTTTTTCGTATTGAGCGTTCGTGGATTAGTAAATGTGCCCCTAGGGGATGCACTGAATATAGAATTTGGTTTGGGATTTGGCCAAGATTCTCTGGAGCTACTAGTTGCAGCTACTTGTCACGGCTACAAAAATAGACAATGCTGATCATTTATCGAGGCAATTCTCTGTATTGTCTATTGCAGGAAGTGGAAAATGTTTTAGGATTCGGTTCGGTATTTGGCCAAAACTTTCACAAGGGTTTGGCCATATCCTAAAGTGGTGGATTCAGTGCATCCCTACCTGACTCTTAGTGGATCTGCACTCTCAGTAGGGATACTGTACCGGATACACAGCAGCCCTATGATAATGGAGATTCACAACGCTCTAGACCTGCAGCCCTGACCTTGCATATTTTACACGCCCAATGATAAACCGGGCCAAGAACCCAAGGTTGGAGGAGCCTCAGTTTCCCTTTAAACGGATTCAGAAGCACTTAATATTACTGGAATGTAGCCCCCACTGCAGTAGGAGTTGGAGCTCAGTGGGTGAGGTCTTGTATATTCCAGAATGACTTTGGAGCACATAAGGGCTCTGGCACACGGGGAGATTAGTTGCCCGCGACAAAACTCCCTGTTCGCGGACGACTAATCTCCCCAGATTGCCATCCCACCGGCGAAAATGTAAATCGCCGGTGGGATGGCATACGTGGCGCAAGTTGCCTCGAGAGGAAACTTGCGTGATATCATTGAAATCTCGCTGCCGCGTATGCCATCCCACCGGCGATTTACATTCTCGGTCGCCTGAGACACGGGAGATTTGTCACGGGCGACTAATCTCCCCGTGTGCCAGAGCCCTAAAGGTTTGGCTGCATAGAATTATCCTTAATTGGGCAGTCAGTGATTGGGTTGCACTCTGTATAAGTTCCTGTGTTAGTGAGGATAGCGGCACAGGGGGGGCCTAGATTAGTTTCCTTCTGCAGTCTCTGGTAGAGGAAGGACACTGAGACTTTTGGGGATAACGCAGCTAATTGTTTGACCACTGCCTTTGTATTGTGATGTTAATGTTACCAATAAAGGCTGCTGCTTCTCTCCCGCTACATTGTGTGTGTCTCTCATTATAACATTGTAAGCAGAAGTTTTCCCTTAATAAAGGGAATATGTGATGGACTTGCAGCTTTTTTTCTGTCGATAAGAAACCTTAAAGCCTTTGAGGGTGAACTCCGTGTTCTGCTTGGAATTAACCAGCAGAGCCTTATGATCCTAAAAAGTGCCCTATGGAGAAAGTAGGGAGTTTGTATATTTGTTCTTTCTGTGCTGGGAGTGGGTAGGACTGAATATAAGGGCCGTGCCACACTGGGGGATTAGTCGGTGCAGCTACTCTCCCCCTGTGTCAAGGCCCTAAGGGGGGGAGAGAAATCTGGCTCTCCTATTCATACACCATTCTCTCATTCAAACCACTGCCTGGTTCCTAGGAAAATTTGAAGCCTAGCAACTGGAGAGCTGAACGGAAAGCTAAATATTTAAAAAAAAAAAAAAAAAAACAGTGAAGACCAATTGCACATTGTCTCAGTATATCAGGCTCTACATCATACTAAAAGTTTTTTTTTTTTTTTTTTTAAATGAACAACCAACCAATGATTGGCACAGTCCCGCCTTCTTTAGGAGAGCTACTAAGCCATGACCAAGCGGCATGCACCATTTCATGGTACAGGTATGGGACCTGTTATTCAGAATGCTTGGGACCTGGGGTTTTCCGGATAAGGGATCTTTCCATAATTTGGATCTCCATACCTTAAGTCTGCTAAAAATCATTAAAATGTTGAATAAACCCAATAGGGCTGTTCTGCCCCCAATGAGGATTAATTATATCTTTGTTATGATCAAGTACAGGTACTGTTTTATTATTACAGAGAAAAAGGAAATCATTTTCAAAAATCAAAATTATTTGCTTATAATGGAGTCTATGGGAGTTGGTCTCTCCGTAATTCGGAACTTTCTGGATAATGGGTTTCCGAATAATGGGTCCCATACCTGTATTTCAAAACTGCTGACCAAGGAATTGTTTTTAAGAACAGACCATAATCGGAAGGGTTTGCTGCCTATTTGCCTTCAATGCTGAGTACAGACCCTTCTTACATATCTTACATTGTGGCTTTCAATAGAAAGGAAGTGTAAAAACCTGCAAAAAAGTTAAAAGTACATTTCCTGTCCCTATATATTTTTTTATGAGTAATTTATCTTATACACATTTTGAAAATACAGGTTTCAAAATATACCAGTTTTGTAATCCTGCGGCTAAAATACTGTTTAGGAACCCAACCCCCATTCTATAATGTCAGTACCGTGGTGCAACTGGCAGATTATATGCTGTGAATTTTTAGAAAAGTTTTGTAGTTTAGAGTAGAAAGATGCCCCACGGTGCCAGGATTCTGCCCCCATACAGCACTGCTCCACCCCTCACCCTTTTGTTTGGTTGAGCAAAGCCCTACGGCTGCACATTGTACCACTTGGACGGAGCTCAGGGAAACTAACCTGCAAATCTTATGGGCAAAAATGGCATTTTGTTGATGCAAACTGAACCAGACCTGTACGAAATGAACCTACAGAACAGGGGTAGTTCAAGTTTGCTTTTAGTATGTTATAGAATAAGCTACTTTTCAATTAGTCTTCATTTTTTATTCTTTATAGTTTTCAAATTATTTACCTTTCTCTTCTGCTTCTTTATAGCTTTCAAATAGGGGTCACTGACCCCAGAAACTAAACAAAAACTATTGCTCTGTGGAGCTCTAATTTTATTGGTATTACTTATCTTTATATTCAGGCCTCTCCTATTCATATTCCAGTCTCTCACTCCACTGCCTAATTGCTAAGGTAATTTGGACCCTGCAATTCCAAACGCTGCTGAACAAAAACTGAAATATTTCAAAGAAACATGCATAATAAAAAATAAAGACCAATTGGACATTGTCTCAGAAAGCACCCTCTACATAGTTACATAGAGCTGAAAAATAGACCAAGTTTAACCCTTTCAAGCAAACCCCAGTGCATCATACTACAAATGAATTTAAAGGTAAACAACCCTATTAAAGCATCAGTACCACCCAGATGTCAAATGAGGCCCAAAACCCCCTTCAAGCAATTCTGTATATTAACTGTACAGTGTGGCATAACAGACCAAAGTCAGGGGGGAGCTTTTGCGCAATTACAAACATATAGTACTCCTGCCCCATCTCAGAATCCTCCCTATCTGCAGTCTCAAATACCGTGCGTCTAACAGAGCGAGCTGAAACCCGATAAGTGCCACTGATACGGCTTTCTTGTCATTTCTATCCCTTTACTCAGTGAATTTCAATACCAGCTACTGAGAGAAAGTGACGTAATACTGCTCCTTTTATCCCATAAATCAGGTTTCTGTATTTTACCCTCCTTTTCCCAGGCGGCCACTATGTCTGACATCTTTGCTTGGGGCAAGAGAGCAAACATTAACCCTGTCATTTCCAGAAAGATATGATATTAAATAGTAAGCCCACTACCCCAGCAAACATCATTATTTATATAATATATATATATATATATTATATGAGGATCTAATTACAGAAAGACCTCTTAGCCAGAAAACCCCAGGTCCCGAGCATTCTAGATAACAGGTCCCACACCTGTACTATATTAGCAGTGTTCCTTGTATTCAGTGAGATTAGCCTATTGGCTGGTAAGGAAACATTTACAGGCCGGATCCCATTTAGGATGAAGACACACTGAGCTACTAGTAGCAGCTACTAAAACAGACAATGCTGATCATTGACTGATAATTGTCTCTATGTGTGTTTTAGCAGAGGCAATTCTCAGTATTGTCTATGGCAGGGCATTTTCTGGAGTTTAGTAGCCCTGAAAAAGTAGCTGCTACTAGTAGCTCAGTGTGTCTTCACCCTTAAATATTGATGTCCCTCAAAATGTCCTAGTAGCTGGACAGGGAAAACCCTAGAAAAGTCAGATCCAATGTTTTCATCTGTGACTAGACTTTTGGTCCTCAAAATGTTTCTCCTATGAATCCCTAGATTGAGGGACAAGTTAATATTTTACACTTATGTCACATCTTAACCCCTCTAAAGTTACACTTCTCCTAACCCCGCCCCCCCCACCCAAACACACATACAGAATCTCCAGTCTATTGTCAATGTTCATGTCAAGTTCTCACCAGAATGTCTTCAGCCAATTCACAAGCAAAGCATATGGTCTGACCTTGGACATAATTCCCTACATTCCCCTCATAATAATCTAATGCCACATTCTACTTCAGAGCCAAAGTCCTTGGAACTGCCTTCAAGAGCTCCCTAACAAGCCCATCACCCATTTACTTTCCTATTTCACTTTTCTCCATGGAAGGTTGATGATGTATCTACTTGTAGTTCTTTATTTAGTTAAGAAACATTGGAACCAATTCACCACTACCCACAATAAATGGTTTGCAGTAAATCTGCTGAAGCTTTTTTCCTACTTTTTGGATTTTTGCTTCCTCAGTTCATGTTGGAGATCAATTGACAACCACAAGGGTTTTAGATGCAAATGTCCTATTAGTATTGGTGGATTATAATGAAGGCTTGGGGAGGCACTACATTTATCCTGAAAAATATTCTGGTCAGTGTTTTGCCTGAAGTTGCCCTTGCATTTATCCTGTCATGTTCTGGGGTATTAAACATGGCACTGGGCCAAGGATAATATGAAGGAACTTGTGTAGAAAATATCCTTAATTTGCCTATGCCTGTTAGGGAATGCTGTGAAATGCTCGTTAGCATTTGGTTCATGTCTCTCAGCTTTGTTGTATTGATTCACAGCGATAGCTTCATAATAAACCATAAAATAATCATGCTTAAAAATATGGCAGCAACTAAAAGTGATGAATATTACATGTCACGTGAATGTATTGACAGTTACAGATCTGGCAGCGTGCTCCACGTTTTCCATTACAATACAGCGCCTAAGGACTCATTTAAACAAGGCCAATTAGTACCAGGGAAGGCAGCAGCGGCCCTGGGGTTTCTTGGTGAGTCTGTGCTACAGTTGAAATAAATAGACTTGGCCTTTACATTTCTATCTTCACTTGTCTGATTGCCTTTGGCTCTTTATTGAATTGCTTTGTATTTTTTGATTGTGCCATTGCATAAAAATGGTATTGTGGCGTGGGCTAAGAGCTTGAAGATTCATATCATAAATCCCATGGCACGGAACACGCCGGCGCTATAAAAAAACATAGCAGTATGGGAAGTGTGGGGAAAATAAAACCAAAGATCTTTGCAATCACTTATAGTTTATGATGTGCCCTGCAGGATAGAGTGACTGCATAGTAGGAGGAAATGCCAGCTGTCACCCTGTGAGGAATGCCACCTTTATTTCCCCCATAGTCATAATGATTTGTGCTTTCAGCAGGCGTTGTGCAGTACACACCACATACACAGCAGCCAGATGGAGTAAGATGCATATCATAACTGAAAGAAAAGATCAATGCTTTTGAGTGCCGAGCCTACAGAGGAACACCGGGTACCTTCAAGACTACACCCCCACAATTGTGTCTGCTAAAGCCCACTCTGTTTAGGTGCCTCTGTGACACCTGGAGTTTCCTAATCCCTAACTGAATCAGCAATGACTCTCACCCGGCCTACCCCTATAGTCAGATGTGTCAGCTTGTGGCAAAATGGATGTCTTTTGGAAAGGAGGTAGACTCTATCTGTAAGACTTCCATCAGATGTGCCATGGAGGGGTATACCTAATGTTCTAGAAAGGGCATAGACCCCAACCAATGTGCCAAATCTGAGGCCTAACCTGGGGGTGAAGGGAATTACATACATCAGTGATGTCCAGGCTGCAACCCCCAGTTGTGATCAAAGCAACATTTTCAGGCCACAGACAGCCTCAGTGTCAGACTGGGGTGCCAGGGACCCATCAGAAAACCTTAGCCCACCAGCCCATAGTAGCCTTTTCTCTTTACATACCCTCATCTATGCTTTTTGATCTCATATAGAAATGGGGAATAACCATGGGATAGTTATACAAGGCCAAATGGTTGTGTCAGCAGGAGGGCCCACTGACACCTGCTGGTATCCAAGGCTGAACAGCCTACCCAAACATGGGCCTTGGCTACTTTATTAATCACTGTTCTGCTGTGGCACAGAAAGTACAGAACAATGAGCCAACAGCAGCCATTTGGGTCCCCCTTTCAATAATAAATACAATGTAGTGCATTGTTGCAATAAATATAATAGGTCTAGTAAATGACAGCTGCCAATCAGAACTTTTAAACAGTTGATGAGTAAATGTTACCTTCCAGTTGGTTGCTATCAATAGACCTGACACCAAAACATTTTGAGGGGGGGTGGAGAGAATAAGAATTGGACAATTTGGCATGTCTGGTCACTGGCTTACCCTTATCTCTTATACAGACAATAATTATATATAAAAAAGATGTGTTAGGAGATGCAGAGGGTAAATAATATGGCACTTTCCATTTATTTCCATAAAGGGCACTTTACCGCACCTCACCCCCCACTTGCTGTGTATAACATATTCTAATTTGGTATCGACCGGGAAGGCAAATGGCTGAACCAACAAGCATTACTCCTTGTCCTCTCTACACTGGCAAGAGGTAATTTCTGTAAAAGGCTTCAGTAGATGCCATCATGTGTGTATTCAATAGCTTTACTGCATTACGTGCCGCTGATCAATACCGATTTGCATGGATTATCAGTTCATGGGAGCCAGCCGTGTGGGTAAATAAACACAGGAGAACAACGTCCACCCATGAAATATTCATTGTGTAACTCCTTCCCTTGCTGGCATGTGTGTTGTGTTGTTGCATACAGAGGTAACAGTGCTCTCTCTTTTCACTTGTCTCATCCCTCTCTGTTTGTCCTCCTCCCCTCCTGTTCTCTCTTTCCTCTTCTCTTCTTCTCTTTCCCACCCCCTTCTTTTCCCCTCCGTCTCTCCTCCCTCCTCTTTCTCCGTGTGGTCTATCTCACTGATACAGACAGTCTCTTGTTTTAAGACATGCAGCTGTTCCTCTCTGCGCTCTCTCCCTGGGGACACCCACTTGTCACCGACAGACGGACAAAGGGGTCATAACGACAGTAAGACCCCCCCTGAGGTGAGAGGACCCTGCAGATTAGGCAGTGGATGCGGTGCTGTGTGCATGGGCATGATGGGTACAAGTAAGGTGACACTCTGCAGAGGTCCAGAGAATGCTCAATTGGATGCTCTGCAGAGGTCATAGAGGGATACTTGGTACAAAACAAGGTTGTTCTGGGGGATTGTGTAATGTTGTGGAAGCCCACGAGGGCTGTTGTAGAGCTGTCTTTACTACATACTTACCTGTCAGGGAGGCATCATCATCTTTTAAATGTTAGTTACAGGTGCCCCACTAGGCAGAGCTCCGTCAGACGCTCTCAGTGGAGCGCTGTGTGTGGGTGGTAGGACTGCTGAGAGACTGCAGAGTGTTGTTGTGAGTGTTGCTATAGAGTGTCGGATGCAGACTGATGCTTTGGTACCACAGGCAGTTGGATGCTTGGACATTGGGTGCAGTGAGTTGTGACTGATGCAGTGCAGTACCCTGCAAGGTGTTTGATGCAGTGTAATAGTGTTACATGATGGATGGGCCACCCTTGTAAGTGCTTTGTAAGCAGTGCAGCAATCGATGAGCTTTATGGCTCCCCGGGAAGCTGTGGCAGAGGAGAAGGCCACCCGGAGGTGTCCATGGAGTGTGATGCTCTCCGACCCTGGACGGAATCTGATCAATAAGAACCTGCAAGCTCCTCTGAGATCTGGGGTAGAGTGGGGAGCACTAGTCAGATGCTGGGGTTAAATGTGTTGCATTATTGGCACCGAGGTATCAGTAAGTTGTTTTCTGGGTGCAGGTCAGACCTAGAAAAACATCTTGTTGGGTGCTGAATGCAGAAGCAAGCAAAGCGATGGGTGCAGTGTGTTTCTCTGCAGGCTTATCGACAAGTTGTGTTCTTACACTGCCTGCAATGCCTCCGAGCACAGCAGTGAATGCGAGCGTGGGTGGGTGTTTAAATGTCTCTGTGCGTGAGTGTGTCTGTGTGTGTGTGAATGTGTGTGGGTGTAAGTTTGTGAGTGTATGTGTGAGTGTGTCTGTAAGTGTGTCTGTGTGGAAGCGTGTCTGTAAGTGTCTCTGTGCGTGAGTGTGTCTGTGTGTGTGAATGTGTGTGGGTGTAAGTTTGTGAGTGTATGTGTGAGTGTGTGTGTCTGTGTGTGTGAGTGTCTGTGTGTGTGTATGTATGTATGAGTATGTGTGGGTGTAAGTGTGTCTGTGCGTGTGAATGTGTGTGGGTGTAAGTTTGTGAGTGTATGTGTGAGTGTGTATGTGTGTGAGTATATGTATGTATGAGTATGTGTGGGTGTAAGTTTGTGAGTGTCTGTGTGGAAGCGTGTCTGTAAGTGTCTCTGTGCGTGAGTGTGTCTGTGTGTGGGTGTAAGTTTGTGAGTGTATGTGTGAGTGTGTATGTGTGTCTGTGTGTGGGTGTAAGTTTGTGAGTGTATGTGTGAGTGTGTATGTGTGTCTGTGTGTGAGTGTGTGTATGATTATGTGTGGGTGTAAGTGTGTCTGCGCTTGGGTGTAAGTGTGTCTGTGTGGGAGTGTGTCTGTAAGTGTGTCTGTGTGGGAGTGTGTCTGTGTGTGGGTGTAAGTGTGTCTGTGTGTGTGCAAGTCAGTAATTATATCATGTCACCCAATTACTCCCAGAGCTTTGCAGTCTTTTAGGGTTGGGGGTCCAAAGCAATGCGTTATATTCTTCCTATCTCTTGTGTTCATTTATCTCGCCTGCATGCAATGCCTTTATATATTTAATCACTTTTTATTGTAAATTCTTGCATTTTCATTTTTTTTTCTACTTATAACTTTAATTTTCCATTGGAATGTGCTTTTCACCAAACCTCCCACTTAGTGATGCTTTCTTGCACCTCTCTTTCTGTCTTTGTTCCCCTCTCTCCTCTGTGCACAGTTTCCCTACCCTTTGTTTACCACGGCAAGCCCTGCTTGCTCCTTCTGGGCAGGGTTTAGCTCCTTGTGGGCGGGGCTTCCAATTCATTACAAAGCTGGGACTAGCTCCAAACGGCTGCTCTACCTCTGGTTCTGGTCATGGAAAACAAGGCTTACAAGGGCGACGGGACATGGCCTCCACCTCAGTGTAAACACACGCTGGAAAGGGAAAAGAAGAAGAGCAAACCTCCCCCTGGCACGGCCTCTGTGGCAACGGGAAAGAGTGGACCACCTGTTACGGTGATAGAGATATCCCCCGAGACGACAGAAGTCAACGATTATTACCTGTGGTCCATCTTCAACTTTGTTTACCTGAACTTCTGCTGCCTGGGCTTCATTGCATTGGCCTATTCGCTCAAGGTAAGTGGGGGGCCATTGCGGTGCCCATAGGAGTTCTTCTGTAGTATGGGCAATAGATTTCATTAGTTGCACAGGAATTCCTATTGTCATGCTATTCTGTACAGTAATGTAATAAGAATTTGTACTGATAAATAGGAGACTGAGCTGCCATATTGTTTACCTCTGCTGATGCATTCTATTTAGGCTTTAATACAATGCAGCTATGAATTAACCTTTCCATTGCCATTAATACCAATTTTACATTACGGAATGTGAGGGAAAAGCGCAAACTCCACATTCCCGCCTTCTATATCGATCAATGGGCAATCGGAGAGCTGCGGGGAAAAGGTTATTGACCACTAAATGCTGCTGCTCTGTCAATGTCAAAACATCTCAGCCTATGCAAGTAGCATGGCAGCTCCATGGATAATTGCAATCCCACAGATAAGAAATGAGTAAAGATCCACGTTTTGTACATTTTGAACATTTTTCAATTCAATTTACATAAACCTGGACACGTGTTAGAAGATCCTCCCTTTATATAAGGTCATCTAGTGCATAGGGTGGCGGTTAGTTCCTCGCTGCCGTCCTTACACGATCCTGTTATTCTTTCCATAGGTGCGAGACAAGAAGCTGTTGAATGATCTCACTGGGGCTGTGGAAGATGCCAAGACGGCACGAGCCTTCAACATAACAAGCTCGGCACTGGCCACACTTTGTATTATTATCCTGCTGCTCTACCTGCGGTCCCCACCTGCTCACTACTAGGATCAGAATAGGATCCCTGTAGCCAGACTCTGAGTGATAGCCATGCACTGCTGAGTGTAGATGTACATTATACACGAGACATGGGATGAGTAGGGGGATACCTATCTCTCAGAGCAGCAATCAGTGAGCACAGAGGTCTCTCCATTTAACCTTCCCTCCTTTATATACCCCCGCCTCCGGAACTCACTGTGATGTCATTAGGCCACTCCACAAGGCAGCCTCCACATTGGCTGATGGCAGCTAATATGCAACATAGCAATGGAGGGTGTTTTACCTTGTCTGCAGCGCAGGGGCAGGGAGTCCCTTGAGTGAGACTGGGCTATTCGCTGAGCTCATTCCTCTCCTGTGTTGAGTTCAAGCTGACCATGCCTGTGAATTTCAATTGTCAGCTCTCTGGGCAGCTGATTACATCCCATTAAATAAAAGACATGTTTTCCTAAGCGGTGTTTCTTGTTCTTGGAAAATAGGTAAACTTGCATTGTGAATGCTAACATTGGTACAGTGTTGCAGTTTTGCTGTCACAACTGTGCAATGATAACAATATTATCTTTTAGTTAAAGGGGAACTTTAATTCAAACTGTTTTTTGTATAATGAAGGATGCAGCATTCTGTTATATATCAAAGAAGAAGGAAAAAGGTTAATCACTGGCAATGCCAATTGGTTAGATCCCCCCCCCCCCCCCCCCGTGGATATAATTGGTATACACTCCAGGTTAGCACTCTTCTGCATGTAAAACAACACCGAACTGGGGTACTCAGCAAGCACTGATTCTAGCAAGCACTGTGCCGCCATCTTGCCTCCTACCCCAGCCATCCCTTGTGGCTGCCCTGGGCTGCACACATGCTCAGTAGAGTTCATTGCCCATGGTCCTACACACCACATAGCTGTAAGAGATAGCATAACCTGCTGCCTTTCAGTTCTTGTTGAATCCCAGCAGCCAGAAGTAAACAAAAGGATGATGCACCATTATAGCATATAAATATATTTACTATATTTAAACTTGAAGCCTCCAACACAACAGCATTTTCAGTAACAGGCTACAAAAAGGCAGAAGACAATAGCAAATCATAAGAAAACCATAAAACTTGACCAATTGAAAAGTTGGGCAGAATAGGTTTGTAACATAGTAGACGTTTATTTAAAGCTGAACTTACTCTCTTACTTTCTTTCTGATATAGGGCCACATTCAATTAAATGAGAAAAGCTTATATTCTAATGCAATTCCATAGAGGCAGATGCAATTCAATGAGAAAAACTTATCTCACTGTTTATCTCATGAACTCCATGGAAAAAAAATGGACTTGAAATAGGAGATTTTTTTTCTCCCCAAATTGAATCTCACCTATAGTTTTCATGTGATAGTGAGATAAGTTTTTCTCATAAAATTTTCTCTGGGCCCCAATCTTAAGGTGGCCATACACCTTTAGACCGATTCGGCAGCTTATCCGCCCGTGTATGGGCACCACAGATGGGCACCACAGATGGGCCTCCCCTAACAATGGCCAGATCTTTATCGGGCAGGTTTGATTTTTCCATCAGATCGGGAACCACATCGGCTTGGAACAGGGCACAAGCAGACATGTCAACACATCTGTATTTTTTAGCAGTCATCCAGAATTAAGACCCCCTTATCTAGTCACCCGAAGTAACAGGTTGCATGCAGTAGGTAGGGTCAGGGCCGCCATCAGGGGGGCACAGGGGGGACTGTTGTCCCGGGCCCGGACGATGGTTGCTTTAAAGGGGGCCCCCTTTAAAGGAACCATCGTCCGGGCCCGGGACAACAGTCGCATTGGAGCAACAGTCGCATTACAGCTGCATTGGACCGGGAGTAAGTAGCTGGGGTGGAGGGTGGAGAGCAGGAGTAAGTAGCTGGGGTGGAAAGCGGGAGTAAGTAGCTGGGGTGGAGGGCGGGGAGTGGGAGTAAGTAGCTGGGGTGGAGGGCGGGGAGTGGGAGTAAGTAGCTGGGGTGGAGGGCAGGGAGCGGGAGTAAGTAGCTGGGGTGGAGAGCGGGAGTAAGTAGCTGGGGTGGAGGGCGGGGAGCGGGAGTAAGTAGCTGGGGTGGAGGGCGGGGAGCGGGAGTAAGTAGCTGGGTTGGAGGGCGGGGAGCGGGAGTAAATAGCTGGGGTGGAGGGCGGGGAGTGGGAGTAAGTAGCTGGGGTGGAGGGCGGGGAGCGGGAGTAAGTAGCTGGGGTGGAGGCAGGGAGCGGGAGTAAGTAGCTGGGGTGGAGAGCGGGAGTAAGTAGCTGGGGTGGAGGGCGGGGAGCGGGAGTAAGTAGCTGGGGTGGAGGGCGGGGAGCGGGAGTAAGTAGCTGGGGTGGAGGGCGGGAGTAAGTAGCTGGGGTGGAGGGCGGGGAGCGGGAGTAAGTAGCTGGGTGGAGGGTGGAGGGCGGGGAGCGGGAGTAAGTAGCTGGGGTGGAGGGCGGGGAGCGGGAGTAAGTAGCTGGGGTGGAGGGCGGGGAGCGGGAGTAAGTAGCTGGGGTGGAGGGCGGGGAGCGGGAGTAAGTAGCTGGGGTGGAGGGCGGGGAGCGGGAGTAAGTAGCTGGGGTGGAGGGCGGGGCGGGGAGCGGGAGTAAGTAGCTGGGGTGGAGGGCGGGGAGCGGGAGTAAGTAGCTGGGGTGGAGGGCGGGGAGCGGGAGTAAGTAGCTGGGGTGGAGGGCGGGGAGCGGGAGTAAGTAGCTGGGGTGGAGGGTGGGGAGCGGGAGTAAGTAGCTGGGGTGGAGGGCGGGAAGCCAGAGGAAGTCACTGGGGCTGGAGCTGGAGGATACTGGGGGGGGGGGGGAGCTGTGCAGATGCAGCGGGGAGCTGGAGGATTCTGGTGGGAGCTGGGGGGGGGAGCCGGAGGATGCTTGGGGGGGTGGGAGCTGGAGGATGCTCGGAAGGACTCTGGAGGTGGAGTTGGAGATTTCTGGTGGGAGCTGGGGGGGAGCCGGAGGATGCTTGGGGGGGTGGGAGCTGGAGGATGCTGGAAAGGACTCTAGGGGGGAGCTGGAGGACCGGGGAGGGGGGTAACTGGAGGATGCTGGGGGGCCCTGGCAACCAATGTTTTAGGGGGCCCTGGCTACCAATGTTTTAGGGGGCCCTGGCTACCAATGTTTTAGGGGGGCCCTGGCTACCAATGTTTTAGGGGGGCCCTAGCTACCAATGTTTTAGGGGGCCCTGGCTACCAATGTCTGTGTGTCCTTTGTACTGATGGGAGGGGCCATTGGGGGGCAGGGCGTGGGAGGCCCAGAAAATTGTGTTGTGGCCCTGGGTAGAGTTGCCACCTTTTCTTCTGGCCCACTACTGGCCGATAACATAAGGGGTGGTGATATCAAAGCTGGTCCAAATGCAGTGAGTAGCCAGGGTGGCATACAGAAGGGTATTGGGACAGTTGGAACAGGGGCAAATTTACTGGCAAGTTCCATCTAGGCTAGTTAAATACTGGCCAAGTGGCAATCCTAGGGCCATTTGTATAAACAAGGATATCCAGGATAAACAAGGGATGCTAATAGGGAACTTTGCAGACTTTGTGGTAGAGTTGGCATCAACAGTCTGAGAGGTAGGGATCCAGTTAAAGAGTGGGCCTGGACTGCTGAAAAATGACAGTGGAGTATGGACTAATTGGGACAGAGTTGGCATGGGACAGATCAAGAGTGTGGCCAAGTCAGTGTATGTGGCCTCACAATTCTTTATGGCAACCCTGGTTCCCAAACCAGATAGTAATTTGGCTGCCCAACAATTGGCATACATGGCTAATAGGCTGCTGACATGGTCTGGAGTGGGCAAGTCAGCAACTAATGTTGCTGTGGCAGTGGACACAAGGAACCCCTGTCCTTATTGCCTGTCTTGGCCCCATCCACAACATCCTGGAGTCAGTGCATCTGCCCCAATATTTGTTAACCTTTTTATATACCTTCTGCTCTTTAGGGCTCTGGCCAGTGGGATGGCATACGCGGCGGCGCGATTTCAGTGAAATGCCATCCCACCGGCTAGAATGTAAATCGCCGGTGGGATGGCATATGCAGTGCCGCAATTTGCCAAAGTCGCCGAAGTTTCATCTCAAGGCAACTTCGTCCAACCTCACTGACCATTTAGCTGTACTGGCAATCTATTCCTCTTTATCACCCTGCATAGCCAAAACATCCTGCACCCTAATTTGTACATAATCAGCAAACACAAGAACAGTGCTTAGACAACTGCAAACTCATTAAAGAACAGATAACGTGCCACACAGGCAGAACAATGAGGTGAGGATCTCCATCCAAAGAAAATGTTATTCCAAGCATCTTTTCAATATACCTTTTTAATAACAATTATATTTAGAAATAACATCAAAACCACTAATATTTTGCAATGAATGTACACACTGGAAAGCTGATTAGAATGATATTGTCTTTCATTATGCAATATGACCCCTTCACTGGTATCCTCCTGTTTTGCTCCTTTCTGTTATATGGGAGGAGGCATATCCACTATACCAAAAGATATTGCACTATATACAATACACTGTATAAAGGGCAAGAAAATCCTTCCAAAATAGTAAGCTGAATGTACAGTATATGTCCTATTAACAGGACTGTTGTGTCAGCCTGCAGCTACAATAACCCTCTAAAAGTGAAGATCCATGCCTTTGGTGTTACCTACATTTATTCAATGCTCTTGTAAAGTCTTCTGCCAGACCCCACTGGAAACAGCACCAGGCATGCACTGGTTGTAATCCGGTTTAATATGTATCCTATTTGTGGTTGGTTCATTGTCTGCTGCAGTTGTCTGTTGCAGCAGTAATATCCAGTATTATAACAGGAGCTCACACAGTATATTTGCATTGAATGATACAGAAATGTACACTGGAAAAAACTCACTAGTACAGGTATGGGACCTGTTATCCAGAATGCTTGGGACCTGGGGTTTTCCGGATAATGGATATTTCCGTAATTTGGATCGCCATACCTTAAGTCTGCTAAAAATCATTTAAATAATAAATAAACCCATAAACCCAGGATTGTCTTGCCTTCAATAATGATTCATTATATCTTAGTTGGGATCAAGTACAGGTACTGTTTTATTATTACAGAGAAAAGGGAATCATTTAACCATTAAATAAACCCAATAGGGCTGTTCTGCCCCCAATAAGGGGTAATTATATCTTAGTTGGGATCAAGTACAGGTACTATTTTATTATTACAGAGAAACGGGAATCATTTAACCATTAAATAAACCCAATAGAACTGTTCTGCCCCCAATAAGGGGTAATTATATCTTAGTTGGGATCAAGTACAGGTACTGTTTTATTATTACAGAGAAAAGGGAATCATTTAACCATTAAATAAACCCAATAGGGCTGTTCTGCCCCCAATAAGGGGTAATTATATCTTAGTTGGGATCAAGTACAGGTACTATTTTATTATTACAGAGAAACGGGAATCATTTAACCATTAAATAAACCCAATAGGGCTGTTCTGCCCCCAATAAGGGGTAATTATATCTTTGTTGGGATCAAGTACAGGTACTGTTTTATTATTACAGAGAAAAGGGAATCATTTAACCATTAAATAAACCCAATAGGGCTGTTCTGCCCCCAGTAAGGGGTAATTATATCTTAGTTGGGATCAAGTACAGGTACTGTTTTATTATTACAGAGAAAAGGGAATCATTTAACCATTAAATAAACCCAATAGGACTGTTCTGCCCCCAATAAGGGGTAATTATATCTTAGTTGGGATCAAGTACAGGTACTGTTTTATTATTACAGAGAAAAGGGAATCATTTAACCATTAAATAAACCCAATAGGGCTGTTCTGCCCCCAATAAGGGGTAATTATATCTTTGTTGGGATCAAGTGCAGGTACTGTTTTATTATTACAGAGAAAAAGGAAATCATTTTCAAAAATTAGAATTATTTGCTTATAATGGAGCTATGGGAAACGACCTTTCCATAATTTGGAACTTTCTGGATAACGGGTTTCCGGATAACGGATCCCATACCTGTAGAAGGTTACAGGCCCCTAGAATGAAAAGTAGAGGGGCATACATGTGTTTAAAATAGAACTGTGCCACTTTATTTGCTTTCAGACCTTGCTTAATTCCAGGTCTACTACTAAAAGCTACCCTGGGTCACCTTGGTCGAATATCGGAGACCTGTACCTTGGGGAGGTGTGTGCTTATATAAAAGAATACTGATGCCCCTGTTCCCTTATACACCCAGGTCTATTGATCCTCCTTCTAGCTACTCCCTGGTCCTTGAAATAGTGGCATGACTATCACTAGGTCAGTTCTTTATGAGAGGGATGGAAGCCTTTAGCCAATGTCGGACTGAGACCCCAGGGGCCCACCAGAAAACCTTATACCATACGCCCCCTCTCCAAACTATTTTTCCTCCTTTCCTCGCTGAACATCTATTCTTCCATCTATTTCTCCTCTTTGTTCCCATTCAGATATAGGGAATGACCATGAAGCAGGCCAATTGGTAAAGGGCAGGAGGGCTCACTGACACCTGGGCCCACTGGGAGATTTCCTGGTATCCTGGTGGGGCAGTCCGACACTGCATTTAGGGCTGGGGGGTCACTAACAAACCTTTCCATCAGTGTTTTATGTTTCTTTCTTTGGTCCTCGCTTTGAAGAAATCATTGTCTCTGAAAATACTACGGGTTTTTATAAATAACCAAACAGATATTTGAATGCCCACAAGGCCGGAGCATAGAAGACATCTTATTAAAAGCCCCGTTTAAGGCAGGGCAATATTGTTTTAACAGGCAGAACCAGCAGTGCAGAAATGGACAGAACATTTACTGCATTCATTTACTGCATTCAGTTGCACATCTATGTAACTGCAATTTTTTTTTTATAGATGTACACTGGAATTTAGAATGTGGCTAAAGGATTCCATTTCCTTTGCATAGGCAATGTTTTACTTTGTAATGGGACAGTCACAGGGACAACAAAAAAAATGTCTGTGGTAAGTATTGACAGCAAAGAAGTGAGAATGAAAAGGGCATGATATGAGCCAATTATGGATAAAGAGAGGCTTCAGAACTATTACGTGGAAAAGTCAAATGTTTTAATGTGTGGACTTTATGTTCATGGGAAAATAAACTCATACAGACAGAATAGAATCGAATTCACTTTCAGCACAACTACGCTTCCCAGAGTTCCTAGGGGTTGGTGACAGCCCCGCCTCCCCATGCTGTCCGGCTAGGTGACGTCAGACCCGGAAGCCTGCGTGCCCCGGGCGGTGCTGTGTTTACTTCCGCCCGAGCCGGAGCCGGGGGAGCGGGAGGGAGCGAGAGACCGAGGATGAGCTGAGCCAGAGTAGGCCGCAGATATGGAGTGGTTAATGGGGTAAGTGGCTAAAGGCGGGGTCGTTTCGGTGAGGTGGGGAGGATGAAGCCGGCTGAGCAGCCCGAGGGGGTGGAGCAGGTGGAGTGGCTCTAATATGAAGGGCAATGGGAGGGGTGACAGGAGGGGGGTCTGGGAGGATTTAGGGACATGGGGTTGCAGGACACTTACCTATAGGTGTACCAGTGTGGCGCAGCAATACAGTGCATGGCACGGGTTATTCATTGTGGGTCACTTTCCAGGAGTTGTTGACTACAACTCCCGTCATGCACAGCGATCCGGTGTTTGAAGCTTTGGCTAAAGAACAGCAGCAAGAAGGGGGGGGGGGGCTGCTGCAGGAGAGCAAGGAAATGCTACATGTAATGCATCAGATGTGGGTGCAGGACTGGCCTGCCCTGGGATCACAGTAGTTGGCCAACTAGCATTTATACCAATATAGGAACTAATTTCCCTTGCAGGCTTTGCAGAACATGACGTTGATATGGGTGAGTGCAGAGGTGTGTGTCTGTGTGTGTGTGTGTGTCTGTGAGGTGAGCTGGCGTTATGTAAGTGCAGGAGGGCCTATTGACTGCAGCACTGGCTAACCCTGGCAGCATCAGGGGAGGTGAGCTGGCATTATGTAAGTGCAGGAGGGCCTATTGACTGCAGCACTGGCTAACCCTGTCAGCATCAGGGGAGGTGAGCTGGCATTATGTAAGTGCAGGAGGGCCTATTGACTGCAGCACTGGCTAACCCTGGCAGCATCAGGGGAGGTGAGCTGGCATTATGTAAGTGCAGGAGGGCCTATTGACTGCAGCACTGGCTAACCCTGGCAGCATCAGGGGAGGTGAGCTGGCGTTATGTAAGTGCAGGAGGGCCTATTGACTGCAGCACTGGCTAACCCTGGGAGTGAGACTCAGGTTACTGTATTGACAGAGCAGCAGGGACATTGCTATAAGAGGGAATGTTTAACTATTAGGCCAATGGCAGGCTGGTCCCTCTATTACTGCAGTTGTACACCCCTGCCTGTCACTGCTCATAATGTGAATGGAAAGTGCCCCAGTAACTGCACAAGGAGCGCTGCCAGATGGAGCTCTGCTCTGCATTTCCCGCTGCTACTGTAAATACAGTAAAGTGCAAACATGTCTTATCTGTTGTATATATCTCTTGTTTAATTTCCAGCAGATCTCATGGCAGATGGAGGGGAATTAAAGGGACAGCATCATATATACAGTAGGGTGTATGCACCCAAGATTCGGTAGCTTGGGCAGTATCTGTAGCAAAGGAAAACAATTATATGTACAGAGCAGGAACCTACGGACTCTGACTCCATTGCTGTTCCTGAACTGCAATTCCCTGCATCAGGGAACTGTAGCTGCTTGAGGATTTAAATACCCTCTATTAGACTGTCGTTTGACGGAGCAGGAATATCATTGCTAGATGTGTAATAGCGAAAGTGTCAGTGTAGCTAGCCAAGAGTCCGACATGGCAGCCCCTGCAAGTGAGAGGGTATTGTGGTGTGCCAGGTAATACAGTACCCTCAAATACTCATTCCTAATGCCACACTCTTTGTTGTGCCAGCTTGGGCCTGTGTGCCAGGCAGTAGGCAGAGCGAGGGGGGCGGTGCCATTCATACCTGAGCTGTGTGACATTTCTCCTTCCTGCAAAGAAAGTGAGAACAAGTTTTTAGTCAAGCAGATATTTGAGTATTTAGCTTAACAACAGGCTTTGCCTTGGGTGAGGGCAGTTGAAAGACACAAAGAAAAGCAAAAGGAGGTTTGTGTTGTTCAGACCAGTGCTTGTGATGCAACAGTTGGCCCTGCACCTAATTACTCGTATTTAAGTCTGATGTAATATAAGATGAATTAAAGGGGAAGGTGTCCTTTAAATACACTTAAGGTGCCCATACACTTGAGGTCGCCAAGCGAGTGGATCTTCTCCTGATATCCCCACCTACGGGTGGGCGATATGGGGCGAATGTAGGCTTTGGTTGTTTGGCCCTGGGGCCAAAGGATCAAATTATAGTGGCACTAATGGGCACAGTTGGTGCAGGGACCGCATCAACGATCCAGATCAGGCCAGATTTCAGGCCAGATATCGGTCAGGCAGGCCCATAATTGCTGCCCACATACACGTGCATGACCACCTTTAGTGTGGTGTAGACAGTGATATTTTGAGATGTTTTAAAGTTGTCTTTGTTTCTTATTTTTTTTGTTGTTTTTAAATTGTTTAGCTCTCCAGTAACTATCTGGTTGCTAGGTTCCAGTTTATCCTAGCAACCAGGCAGTGGAAACTATTGTGTGTTACTGCAGTTCCCAAACTCACATCTAACTTTTAATTTAAGGGGCCAGTAGTAGTGAGGCAATTTGCTAATTGCTCATAGGCCGGAATATATAAACATAATAATGTCGTACCAAGCAGCGTATGGAGCCCATAGGCTGGCAGGGAGCTAAACAAATACCTTCCCCTGTGGGGCCTGCAGATGGACACCCCTTATGTAATGAATCGAATTAGTAGATGTGGGACATTTCATCTCGGTCCCCCATTTGCATTGCACATAACAGATGAGCTATTTAGATTATAATGGTTTTAGTGCTTAAGTGGAGATTATCAGGGGTCAGGGCACCTATAGGATGAAAGACTGATTTATATGAGAAGGACTCGAGCACTATCAGCAAGTATTTTATAGGCTGATAGTGGGCAAACCGTTAATGTACATACATTCATTTCACTTTACTCCTTTGCTAGCCCTTTAACTGAAAGGCTGCCAGATCTGTTAGGATGAAGACACACAGAGCTACTTGTCACTGCTACAAGAATAGAAAGTGTTGATCTTTTAGTTATAATTGTCTCTACGTGTGTTTTAGCAGAGGCAATTCCCAGTATGGTCTATGGCAGGGGATTTTCTGGAGTTTAGCAGCTGTGAGAGGTAGCTGCTACTTAGTAGCTCCGTGTGTCTTCACCCTTATATCCACCAAGGCTGTCAGGTCTGCAATGCAGTGTTTAGGGGGCCTTCAAGGAGAAGCAATAGTATAATAACCCCCCTCCTCCTTCCCCTGTGTCTATAACCTCTGACTGAGATCCAGGGCTGGTGCTTCTGTTAGCCAAAAACTGCACCGGCCCAGGGCGCATCTGTAGGAGCACCACGGTGCCATCTTCTTCCTCTTCCCTCCCTACGGACAAGGTGCGATTGGGCAGAGAAAAGCTGCAATAAGCCAAAAGCCAGCTTCTCACTGTACATGCGCATCCACCCGGGGCCACAGTAAAGACGAAGCAGAAAGGAGATAGTGACGTGGGGCTCCTACAGAAGTACCCCAGGCTGGGGCAGTTTTCACTGGTCTCACCAACCCGGGGTCTCAGGTAGGTGATTATAATCACTGGGAATGCCTAACATTTGACACCCCCCAGTGATATAACTTTCCCTCTCCTTCAGTACTGTTTGTCAGTAGGCCAGTAGCATAGAGGCACAGGTACATATAAGCACGCTTGCTGAGCTTTATACGCATGTTACGCTTTTTAACTTATTTCAGCAGTGTTACCCTTCTGATGAATACAGTGTTTATCTTGCTGAGCCAGCACAAACGACTGTCACTTCCCAGGAGCCAGCATCAAGGCATAAGTAGCAATAGCACTGTTTAACTGATCCTTCCCTTCCTGCCAGGGAATGCACCGTCATTCACCTCTCTGTGCCAAGTCCCAGTAGCATCAGTTCCTCTCTGCCCACAGCCTTGTGCATTAAGGCTTCCGGTCCCGCTCGGCTCTGTCTATTGGACATGCAGTTAACTGGATGCGCTGAGCAATGGGAATGTTCAGCTCTCACTGCTGGGAACACACATTGTATTGAAAGTACTCGTGTTTCCCAGTTGTGCAGCCTGTATCTGCACGCTTACTAGTTACACATATTCACTTGCGGTTTGGCAAATATGTTTTCAGAATGTCAATGTTTGTATTTGTCAAGAATTCTTTCTGAGTTAAAGGGGAACCAGTCACTTTAAGATGAACATTTCTTTCATTTTAGACTTTGCAAATGGAAGTGAATCGGTAAAAGAGTGCACAGTGAGCACTGTAAAGGAGGAGATAAATTGGAATTATACCCATTTGTGGTTTTTGTCATGTTCGTTCTTTTGACAGCGATTCCATCAGTGTGTGCATACACACCTTTGTGGGACTCACCATATTGTGCAATGCCCTTTAGTCCTAGGGGCAAGTGTAGGGGCTGCAATTTAACTCCATGCAGCTGCCCTATGACACTTTTGTTTATGGAGAATTCTCTTGCCAAAGCAAGCAATATGGGCGTTCCTGATCAATTGTTTGAATACAGATATGTACTACCTGAAAACAGTTTCCAGTGGGAAGGGAAAGGCCCTGCCCTAGTGCTCATTGTGAAATCATCACAGGTTAGAAAACCACCTTTGGAAGGTCTCTCTGGTGACAACCATGCTGTGATAGACCAACCGGCTAAGCTTGTTGTGATATGGCCCTCTCTGTTGGTCAGCAGGTCATTAAACATATGGCTCTGCAGGTCTGTATTTTGTGCCCTGTACGTCAGGAATCCCCAGCCTTTTATATATGTGAGCCACATTCAAATGGAAAAAGGGGGTGCAAATAAGGGCTATAATTGGCTATTTGACAGTCCCTATAGAAGGCTCTGTTTGGCTTTACACTGGGTTTTTATGCAACAAAAAACTTGCCTCCCAACCAGAAATTAAAAAATGAGCACCAACTTTGAGGCCACTGGGAACAACATCCAAGGGGTTGGTGAGCAACGTTGCCCCAGAGCCACTGGTTGGGGATCCCTGATGTACATGGTACTAGCACTTAGCAGGTTGGGTTGCACAACTGGGGGAATATATAATACATCTTTATAGAAGATGCTGCCCATAGTCTCCATTCTTTGAATTATTATTATTGACAGCTCATAAGACATGGTAGAGGGTGTTTAAGCTGGCTGTGCATTCTGTGCTCAGGTAAGTCAGTTCAGTTATTTTGGCTCAACTGGCCTGTCATCTCCTAGTGTGTGCCTTCCCATTCCACCCATAATTAAGAAATCAAAATCTAATGGGATTGCATTGGAGCTTAAAACTCACTCATTGGCTGACCTAGAAGCTCATACTTCTGCAACTGTTGGACTTTGTGATCCGCGTGTGCCCGGCTAGCTTAACCATCTGCAAGTTTTGCCCATTTGCCTTATTCTTTCCTGTTTTATCAGAAGTGGGTTTTTTCTATACTTGTTAAAATGAAAGGAATGGAGCAGCCCTGTAATGTCACAAGGTGGTGCTATGCACCGTAAGCAGTCTGTTGCTCAGAATATTTTAATTTGCCTACGCACAGTCATTAAACAAGGCTGTTGCAATGTAGCGTCAGGTTTCGGGATGGTCGGGACATGTAACGCAGGGTCCAATAGGTGCATGTACTTTTTAGTGGCTAATGTGACTGCAGTGACACAAAGTAGTGTAACATAATGTTATTGCACTGATCTCTCACAACTCCCATGGGGCATTTCAAAGGTGCAATGATGGGTTGACCTACAGCAGTCAGTAGCCGATTTTGACTGGAATAGGACAGGGGCAACTGCTGGAACCTTTGTTGTTAATTGATCCTATGACCCCCGTGTTGCTTTACTTACCGGGAATAATTACGTAAATGCTGATTAATATATGTTTTTGCTGTGGGTTACTGAGTCGAATCACTAGGATACCTAGATACTTGGGTCTTGGCCAGTAAAGCAGACGCCTTGTGGTTAAAGAGGGAATTTACCCTCCAAATACATTTTCTCCCCTTGTTTCAAATAACTTGATTTAATTGCTTTTTATATTTACCAATATGAGAATATTTAAGTTTCATTTTCCTCCCCGTGGTGTTTGCCAGTAGCAGTCCAGTGAGCCGAGCTGCTAACTCTCTACACTGTTACAATTTGCTACATGAGTTGATAGGTATATAGGTAGCCATACACACCGGTGATATTGTACTAATATCAAGCTAACAGCAGCTGGAATAAGACCATAAAACTAAAATTCCGCTGTAGGTTACTACTCTTTAGTAAAAGTTACACCTAGTATTGGATCAGCGTGCTTAGTAGATTGCAGCACTGTGCTGCCTGCACTCTCACAGGCCCTTATTCTCCTTCAGGTTGGGAGGAAGGAACCTCCTGGCTAAGCGGTTCTGCCACAATAGCTCGGTGTTTGTGTTTCTTGTATTGTGTTGCACAGAAGCAGGAAGTGTGCGCAGGCAGTCGGAGGGCGGTTTGGGGGGGGACATCAAATGTTGAACAAGCATTAAAACTAGAGCACACCACTTTGTGGAGAGGGGCAGCAATAATGCCCCCCCAGGGGCCTTTTCTCCAATAACTGTTACTGGGACGGGGGGAATTAATAAAAGCCCAGGCTTGGCGTTATAGCGGAGCAGAATGTTCCCTAATGCCAGATTGGCACCCCACACCAGTGACAGCTGAAAACCACTTGCCAAAAATATTGCCATACGCCTCCTACCTGTGCCTGCACCGGTATGAATGGAATACGCTCCGGTGCAGGCACATGTAGCCGAAATACGTGAGACTTTGCATTCTCTCGTGTTTTTATGTTGATATTGGCTACATGTGCCTGCACCGGAGCGTATTCCATTCATACCGGTGCAGGCACAGGTAGGAGGCGTATGGCAATATTTTTGGCAAGTGGTTTTCAGCTTGCCGAAAATATACGCCATATGCCACGTCTGACATTAGCTTAATAGGCTGTTTTCCCGTTTAATTCCAGATCAGTTCCTTGTGTTTTGCCCCTGAATGGTGTAGGTTTGCCCCAGGGGTTGCAGTGTGAATGGTGTATGGGGCATGATAGAAAACAAAAAGTTCACAGCTGCATTCACCCTAAGCAAATTTCTGTGGTGCAAAGTCTCACAAAGCCAATAATGCATAGGAAAAAAGAAATAGTGACTGCACTCAAGCAAATTTTGGCTGGGGAGCTTACCCCATTTATTCAATAAGGGCTTTGGCACACGGGGAGATTAGTCGCCCGTGACAAATCTCCCTGTTCGCGGGCGACTAATCTCCCCGAGTTGCCATCCCACCAGCAACAATGTAAGTCGCCGGTTGGATGGCACACGTGGCGGCGCGATTTCGGCAAATCGCCGAAAATGCCTCGCGAGGCAACTTTGGCGATTTGCCGAAATCGCCTGTGCAGCGTGTGCCATCCCACCGGTGACTTACATTGTTGCCGGTGGGATGGCAATTTGGGAGAGAGTGCCTGAGCACTCAGAAATAATATGCAACTCAGTACAGGCAGTAGCGGCCCCTGTATGTGAGTGTGACTGAGCAGCAGGAATGATATGAGACTCAGTACAGGCAGTAGCGGCCCCTATATGTGAGTGTGACTGAGCAGCAGGAATAATATGAGACTCAGTACAGGCAGTAGCGGCCCCTGTATGTGAGTGTGACTGAGCAGCAGGAATGATATGAGACTCAGTACAGACAGTAGCAGCCCCTGTATGTGAGTGTGACTGAGCAGCAGGAATGATATGAGACTCAGTACAGGCAGTAGCGGCCCCTGTATGTGAGTGTGACTGAGCAGCAGGAATAATATGAGACTCAGTACAGGCAGTAGCGGCCCCTGTATGTGAGTGTGACTGAGCAGCAGGAATGATATGAGACTCAGTACAGACAGTAGCAGCCCCTGTATGTGAGTGTGACTGAGCAGCAGGAATGATATGAGACTCAGTACAAGCAGTAGCGGCCCTGTATGTGAGTGTGACTGAGCAGCAGGAATGATATGAGACTCAGTACAGACAGTAGCGGCCCCTGTATGTGAGTGTGACTGAGCAGCAGGAATAATATGAGACTCAGTACAGGCAGTAGCGGCCCCTGTATGTGAGTGTGACTGAGCAGCAGGAATGATATGAGACTCGGTACAGGCAGTGACTGAGCAGAAAGCAGATTGGGGCTCTCCCTCCGGTTCCTCTCCAGGTCTGTGGCTCCCAGGGCAGTGCTGGGCTATATTTTGCCGCACAGTATATATAGCAGGTGGGGGTGTGCCTCTCCCTGGCTGGCATTACCTCCCCTCCCCGCAGCTTCCTGCCTCCTCACTTTAACCCTTCTCTGCCCTCCCATTCCTCAAAAGTGCCAGCCCCTGTCTGTCTGCTCACACACACACTCTGGCACCCACCCCATAGGGCTCCTTACAGACATAGCACCCCCACCTATATTCTGTATGAAGCTGCATTGAACTTGTGCAGTTTCCCTTAGCAAGCCCCCACCCAGAGGCGAGTGACTAATTGGAGCAGTAAGGATTAATTAGCCGCCATTAGTAAGGGCGAGGCGCTCACCTGAGGGTGGGCTTGGAATAACAGCAGCGAGACAGAACGCCTTTCATTCTGGAGCTGTTTGCGAAGCTGCTTTCCTTTATTATGAGCATCAGGCGCAGTGGCTCCTACACCGTGCAAAAGTAAGGGGGCCCCCCGGCGTCCGTACAGCCCCGCTGTCTGTCACAGCCAGGAACGTGGCCTGTTCCACTCACTCTGCCCTTTTTATATTCCTTTCCTTCTGCTGAATTGCAGCTTTTTTTTTTCTTTAGAAAAATGATAAATGGTTCCTGTCATTTTCTTTTTCAAGTGCCATTACATGGAGCGTGTAGGGACACGGGTATTTCTGCCCCGACCAAGTTGTAGCTTGTAAATCCGCTTGTAATACAAGGGTAGCAAACTCACAGGGGGAAGTCATTATATTGGTACAGCCAATCAGGCGTTTGCTTTCATTCATCCTACTGCACTGAACAGATCAGAGCTAAGTGCTTATTGGTTGCCGTAGGTTACTAGTCTAGAGAAGCGGTTTTTGGGCCATCGGTGACACCACAGACTGAAATAAAGTATGTGCCGGAACTTATAAAATCGCTCTGCCCATGGGTACGGGGGCTTTAATAAATATATCTGATTGTTGCCCTGTTACTTTGGCATCCAGCACTGCAGTAATGCCATTCTGTGACGTTTAGAAGGCTGTGTGGTTGCTACGATCAGTCATTATAGCAACCAGAAAAAAATTGTAGTAGATAAATCTGTTTCTGATTGTGGAGAGAGTACCAAATTCATAGGTCCCTGTCCGCTCCAATCCAGGCACAAATTAAATCCACTTCCTTCAAAGCTAATTAGCAGGTAATACAGTTGCAAGCTGCCCAGAAACCTGTGCAGTCTGCAGCATTCATCTAACCAGCAGGATTTAGCCCAGCTGTACAAACCCGCATAAAACATTTTCAGTAGTTAGAAAGTTATTTGTGAATGTAATTGCTATTGAAAGCCACATTTGTTTATCCCTGTCTGTTTTCCAGTTCCGACTCCTGAAAAAAAAATAGTTTGTAGCAGCTCTTTCCAGCTTTGTCAGGCGTCTGCTAGATTCTCTCAGGAGTCAGAACCAGGGGAGCAGAGAATGTAAAGTTCTTTTTTTTTTCAGGACTGTTAGGAAGCTGTTTTTTGCTAGATTCTCTCAGGAGTCAGAACCAGGGGAGCAGAGAAAGCAAACAGCCGTGATTCTTTTAATGAATGCATATTGTTGCATTTTCATGCATTACACAAAACAAAAAAAAACAGTGTTTGGGTGGAGTTCCCCTGTAGGGTTCTATTTAAACAATGCAAAGTGTGGGCAGAGATGGGGCTGTGTAACCGGAATGGAGTTAATTGCAGTCAGAGGTGAGAATCCCAGTATGCAGGGAATTGGCAGAGAGCAGGTATTGCTAGGGTTTGCACCTCACCCCTTAATATTGGCCACATGTTGAATCTACATCCAGTGTGGCTAATTAGCAATTAATTTAGATGCATGGCTGCACAGAAATCAGTTCAGTCTGCAGCAAGCACCTGAGTTAGTTGCTAATTAGCCACGCCGTATGTGGATGTAATATGTTGGGGAGAGGTGGCAAGTCTAGTTATTGCTGCCCAATGTGGGGGTGTTTTCCCCAGGAAGGATCATGTTGGCGTTGCCCCAAGCTGGCAGTATTTCCCTGGCACATGTATGGCCCAGTACTACTTCTTGCTTATTGGCTGGGCTTATTGGGTGCTGCTTTATAAAGATATGGAAACCCACCCCTACTGCTTTAACTGGTGCCCCCATGTCAGGCCATATGGTGTTGAGGCACCTTGGCATTAATCCCCAGTGTGCAAACCCGTGCCCTGTTCCTCCATGGGGGTCAGTGTCAGATACGGGCAGACATGGCAGCTGCCAAGCCTGCTGTGATTCCTTCATTCTCAGGCCGGTGTGGGGCAAGGGAGCAGCTGCTGAGCCATTTGATGCACCTTTATAAAAAAAAAAGTGATATTGGTGGGTTTGCTTGTCCTTTAACAGCAGCAGTATGTGTTGGTATCCCACCCTATGTATTCAGTGCATTGTGGGTGGGTTCTGGTCCTTCCTGTGCTTGTACCCTGCATTGGGTGCTGCACCTATAGGCTGGGCACAATGTGGGCCCCCTGTATTATACAATGGGCCGGAGCCCAGGCGAGTGTATGGGGCCACAGGAATGGGCTTTATTTGCTGGGCGCCTATACATGTGGCACATTCCTGTGTAGTGTATGTACAGCCCCCCCCCCCCCCCCCCCGGTCTGTGTGTGATACATTCCCCATCTCCACTGCAAATAGGAACCCCATGGGGGTGCCTTGTGTGTATTGTGGGTGTGTGTGGCACTTGTGGGCTCATTGTGTGGCTTTGTATGTACTTTGTATCCCTCCCGATGGTGCAGCGACGCCTCCTCTCTCCCCATAAAACAAACACTATCTTTCCTTGCATCTCTGCACCGCCGCTGCTGCTGGGGGGGCTCCTCCGTATGAATAGGACCTTTCAGGCTGTTTGTTTTTCTCCTTGCCTCCCTCCCTCTCTCCTCCTCTCTCAGCCATTGGACCATTGCCGGGGTGGGCATGGTTATTCCCCTCTCCTGTATGTGCTGAGAAGTTTGGGAGCAGGTCCTGTCAGTGTGCTGTGCAACGTGGGGTTTGGAAGGGGCACCCCCTGGCTGTTGTGAGAATGCTGGGGGACCCCATGCCACTCTCCCCTGAAAGAGCCCTTCTTACCGGCACCCCCAAATCTGGATTCAGTTGCAAGATGGTCCTGCAGGCAGTGGGAAAAGTGCTAAGGTAGGAGTTCCGACTGTCAGCGAGCCTGTAAGCTCCTTGGCATGCCGACAGTACCTTGCCTTTGGGTCCTTGTGCCCGCCGGCTACTGCCATGGCTGGGTGCTACTTCTGTATTAGCCACATCTTTCTAAGTGGGAGTCTGTATCCTACAGCTGTGCATATAATGTATTGCTTTAGTCTGCGTTTGTGTAGGAGGTGGGAGTTGTAGTTCAGCCTTGACCTGTCATTTTACTGCTGGCCCTGAGTAGGTTGCCCACACTTGCTGTATGTGAGCGAGGTGATAAGTACATAGAATGTCTGTATTCTGTTTGTAATGCGGCTTTGCCCCATAGAGACTCGGGCAGCGGAACTACCCCCAGGCCTTGGCTTGGTCACTTTATACCTGTGCTTTCCTCACTTTCTATTGATGCAGATCAGGTGTCCACTACTCCTGGGGGTGCCCTTGGAATTTATGTTGGCTGTTACCTATTCAAGCCATTTATTGCTATGCCAGCTCTGTAATTTAGGATCTTAAAATTGTGCGTGAGTTTTCCTTTAACTGCAGTACAGCGATTACAGCCTTGTGCCGCCGCTGCCACTTGGGATAACTGTGCGGCTCCGTAAGTGCCGGCCCATACCCAGGGTAGCAAGCAGCTCTATCTGCCAGCATGGCCACTCTTCCACACTCTGCCTCCATACTGTGTACTCTCACGGTGTGGTGTCCCATTCACTAATCTCACACAGTCAGACCCCCCCACCTCGCACAGCAGTGACAAAAAGGAAGCCACTCTGAGCTCACAGCACAGCTGCCTAGAAAGGTCACTCAGAGCAGCCGCCTCGGGCACAGGCTCATTTACTAACAGGGGGCAAATCGGCTCCAGTCCTGTAATGCCCAGCAACCAATTAGATATAGATAGGCTACCACTGGCCATACACGGGTCACCCTGTAGAGACCCAATCAGCAGCTTAATAGCCCCTGTGTATAGTGTCCAATGTCTGGCCGTAAACTGAAGCCACACAAACAGGCAGGACAGGAACGCCATTCATTTAAAACCCATATAAAATCAAGACCAATTGAAAAGATGCATAGAATAGGTTCATCTATAAACTTTTCGTACATGGGTATTGGTTCCTACCATATTTACAGTTCTATGTAGAACTCCCAGAACCCTCTTTGTTATTAGAGGACCGTGTGGCTGAATGCCCAGGAGTTAGCGGAACAGCCAGGGGCTTGTATGGCAAGTGGTGTGGCGGCTTTATAATGGGGGCACCGGTACCGGCCCCACAACATTGCGCTCACTAACTCTCATCCCTATGATATATATATATATAAATAGCTAATGGGCCAGTGAGTGCTCATATTGCTCATTGCACAATCTGCACCGGGTCCTTTGGTTTCACCCCCCCCTTCTGATCATGCCAGAGGCTGCCGATTAGAGGGGCGGAGTTATATGAAGACGCCATGATGCAGTGTTAGTCAGGCTTATTCACCATCCTGGGCTAGGCCTCTGCTGATCTGTAGGGACAAGTGGTGTTTCTCATTATCAGTGGGAGGAATTAAAGGGGAAATAAAGCCTTCCCAACTTGTCTCGTTAATCCTGCTGTAAGTTGTGTGCATTCTCTGTTCCTGCCCCTGTGTGCGTAAAGGACCAATGGATGGAACTTTCCACTTGTGTTTGTACATACGATTGGAAAAGGCTAATTGGCCGAACGTGAGACTTGGCACCGACACCATAGTCTGCTAAGCTGGTTCCATTGCAGTCTGTGCGGGTTGTGCCCCCCGGCTGCACACAGTCATGCCAGTACAGGGAGGCGGCCATTGTGCTGCCTGTTTTGTTGTCTGTTTAGGAAGTCTGGCACTTTTCCTTCCTTCCTTGATTGGTTGCAGCAGCGCTGGCATCTGTCGCCCCCAGTCCCTTCCCTCCTGCATGTTTGGGTCAGTTCTGTCAGTATGTAGCTATGTGCCAGCCTGTGCTCCCTTCCCATTGTGTGTGTGCCCGCCCGTTTCCTGTGTGTGTGGTATGTGTAACATGCCCGGGCACTGCCCCCCTCCCTTCCCATGTCTCAGGGATTCCGTGGCGTCTCTGGGATTCCTTTTAAGGCAAAGACTTCTCCGTGAGAAATAAAGCATAGGAAAGTATCCCGTCCCTTAACCCCATCAGTGCCAGTCACTGTGCTGTAATATAGTGCAGCTGCCCTATACACTTAGGGTATGTACTTGCCCCCCCCCCCCCCCCCGCCGGCCAGGGCCGCCTCCTGTACAGTCCTGTCTGGGCCAGAACACAGGCTGACTTGATTGGCCGTTACACCTGCTAGGTAACCGTGTGGTGCATGCGCGGCTCCCAGATGCACCTCAGTACCCCAACAACACATTGCGCCACACAGTCCCACACAAACTGTTTTATCTCCTGCAGGAAATCGAAGGGAAAGCCGAATGGGAAGAAGCCAGCGTCGGAGGAGAAGAAGTTGTACCTGGAACCAGAATATACCCGGGTCCGAGTCACAGACGTGGAGTTCAAGCAGCTGGTGACCCTGCCGCAGGAGATCGACCTGAATGAGTGGCTGGCCAGTAACGGTGCGTGCCCCTTGCGCAGGCTGGGGTGGCTCCCCGAGAGATTATTGTATTATAGGGGCTCATTGAAGAGGGTGGCAAGGGGCAGAGGTTTCTTTTCGCCATATTGTATCCTTACCCCGCTTTGTGCCCAGCATTGTCAGTGTTTGTGCCCTGCTGCCCTGGCAGGGGCTCCCACCATGGAAGGTGCAGGTTGTACATTGCTCACCAGGGGGCGCAATCGCAGCTGGAGCTCGTACTTAGTGGGCATTCATTGTATCCCCGAGCTCTGCACCTTCTGTGTAAAAGAGGGATTGCCAAATGTTAGGCACCCCCCCCAGTGATTATATTCACTTACCTGATACCCCCGGCGGGTGTTCCTGTTAGCAGAAAACTGCATCAGCCCGGGTGCATCTGAGTGAGCGCGAGAAATAAGTAGCAAGAAATGATCATTCGGTGGTACTTGCAGAAATACCCCATGGTGATTTTACCTTTCCTTTTCCTTTAAGGGGATGCATTAGTGTATAATTGAGGGGTCCCAGCCTTGTGGCCCTTAGTACTCCAGCACTAGCGCCACCTAGTGTTATTCTTCCACCTGACCTGCTTTTCCCCTCTGTATTTCAGTTACAACTTTCTTCAACCACATTAACCTTCAGTACAGCACCATCTCAGAATTCTGCACGGGGGAGACCTGCCAGACTATGGCTGCCTGCAATACGTGAGTTTATTCTTCCTCGCAATAACAAACCCCTCTTTGCACCGTTGCCCCCTAGGATCGTAGGCCTGACCCTCAGTAATGGAGGATTCGACACCCACCTTAATGGCCACCTCCGTCTCACAGGGCAGTGGCGAAGCCCTTGCGTGATTTATAGTTAAATGCAGCTTTTCAGGGGGATCACCACTACACTTGTTGAGGGGGCATCTGCCCAAAATGTTGCACTTGACTGAATTCATCTGTCCTGTGTGCCGACAAAGGCTTTAGTGAGCAACATCCCTCCGGTGTATCCTGCTACATGTACTACTCATAACCAACCTGCCTGCCCCTGGCGGCCGGGCACTGTATTCTGCCCCTGGCGGCCGGGCACTGTATTCTGCCCCTGGCGGCCGGGCACTGTATTCTGCCCCTGGCGGCCGGGCACTGTATTCTGCCCCTGGCGGCCGGGCTCTGTATTCTGCCCCTGGCGGCCGGGCTCTGTAGTCTGCCCCTGGCGGCCGGGCTCTGTAGTCTGCCCCTGGCGGCCGGGCACTGTAGTCTGCCCCTGGCGGCCGGGCACTGTAGTCTGCCCCTGGCGGCCGGGCACTGTAGTCTGCCCCTGGCGGCCGGGCACTGTAGACTGCCCCTGGCGGCCGGGCACTGTAGACTGCCCCTGGCGGCCGGGCACTGTAGTCTGCCCCTGGCGGCCGGGCACTGTATTCTGCCCCTGGCGGCCGGGCACTGTATTCTGCCCCTGGCGGCCGGGCACTGTATTCTGCCCCTGGCGGCCGGGCTCTGTATTCTGCCCCTGGCGGCCGGGCTCTGTATTCTGCCCCTGGCGGCACCTTCCTCCTGCCCACCCTACTCAGGCCGCCTCCTTGTTCCTTTTGGGGTAGCCCTACTCTCCCCTTACCCTGCTGTATATGGATATCTGCCCCCCAGTATAACACCCTTTCCCTGTGCTTTCTCCCATTACAGACAGTACTACTGGTATGACGAGCGGGGTAAGAAGTTAAAGTGCACAGCCCCACAGTACATTGATTTCGTCATGAGCTCTGTACAGAAGCTGGTGACGGATGAGGATGTGTTTCCCACCAAATACGGTGAGTAAGAGGGTTTGTTTCCCCTTTCATTTTGGGTTCAGGGTTATTAGGAGTAGGACACACAGGTTTCCTATACATTTCCTTGGGAGGCAGTAGGACTGGTAAGTCATTGGCATGGGTACATGGTGCTTGTTGGTTGCCATGGCAGCTGCCACTGACTGACCCAGAGATATAAGAGCAGTAACCAGACTGGACACCCTGTTGATTTGAATGGGCCTATGGCACCCATCATTGCTCTGATTGGCTGATATTCGGGATGGCGGATTTACGTGCTATTTCCCTCTCGCAGGCAGGGAATTCCCTAGTTCATTTGAGTCGCTGATTAAGAAGATCTGCCGATACCTATTCCACGTTCTGGCTCACATCTACTCTGCGCATTTCAAGGAAATCACAGCCCTGGAGCTGCACGGACACTTAAACACTCTCTTTATCCACTTTCTCCTATTCGTGCGGGAGTTCAGCCTACTGGACCCCAAGGAGACCTCCATACTGGACGACCTGTCGGAAGTCCTTTTCTCGGAGGAAAACAGGGAGGCTGTGGGAGCTACGGGGGAGGCACAGAACCACGTGAAGGAGAGATGAGTCCCCCCCTTAATGTCCTTATTCCTGTCCCACCACTGCCCCTTCCCAGCGTGCCCCACCCCCTACCGAGAGCTGGCTTACCTCCTGGCTTACAGCACAGGGGAGGAGGGGGTTCAGGACCTGCGCTGCCAGCCTTGGGGGTGTAGGAAGGGAGCACTGGCTGTTATACCCCGGCCTGAGGGAGGAGCAAACCTCGCTCTTATCTTTAGCAGAAAGTTGCACCGAGTATCACCTTATTTTTATTTTGTGTTTGCGTCTGTCTCTTTCTCCCCTCCCCCTCCTTGTTTTTGTTTCTTTCTCATCTCCCTCCCTCCCGTCTTTTCTTTCGTTCCCCCTCTCATCATGGGTGGCAATGCCGTGTCCGGCTTCATTCTCTTATCCCCCAGGAAAGATTTGCATCTTCTATTTTATTTTGCTGTGGTTTTCCAAGAAATGTCTGAGGCTCCTGAGTCGGATGATTGGGCGGAGAGCAGCCAGGGCTGGAAGTGTACGAGGCTCCTTCCTGGCACCTTGTGTGGCCTCTTGCTCCGGAATTGGATCCGCTCTCCCGCGCCCGCCCCATCCTTGGGCAACAACTTCTCTCCCCGACTCCATGGGGATGGGGGAAAGCAGGATGCTCGCCCCTCATTGGGGTGGATAAATACTGTTGGCTTCTTTTAGTTTATCTGTTAAATAATGATAATATTAATAATAAAACAGATTCTATTAGACGATGTGGACGGAGTTTTCCATTGGAGTCGACATGGGGCATTTTATGCACAGCCGCTAATTGTTCTACCCCCCCCGCCCCCTTGCAGCTCATCGTAGAGGGTTAAAGTGATAGTGCCACATTTATCATTGTCACTGTCACTTTAATAAACTCTAAGATGACTTTTGTATCATGCCCCCTGCCTGTCCATTGTCCTTTCGGACCCCTTAAAGTGCAACGTCCTCTTCCGATACATTGTGCCTTTGCATGTTGTCTAGCATCTCACTGTGCCCCCTCCCAACATAGATTCATAGGATGCACAGGATTCACGTAGGGACCTTGAACTGTACAGTGGTGACAAATGTGCACTATACAGGGGTATTATGTGAATATATGCCCCCTAATAACATTGTAAGAGGAAGGTAGTCACACTACCCAGTAGTGTAACCCATAGCAACCGATATTTGCCTTTAAGCAGATGACCAGAAAGTTCTACCTGCTGATTGGTTGCTATGGGTTATTGCTTCTGTACAAACTTAGTGCCTTTTATTACATACCCCCATGTATGTAGTGTATTGAATACATTAATTTGCTGGTTGGTGCAGACAGTCCATTGCCCCCGTGTGTCTGCCCCCCCCCCCCTCCACTGCTTAGGGGCAGAATTTATAATGTTGACCATGCGATTCCATGATAACTGGAGTGGACAATACAGACATGAAATCTGGCACCCACTGGAGCACCCCCTAAACAACCTATAATTAATAAGCTGCACCTCTGTGGGCCCTGCTGATTGGACTGCTGTAAATTGGACATAGAGATGCATTTCAGAATCAGTGTGGGTTCCCATGGTCTGGTCAGCTCTACTCCTCCTATTTTCCATGTTACAGAGGTAGAGCTTTATTGGGCAGCATCACTACAAATAGACATCACATTAAATATGGGCACCCCCACATCTGGGCAGTCATGTTACCATAGTGAGTGTGAAAAGCTGCAGCATCAAAATGGGAAAATGTAGTGCATAGGTCCCCATTGTAATCAATAGAAATTAAGGTTCATGCCACTGTTCAGGCCAATTAGTGATAATGCCAAGTAATGGGACATCTACATGCTTATAGGGGCTACTAAGGGATGGCAAGGCGTGCAATGTAGGATTCTACCACTTCTACTGCAGAGGGAGGGTGGCCCGCTGTCATTTGGGGCTCAGTGTAAAGGTGGATAACCCAATAGCAAGATGCTCTATGCAGGTTTCTATCACTTTACTGCAGAGGGAGGGCAGGCTCACTGTCATTTGGCGCTCAAAGGGAAGGTGGTTAACCCAATAGCAAGGTGCTCTATGCAGGATTCTACCACTATACTGCAGGGGGAGGGTGACCCACTGTCATTTGGGGCTCAATGGGAAGGTGGATAACCCAATAGCAAGATGCTCTATGCAGGATTCTACCACTTTACTGCAGAGGGAGGGAAGTGTCGGACTGAGATGCCAGGGGCCCTCCTAGAAACCTTGGACCATAGGCCCACTCGCTAAACTATTATTCCTCCTCTCCTCCCTCAGCCTCTTTATTATCCAAGTCCCTTTTCTTAATCTTTCCATCTCTTTTTCCCACACAGAAATAGGGAATGACCATGCAATTGGCCAAATAGTTAGGAGCAGGAGGGCCCACTGACACCTGGGCCCACCGGGAGTTTTCCTGGTATCCTGGTGGGCCAGTCCGACACTGAGGGAGGGTGACCCATCGTCATTTGTGGCTCAGTGTAAAGGTGGTTAACCCAATAGCAAGGTGCTCTATGCAGGATTCTACCACTTTACTGCATTGTGAGGGTGGTTGCTGTCATTTGGGGCTCAATGGGAAGGTGGATAACCCAATAGCAAGGTGCTCTACACAGGATTCTATCACTTCACTGCAGAGGGAGGGTGGTCGCTGTCATTTGGGGCTCGTTACCCCAATAACAAGATGTTCTACACCGGGTTCTACCACTTTACTGCAGAGGGAGGGTGGCTCAAATGTAAAGGTGGTTTGTTCCAATAGCAAGGTGCTCTACCCACGATTCTACCACTTTTCACCCAGCATGAGGGTTCAGATTGGGTTAGGTATTTGGCCGAATCCATACTGAGGGATTTGTCCATCATTTAGGGCTTGGTATAGCCCTAGCTCTTACAGTATATAGCAAGGAGCTACACAGGATTCTACCACTCCTGCTGCAAAGTGAGGGTAGCATACAGTTCTTTGGGAATCACTATAAAGGCCTATTACTGTGGAATTAGGGGGGGGGTGTAGCCAGCTGCCCTAGTGTTAAAAAGAAAGAATTTATTCCAGTGTTTAATGGCCACAGGCTGTATTATGAGGGGTAGTGATAATGTAATCTTGTACAACTATCGCTGGGTAGGGAGGCACCAAACCTGAATTGAAAAAATTTGCCTTACATAAAACATACACAACAAATTTCCACCCAATTTAGATTGAGTATTTGGCCAGAACCGTACCGGGGGATTTGCCCGAATATCAAAAAGAAGGGTTCAGTGCATCTGTAGACGTCTGTTGGATGTACCCTCTTTGACCTGGACATAGCAGCATTGTCTATAGTGCCCTCTTTTGGTGTGATGGACAAAGTGCAGTTAGACAAGCTATAACACACTTGCTCTATAATTGCACCCCCCCCCCAATATATTCCTATTTATAAAGATTGCATTGGCTGCCACAGTTCCAAGAATATCCGAGAAAGCAACAAATGGTGGCCGTACAAGGGCAGATTAAAGCTGCTGATTTGGCCAGATAATAATCTGGCAGGTTTGAAACTCCTGTTGGGGAGGAGAGCTTTGTCACGTTCATGGGGTTCTTGTCCAAGGGGTGTCTGTAGGCCCCAATGGGTGAGTGGGTCTCTAAGCTCAGGTAAGTGACAGCAGCACAGAGAATATACTGGGAATCTGCAGAAAAGAAGATGGGGGGCATCTTTGGGGGCACAGATCTGGCCTGCTAAAGGGATGTGGTTGCCTTGGGCTGGTACCAAAGCCCAAAACATCTACCTGAGCTTTAGTTCCCCTTTAACCCTAATTCATTGCAAAGTTTGCAGCAGTGGAAGCATGTAATGAGTGTCTCAGGCGAGTGCAGGATCCCTGTAAAGACTACACCACAACGGGGGGCGTTTTACATACGGAACAATTTTATTGTTTACTCTGCCGTTCAGTTTCCACTCTGGGCGCCAGCCCAGGCGGGTACATGCCGCTGTGTGCGCCCAATGGTTGTACTGGATACACAAGGGAAGTATTGCTGTCCGGATGCTATTCCCCCCCACCCCCACGCCTGCCACAGAACAGTGTGCTCTAGCGCCCTCTAGCAGGGTGGGCAGGGGGGTAACACTGTAACATACGCAGGATTGAAGGGCAGGAAGAGGAAGAACTGCCGCGGCACAAACCATTTGACTGAGATTCAAAATAGGCCTTGGCATTTCAAGTACACAGAGCTCCCAGCAGCCCCCGGGGTGTGTGCCAGAGTCTCCAGATTGCCAGTCCGGCTAGTAAAAGGGGGCCATGCCCTGCCAGCTCCCTCTCCTGCCCCGCACTTCAGCACCGCTTATCTTTGCTTGTTGTGACTCTATATACAATGTAAGCAGGTAGAATGCAGAGAGGAAGGGCCGGCAGGAGCGCTAGGTGCGGAAGCCTGAGGTGGTGCCGGCCCAGAGGCTGCACATAGTGGTTTTCCTGTCGTAGGTGCATTTCTGCCCGGGACCCCAGCCGGCCGCACCTACACCTGTATATTGTGCTGTGTCTCCCACCCGCAGGGCATGTCAGAAATTCCAATTATTTACAGGAAATTGTTCAATGCAGTCGCCATCCTTGCACAACTAGTCGCTTAAATATATATATTTATATCGTATTTATAAATAACAGAGACTTTCACACCACACACTGCGCAGAGGGCCTGCGGAACACTGTGCTGCATTCGCTTTCCGGAGGGGGGCACATGTCTATAACCAGAGGGCTAATAACCCCGACATGCTCCTCCTTCAGGGTTTAAATACACTGAGTGCAAATAGTCCATTACTTCTTAGCTTATTACAACTGACCCCGCCTCCTGCTCCTCCCACTACTTTGCCCTGTGGGGAAATCCCCTTCTGTAGGGCAGATAAGGATAAGGGTTACTTTGCGCCCCCTCATGTGGGTCTAAATGATGCTCATTTTGGGGTGCAAAGTCCTCTGTCCCTAGCAATTAGCCTTATCTCTGGTTGCTAGAGTCCCTGATCCTAACAACCAGACAGCCAATGAATTGCAGTGCCAACCCTAGTTCCCATTTAACTGCAGGGTTGCTCTAAATGACCATAGGGGCAATAGAGTGGTAAGCGATTCAAATGAAACACTTGAAAAAACCATCTCAGTGTTACTTATATTATGGAGATCCCCCAAAAGGGGAGGTGGTTACCAGGAAGTGGGTGGGGTTTTAGAGGGATCCAGCATTGCTGCATGGTCTAATATGGCCCAGTTTGGAGCAGCAAAGCCCAGAAACTTGCATTTATTACATTATTGAGATTGTACCCTCACTGTGCAGTTGCATTAATGTCTCCATCCAATATGGCTGCCTTCATGTAAAAGAAATAAGCAGATTGATAGGGGTCCCTAAGCAGACTGGCCTTTGCCGATGAACTTTACTAAGCGTATATAGAAATATAAAGTAAATAAAAACTCTGTTTGTAAAGAGAGTATCATTTTGAGACGTATTCACTACCCCCAAAGCGCTGTAGGACACTGTTCCGTAGGCCGCTCCTGCAGCCAGCAGTTAATAATTTAAACACAAAGAATAACACCCCCTCCCCAGCAGACATACAAACCTTTATAAAAATAGCCCCAATATTTCACATTATGCAACAGGCCATGCCCCTCCCCTCCCTGTGTACACCCTGACGTGTCACACCCACCCCTCATACCATGAAGAGCTGAATAATAGGGCACTGCCCTAACTTGGTGGTGGGGGGGGGGGTGCAATAGGGGGGGGAAAACGCAGCCCCTGTTTAACCCTTCCCAGGCCATGCGGCTATTGTTCCTGTATGTTTTGTATAGGGAGCGCCAACATATGCTGCGGCGCTGTCCAATAAGGAATCAAATGTAGGTGTGTTTGGGCTACATGTATGTATGTGTGCGTGTAAACTTAACCCCATAAATACATTCAGCATTAAATCCCTCCATTTTGTCCCTGCCTAGAAAGCTGCACCCACCCATAGGTGTTATGAGGTGTGTGGGGGGGCACGAGAGTGGGTGCAGCAGTCGCCAATGCCAAGCAGTCTGTCAGGGGAAGGGTTATCACTGAGGTAACAGAACATTAGCACCCACACAAAGGCTCCAGCCGCAGTCACTTGCTCCCTCATCGCTCCTGTCATGTTACAGCTTGATGATAACCCGGTTCCTGAGGGTCCTTGGGGGCCACTCTCTTGGAGAGGGCCGGTCCCGGCGGCGGGCTCCACGCTATTCGGTTGGCACAGGGAAGAGTCACCTTCTGACCAGGCAGTCGTAGGGGGGAAAGGAGGAGGCGGTGAAGGGCGGCTGGTTAACTTTTTGGGATAATTCCTGGGGAGCGATGGGTGGGTACGGGTGGCAATAACATGAGAGAGAAATGGAGCAGAGAGGAGGGCACAATGCCGCGTTGGCAGAGACACACACAGCAATGGTGATTGAAATGCACGGTGGAATGGAAAAGAAACATACAGAACAGGAAAGAATAATCATCATCAGTACAAGAAACAGAACCACAAGCAGGATATGCAGCCTGTAACCATTGTGCTCCCAGCTCTCTCTCTATATACATATTTATAGCTGTATATTATATATGTACAAACGTTCAGTGTCTATAAAACAGTGCACTCCCATAGCCCCCATAACACTGCTCACTGCCAGCTCTGTGTACAACACATTGCAAAGCTCCCGTAGTGCACAAAATATATATATATACCCACAATCATATACCCATACATGTATTTACAGTGCAGAATAAATATGTGCATTATATATATATAGAAACCCATAGCTTAATGTACTATGTACAGTCATGGAGACAGGACACAGGGAAGAGGGGGGGTAAGACCCATATCTCCAGCTCCCCTGGACTGGAACAGACTAACGGGCCCCCGTCTGACAATATACATGTTCTTTAGGCGTAAGTGAAAGCAAATGCTAAAATGCCAGGTTGGGTGCCAATGATTATCAATGTGCCCTCCATGAATCAGATGTTATACCACCATGTAATCAACAGGAAGTGCTATGCGTAAGTGAACTGGCATCCCCTAGAGTCATAGGCGGGGGTGGCGGAGGCTAATTAAAGGCAGTTTGTACACTGATCCCTTCATAGTATCCCATGGCCTTTCCATGTATAATACCCCAGAATACATCAGGATAAATGTAGTGGCAACACCTTCCATACAGCCCATACATGGTAGTAAATACAGTGCCAATTCCATGTATAATGCCCCCAGAACACATGGTAGTATAAATACATTGCCAATTCCATGTATAATGCCCCCCCCCCCCAGAACATATGGTAGTATAAATACAGTGCCAATTCCATGTTTGATGCCCCCAGAACATATGGTAGTATAAATACAGTGCCAATTCCATGTATGATGCCCCCAGAACACATGGGAGTATAAATACAGAGCCAACTCCATATATAATGCCCCCAGAACACATGGTAGTATAAATACAGTGCCAATTCCATGTATAATAACTCCAGAACACATGGCAGGATAAATGCAGCACCAATTCCATGTATAATGCCCCCAGAACACATGGCAGTATAAATGCAGCACCAGTTCCATGTATAATACCTCCATTACGTTTGTTGTAGGGAATTCATTGGCGTTGGGTTGAGTACACTTAGCCTGCCCCAAGCCTTTATTAAAAGCCACCCATGCCCAGAGTGACCGCTAAAATGTAGAATATACAAGCTGTAAAGGTTACAATGTATATTTAGCATTTGCTTCCCATTAGGGACACATATTTTGGGTACACAGAGTAATAGAGTTAAGGGATACAGCTGGGTTCTGTTCCTTTTCCCCTAGTAACACTGGAGTATGGCCACTGAGTGGGCACCAGAACACTGCGTCTTGGCTAGATAAGTGACTCTTATGCACAGACTGAGATTTAATATACACCCTGGCATTTCAAGTGCAAGTGAGGCCGGAAATAAAGCTCCGCTCACAGCGGCACCTCTGCCATGGCCTTGGGGTCCTTTGCTACAGAGGCTTGTGCCACCGCTGTACCCACAGGCCTAGGCTTAGCCTAAGTACAGAGGGGCTTATCTCTTGGGTTTGGCTTCTAGCTGGCCTGGACCTTGTGGTGGGCAGACGCTGAGCCTTGTGGGTGGTGGGGGTACCTAAATCAAATACGCATGCACTAAACCATGAGGAGTTTCCATGCAAAAGTGTTTTCCGAGTCGGCACATGATTTCTATGCTATGTGATAAGAGAGACACAAAGCAAAAGGCAGTAAAACCATGTAATCAGCATGCGGATTTGCCTGTCAGCCTTCTCAACATCGGAGCCCAGTGACATGCTGCAAGCCTGTCTCCAGCACCCTAAGGAGAATGACCCCCACCCAGGACAGCTGCAGGCTCAGTTTCTCGCCCCCAATATGGGACAAATATAACACTTATCCCCTGTAGGTAACATACCCCTCATTTAAGCATAGGAAATAAATAGGACCCATAGGAACACTTAGACCTGGGCTGTGAAACACTGATTTTTTCCCCTGCTTTTGCTGTGATACTGCCACCATGTGTTCATTGAGTGTATTGCAGGGTATACCCTTATGCAATTTTTTGGTCTATAGGGACACCCTCTGGTCAGGATTGGCATTTCCTCTGCTGTTATGTGCCCTGTTTGCTGGGGGAAGCAGGGACAGGGGGCTCCTGAGTGATGGCAGGGCTGGTTTTCCTGGCTCTCTCCTTCCCGCTGGCTCCCAGGGGCCCCTGCTCCTTGTTATCAGCCGGGCGCTGCTTGCTGTGGGGCCCAGGGGGGGGAGAGGCGTGACCATTCTTCTCGTCTGAAAAAAGTTGTTTAAGTACGTCAAAGAAGTTACTGATTGGGCGGCCTAGAGATAGAGAGAAAAACAGGGAAGGGAGAGAGGGGGGGAGGGTAAGAGAGAGACAGGCAGAGAAGGAGAAAGAGACAGTGAACAGGGGGAGAAAATAAAAGAAGGGGGCGAAAAGGAAGGGAGACTCCATATCAATGTATGGAGCGAAGGAATGAAAGTCCGGAGAGCAAGAAGGGATGAGAGACGCTCAACAGTGTGCAAATAAAGCAGCATTCATTGATACACATTGCAATTTAGTCTCATTCTACCATTCCCTTCTATACACTGGGAGCATGGCATACATCTACAGTGTCAGACTGGGACCCCAGGAGCCCACCAGAAAACCTTAGGCCATAGGCCCACTCTCCAAACTATTTTTCCTCTTTTCCTCACCATCCTCTTTATTATCCTAGTCTCTTTTATTTACATGCTAGCATCTATTCTTCCATCTATTTCTTCTCTTCATTCCCATTTAGAAATAGGGAATAACCATGAAGCAGGCCATCTGGTAAAGAGCAGGAGGGCCCACTGACCCCTGGGCCCACCGGGAGATTTCCTGGTATCCTGCTGGGCCAGTCCAACACTGTACATCTACATGCTCTATTCCTGTCTCCTAGGGTCGCTGTCACTGTAGTGATTAGCAACAATGATACTATAGTGGCACCTGTGGCACAGTGATTCCCAGTGAGTCATTTATGTGGCACTGTGTCATTACATACCCATACAGGCTCCTGCAACTGGGGACCTCTATTCCATTCACTGTGAATGCAGCTGCACAGTTTAGTTTTTTATTGTGCAACCACGAGCTGTATTTGTGGTTCCTCTCCTCTTAATAACATAACAAGAAACTTGTATAAAAACATATGGATCACCTGAGGAAAGCGACTCCTGCACAGAGGTTTCGTGGCTGCACAGCAAATACTGACCCCTGCAGCTGCAAGACTTCTCTTAGAGCAGGACAGACAGAAGAGCGGTGCTCAAAGGAAAGAGCCTCGGTCTTGGTCCTCCAGCTGTTAAGAGCTACAGCTCCCAGGAGGGAGTAGGTGAAGACCGGATGTACATGGACAATTAACAGCAGACTGCAGGGATCTAATCACTGGCTATGATTTTCCTGGGGAGCAGTGATGCAGGGTAGAGTTAGGAACCACTCCAAAAGTTGTTGTGGGCAGATTATTTGTTATACCACATGTTTGAGGGCCACACTATATTGATGATGTGGTAGGAAATTTATGGGGAAGTAATGTATGGGCCGGCCCGATACCCACGGGTTTATCCATGGGTCAGGCAGGTTTGGGCCGACTCCGGCACACCATTTGGGCGTAAAAGGCAGGTTTGGTTGTGGTTCTGGCTTCTGGCTTTATAGGCATGCCAACCCCACCCATGATGTCACAAAAGAGGCGGAGGGCCTCTTTTGTGATGTAATGGGTGGGGCAGGCGTGGGTCTATAAAGAGAGGGGAGAAGCTGGGTTGGGTAGGGTTCATGTTGGGAGCGGAGTTTTTCTCAACCCACACATCACTACTATGGGGCCCTTGAGTAGGCTGGGGCCAGGCCTGGACTGGGACTAAAAAATAGACCCTAGCATTTCAAGTACACAGAGGCCCAAACAGCCAACCCACCAGCCCACTAAATAGTGACTGTCTATGGCACCTTACAGCCCCCCTGGCATTCCCAGTACCCAGAGGCACAAACAGCCCCACCAGCCCAATAAATAGTAACTGTCTGTGGCATCTTACAGCCCCCCTGGCATTCCCAGTACCCAGAGGCACAAACAGCCCCACCAGCCCAATAAATAGTGACTGTCTATGGCATCTTACAGCCCCCCTGGCATTCCCAGTACCCAGAGGCACAAACAGCCCCACCAGCCCAATAAATAGTGACTGGCTATGGCATCTTACAGCCCCCCTGGCATTCCCAGTACCCAGAGGCACAAACAGCCCCACCAGCCCAATAAATAGTGACTGTCTGTGGCATCTTACAGCAGCCTCTCTGGCATTTGCCAGAACCCACAGATTGCCAGTCTTCACCAGTGTATACAAGGTTCTACTGAGTCACAATAATGCTGCTTTAAGTAAGAAAGAAACAATAGAAGTGAATAAGAGAAGGAGTGGAATAAACGGCAAAGACATGGCTAAAAAGTGATAGGGTGTGAGAGGGGAGACAGATTGGGTGTTACACACAGAGCACTGATTTGCACAGACAGCCACAGACACGATGCACTGGGACATTTCTAAGACATCACTTCTATGGGGTGCAGTTCAATGGGATGCAGACAATGCAGCAGGCCAGTATCAGCATTGGGAGCTGCAAGTTGCCGCCAGTTGTAAGTGAGCAGATGGAGCTGATTGCGAGGTGGAGTGATGGAGCCAAGAGGTAAGTGGATCAAGGAGGGGTAGAGGATGAAAGAGGGGCAGATGGAGCATGGGAGGGGGGGGGGGGTAGATGAGATAAGCAGTGCAGGAGCTCCCTAGATGCCTTATAACTGTGTTCTCTCTAAGGATTCTGGGAAGAACCCTGCATCAGGGAATTATATATATAATATATACACCTGTATAAATACTATATATAAATACTTTATGGCATGATCAGAGCATTCCTTTTGCTCTGCCTATATATATTTGGGGGAGGGGGGGTGCAAGCAGTGGTAACAGCTCCAAGATGGGGGTTCCAAAGAGCAGCAGCTGAATGTGATGGGTCCGAAGAATGTTGGACAGTGAGTACAGTAAGGCAAGATGTTGTCAGGGCTGGGGCTGCAACTAAAGGATAGGGAGTTGGTGTGTGAGGCAACGTCAGGGCTGCAAGCTAATATGGGGGGGACCTGTCATGCCCAAACTGTGGGGACCTGGAGCATTGGCAGTGGGTGCCTGAAGGCCATTTTTGGGTGAGATTTGGTAATTGTGCCTATTTGCCCTTATGGATACCCCCAAAACCGCAGACTGATGATCAGGAATGTGGAGTAGAGGGAGTGGGTGCTAATCCTGAGGGCCATTTTGGGTGAGATTTGGGGATAAATCCTATTGCTCTTATAGATACCCCCAAAAACCCCAGCATAAAGGTCAGGGCAAGATTTGGGCTGAAAACCTTATTTGCTGCCCTAGATATTCTTGTAACTAAGGCTGAATGGCTGATATGCCAATGTTTCCTATATTTGTAACCTTGTTATGAGCTAAAAGGGGACCTGACCAAAGGCTGGAAACATTTACTGGTCTAGGCAATGGTGCAGGTGGGCTCTTCAGTGGAACTGCTTAGCATTGACAATCCTTCAGTCTTTGGGTTGTAAATGATCAGTCTGGTTGGGTTCTGTCTTACAAACTCCCGACTAACATATCCTGCTAAAGGAAACCAAGTTTTTTATATGGAACATGCATAATATAATAATAATAATAATAATAATAATAATATTTAAACTGGAGGAATTATTTATTTTTCCTTAAATCACTTGGGATTTTTGACTGTAGTTCAAGATCCTCTAGGTCCAACATTAGCTCAAGGTTATAAATATATCATAACATTGCTGTATCAGCCATTTATCCATTGTTTTAAGAATACCAGTGACACTCTGATATTTTGCAGAGATTTATCACTGCTGTTGTGGGTGACTAACCACTGGCAACAATATGAGTCGCTAGTGTAAAGGCCTATGCATCGCTTTGGCTTTCCGAAATCATGCAAAGTTGCCTGCAGATGAAAACTATGCACAACTTTAGAAAGCCGAAGCAATGTGTAGGCTTTTCTCCGTGGGTCTAAAATCTCACTGTAACTTACATCAAAGATGGGATCTTAGGAGTCAAACGATTGAATTAGCCCGATAACCCCCAACTTAGGTGGGCACATCGGGAGAAGATCCGCTCATTTGGCAACCTGGCCCCGCTAGGGGGGAGTGGACAGACTTTTGTCCACTAGATGGCACTCTTTATATAAAATATGCCCAAACTAAGGTATACCTACTCATATTGGTCTCTATGTTGTAAGAAAACAAAAAATTGAGGTGTTTGCGTGTTGTACATTGGGCAGGAACCATAGTAGTGATCTTTACATTATATATATATGTATATAAGTATGGACATTTGAAAGTCAGTGCTACTCTGGCTTCTTACACCAAGGTCAGATTTCAGATGCTTTCCATTAAAATTAAGTGCACTAATATTTGGCAATAGGCCTCTCTACCAATAGGATAAAATGTAAGGCATACTGAGGAAAGGCACACGTGTGATCAGTATCTCAGCCCGCGCCTCAGTGCATTGCTTGTCATGGTCACATACAGGAAAATGAAGAGCAAGAAGAGTATATGAAGGCAATAAACATAAGGGATAAACATGAGAAGCAGGGAAATGCAAAGGAAGAAATAGGCAGATATGGGTATTTAAATTATAGGACAGATGATACAGTATATGAAGGGCAATGGCATGTAAAGGTTGAGATACAGGGCTAGGAAAGGGTGTGCAAGAACAAATACATGGAAATAAAAAGGGTGGAAGAGAGAGACTTTAACTTACTAAAGTATGTAGGTGGGAAATTATAAGAGAAAGAGACAGGCAGCAGGAAGATAGATTATAGGGATAGATAGAAAGGGGAGGGGGTGCCTGTCACGTCCCATTACGGACAGATGCAGGCCAATCAGGGAGAATTCTGGGTAGGAACATGTTCTGCTAGGGTTCTTCTTCTTCTGAGCTATCTTGTCTCTAGCCGCATCTTATGCCTAAACCCCTCTCTAGATAAAGATCGTAAGGGTATTCAAAAGAATTTGAAGAACACAGTTTCAGTTCCACACTAGGTAGCACATAGCCCCTACTGTAATGTGTAAGGATATTTGAAGATGCAGAGGAATTCCATGACCACACAAAGGCTGTATGGAGTACGTAATCTCTTATACACAGGGCTTTATGGAATGGTGCTCGGCTGTTTAAAGGTGCAAGGGGAGTGGGCAAAGGGGACTGTGGAAGTGCAGGGGAAGTGCAGGATACCCAGTTGCTACCCATGCCACACAGTAGCACCCCAGTCAATGGCATGGCTGTCCATTATTTAATAGTGGGCCCAGACCTACAGGCTTGTTAGCCTTGTTACCCTTATAATACATGGAAGCCATGACAAACCTACAAGATATATGGTTCTTAATGATATCACACCGTGCTTCGTGATGTCTCACATGATTTACTGAAATAAGAATTATAATGCACCCCCATGCTAAGATCATCCTGCACCCTTTGGTCATGGAAATTCCCCCTGCAACTTCTAATATCCTTACATTTAAAGGTAGGGGGAACATCATTCCCTACACTTTGGAGGCAGGTAGAGAGTGATGGATATCGATATACATTTCAGGGTATATTTAAAGCTAAATCCTAACCAGAGGGAGAGTTGGGAGAAGAGGCAGGAAGGGTGGCGTGGCATGCTGGGCACTAAGCTGCGGGGGGGGGGGGGGGGGGGAGCGAAGGCATTATCACTCAGCAAAGCATTTTTAAAGGGGCAGCCAAATCGGGGGATGGTTCTTGCATATAGCCATCTGTCACATGTAGATTAGTAGCTGCTACAGATTGTATTGATCCACTGGTGCCAGTGTTCTACTATGCCACAAGATGGAAGCCATTTCTAGCTACAAGTACCAGCTACTGATCTCCCTGTTAAGACATCAGAACCTGCATAACCTATAATTAAACAAGGCCATAAATGGGGGTTGCTATATGCAGGCAGGGGTGAGTATTCAGCTTGGGTATAGAGTCTCTGTGGCCCTTGTGTTTCCGTTGCTCTGTAAGTGTACAGGGAGCTCTTGTGGTGGGTGTACATGACTGAATAACTTCAGGGGAGGGGAGCTGGGGCAGGAGGGTGCCTATATGAGCAAGGGGTGTGCGTGGATAGCGAGGGGATAGAGCAGTAGCGGTAGCAGCAGAGATAAAAGCACACAGCGGGACGATCCTTACCACATTTTGAGAGCTTTCCACTGAGATACTCCATACAGTTATTTGGGTCTGGACAGCACAGGGGGGAAAAACAGGGTGGGGCGACATGAACCAAACATTCCCACACAAAACAGAAAACCCCACCCCCTCGAATTCACTCCCCAACCATGTGGCCTTACAGAGAGAAGGGAACGACAGCCAAACACATTATACAGAGACATGGTCGTCGGGCGTTTAGTTCCACTTGCCTACAGCCCCACTCCCCACAGGAGCCCACAGTAATATTAGGAAGCCCAAATTGCACTGATGTTTTATATAACAGCAAGATGGGCTAGGGGGAGCTATTATGTCCCCTTTAAAAGTGAACCTTGTTGGATCCCAAAATACCCTACCTGTAACAGGCTAAGATTTCTTCTTGTGGGCTGACAAGACCCTTACCTGGGCTCTCAATATTACAACTGCGTGCGCTGCCCATAAACCGATAACACCCAGTAGTCAGTAAAGAATGAAATTTAAGTGATAGTATTCTGCAGACTGCAATGGGATTTCAATATTAGGGTCAGTGTACAGTATAGAGCCCAGCAAGCAGGGCAGGAGTGACACCTACTGGTCAGATACACTAAGGACAAGAACATCTGTACCCAGTGGTGTTTTTAAATGCAGTGGTGTTTTTAAATCAGGGTGGTTCACCTTCAAGTTAACTTTTAGTATGTTAGAGAATGGCTTATTCTTAGCAACTTTTCAACTGGCCTTCATTTTTCATAGTTTTTGAATTATTTGCCTTCTTCTTGTGCCTCTTTCCAGCTTTCAAATGGGCAGCCAAAAATTAATTGCTCAGCGAGGCTCCAATATTATTGTCATAGTTACTTTTAATTATTTATCTTTCTGTCTATCCAGACCTTCCTCTATTCATATCCCAGTCTCTCATTGAAACCACTGCCTGGTTGCTAGGGTAATATGAGCCCTAGCAACCAGATAGCTGCTAAATATTCCAAACTGGAGAGCTGCTAAACAAAAAGCTAAATAACTGAAAAACCACAAATAATAAAAAATGGAAACCAACTGCAAAATGTCTCAAAACAGCACCATACTAAATATAATGCTAAAAGTTAATTTAAAGGTGAACAACCCCTTTAAAGATGCCATACTTTCTTCTATGTTACTGCAACTCAGCTGTGCAGCAAACCCAATGACTTGCTTTCAATGGATCTCATTTACAGATGCCCCAGTTGCAAGTGCAATAGCACTAAGAGGCACAAATGAGTGGCACTTAGTGCTCATTCACTAATCATTTGTGTCTGGGCATATCTGCAGGACCGTATTTATATATGGGAACCCATGGGCCCGTGTCTAGGGTGGCAGTGTTGGGGTGTTGGAAAACGAGTCACCTGGTCCTTTAGCTTTTAGAGTACACGCAGTATGTAAACTGTATTGTACATACACTGGAAGCCAAAGTGGGCGATGCGGTGCAGTTTGGTCCAGTACCAAAGGTGGCATCAGACCAAAATACAGTCTTGCATACCTGTGCTCAGAGGGGTGCAGTGTTGATGGCCCCTAACTTGTGCGGTTAAATGGTGCAAGACGGGATGGAGGCCACCTGAATGTCTCCTCCAGTCCAACTCTCATGAATACAGTGCAATTGAATGCAGGAAAAACAATATTCAAGGTGGGAGTCCTTGCTGTCCACAAAGACCTGTATCTGTAGGTGCTCACTGGAGGGGTTAGGGTGCAAAGTGCAGAAAACACTGCAGCTTGCACTAGTTTTTACACGTTGCACCCATGCACAATACATTATTACTTATGTGTTTGTACTTCAAAGACCTGAGTGTCTTCTGTATTTTCAAGATGCTCAATGGGCCATAGCCATTAGAATATGGTAGGCATAAGTATATATGTATTTGATTTTTTCTGTAATTTATAAAATTACTTCACCATCTATTTTGCCACTGTTTTCTGGTTGCTAGGGTAACTGTAACTGACATTCACAAACAGAGAGCTGACTGTGATATTTAGATTTTATACATTTGTATAATGCATATATTGTATTCTAGTTCTCTAGAGCTCAGTCTGTTATTAAAACCACTGCCTGGTTAGCGGTATTATTTAAAAAGAAAAACAATTTACAAGACAAATTGTCTAGATAAACAACCCAAACACTGCCTACATTGTTGGCTATATACATAGAGATTGGCTTGCTTGGCTAGGTCACTACACAGGCAGATCTTTAGCCACTCAAGTGATAGGCCAAATCAAGCTCATCTGATCATTTGGCCCTCAGGCCAACTATCACATGAGGAACTATGCTGACAGGACTGTACCCATGGCCAAATGCGGTCCTCTCCCAATGGGACTCTCTAGCTTTTCTGATCAATATCTGAGTAAGTCCTAATTAGATATTGACTGGGGAGGCCATCATTTTAATCCTATACACAGATTCATTAGGTCAGCAACCACTATCAGTCTGTGTATAGCAAGCTTTAAGGTTATTTTTAATGCAAACATCACCTTTATGTAACTGGTGCTTTGAAATCAGCCCTTGTGAGGGAAGAGAGAATAAAAAATAAAAAATTTACAATCACAGAAAACTGCCTCTGCACAGTGCTCCTTCTTCAAAAACCGCTCTGCTGACCCATTGTACTCTTCTAGACAGGTCCTACTCCTGTACCAGTTCCTATCATGGAATAGGTTGCCGATCTGTTATAGCACTAAATAGCCTGGCCAGACTGCTGCCACAAGCATAGATTTTATTGGAGAACAGAGTCCTGCCTTAACATTTTTCTTTGAAAGTGGGATTTTGTTTTATAAAGAGCACTGTGTTGACCAATCAAGCCCAGGGTCCTATTCTGACTCTTACCTGAAAGCTGCAGTACGGATGGCTGGTCATGTGAGCTAAGAAGCTGAGTCTGAATTGTTTCAACAACCCGTTTAAACCTTCGACTTGGACCTGGAGTCGATGAAGCCAAAAGAAAAAGATGCACCTCAGATTTAATTATCTACTCAAAAAATATGGCAAGGGGAATGTAAACAACATGCAAAGTATGCTTGACCAATGGTGACCAATCAGATGTCAGGATTTACTGGTCTGTTCTTAAAAAGCAAAGATCTGATTGGTTGTTATGGGTAATCAGACCTGGAGCAACCTTTGCACTGGTTATTACATTACCCACTTAGCTATTTGTACCCTACAAAAATATATATGGGTAAAATGGCAAATACTCTGCACCAGGAATGCAAAGAACAGTGTAGAAAATAATGATGAAAGGGCCTTAAATGCTGGGCAAAAATAAATTCAGATTTTGAACACACACTAATACCTGAGAGCAGAGTGAATGTGACTGAGTATATCCCGCAGTCCTTCTGCTTCTCTCCACTCTCTGTGTATGTGATATCCACCTGGAACTTCACCGGCTTCTGGAAGACAGACGGACCACCTGTGGACTTGTACTCTGCTCGGAAGCTGGTCTGTGAGATCACACTGTGGCTGAGACTTGGGATCTGCCATGGAGACAAGTTGGATAGCTGTGTCACATAAACCCCTTTTTACAATGTCAAAACCATGAAAAGTTATCAATCTGTCAACAAAATAAGAGAATGGATATAATTGGGAAGCTCAAGGGCCAGAAGATGACTGTACTTGGTGTAGTGTGTGAGTTCAAGAAAGTCCATGATTAGTCACATACCGAAAGAAATGCTTGTACAATATCTGCTTTGATGGAACTTAAAGGTTTGTCTTTTATGACCACAAAAATCTGATCCTCTTTTTCCAGGGTGAGGAAGTTACCGAACCAGGACTTCTTGGCCAGTCTGTTGAGAAAGTTTGACGGAAAGTCAGAAAAGTTAAGGCGATGAAACCAATTAAATGGGGTAAGGATAAAGTATAGGCTATCCAAATAACCCCATTATTCCTATTGGAACATTAGAAAAATAGCAACAGTTTTGGGTAAGTTCTTGACAGCGAAATGCATAAGCGCGTGAGGGAAAGTAGGTGTTACTTACTCGGGCGATGATTCTGGTGTCAGATTGGTCATTTCATCAGCTGTGGGAACTGTAAAAAAAGCGTATACTTTTATTAAATTCCACTTTTGTTGTCCTGCCTGATATTCCCCTACTCCCAGTTATCGCCTATCACATTCATACAGGTCGGGGCTGAGATTCAAAATAGGCCCTGGAATTTCAAGTACACAGAGGCGCAAACAGCCCTCCAGGAGTTCATTAAATAGTGACTGTCTGTGGCAGCCCCTCTGGCATTTGCCAGAATCTACAGTCCATCTACAGTCCTGGCCTTATTACCCTGTATAATCTATTGCCCTCTTTCAATCTTTACGACCCATCCTATAAAGCAGGAAGAAGAACCACACACAATCAATACGCAGAGAGCTTACCCTATTTTATTCAGCCATACCAGCAGTGGTTTAATATTTGGAATATTTGGAGTACTTGGTGGTCACTTGATCAGGATTTTTTGCCACTGTTTCTTACCTTGCAGTTTACGCCGATGGAATCGTGGTGACCCCAGGAAGTTATTCTTGATAGAGTTCAGCCTGGTTCTCCAAGGCATTCCACCAATGCTGGGGCTGGATGGAGGGGTAGGGGAGGGGGTGCCAGCTGGACTTTCCTTGGGTGTGTGGACAGGAGTCCCCTTGGGAGTAGGGAGGGGGCTGCCACGGGGTGATGGATGAGGGGTGACCTGTATAAGGGGCACAGATTTGGGTGCCAAATCAGAGACAGCCAGCTTTGCTGGAGTTCGGCAAGTAATCTGTCCAGCCGGATGGTTAGGAGACTTTGGTGAAATGCAAGAGAAGTTGGTGGAAGGAAGAGGGTGAGATCGGGTGGTCTGGAGAGGTTTCTCTGAGGCTCTAGGCTTTGGAGGGAAGGTGTGGGTTTTTGGATGAGCTAGGGTAGGATCACTATGTCCAGAGGGGTTTGAGGTCAGTATTTGGTGAGGAGATGTAGGTGGGGTTGGTGACTGGGAAAGGGGGAAAAACCTCCTCATAGGCTGTTATAGAAAAAAGATGAGAAGAAAGGAAAACAGAGAAGAACGACAGCCAGAGTAGAAAAGGAAAAAGGAAAGTGGAAAGAAAGGGAGCAGAACACAAAGGGATAACCCCAAAGAGCAAAGAGCAAAAAGAAACAACAAAAGGGAGTAATTGGTGCAAAGGTACAGAGGTCAGCAATAAAATAAAGAGGGAAGATAGGGTAACAATATGGAAAAATACAGAATGATGAAAGGATTTGGGAAAATATAAAGAATAACAAGTGTACAGGTGTAAGGAACATGGAGTAAAAGTGAGCAAGGAATAAAGGAGTAATAAAAGGGAAAGAAGAAAAGAAGAAGAGAGAGAAAGAAGGCAGCAAAAAAGGTAAAGCATGCACACATACACAGTTGTTACAAAATTGCCAAGGAACAGAATAAACAATACACAGTTACACAGCAGCAAAGCAGCCGGGGGGGAGGAGGCGGTTAGGGGTGACCATTGATTGGTGGTAGGAATACAGCAAGGTTAAAGGAAAGGAGCGTGAGCAGCCAGCATGGAGGACAAAATAATGAAAAAAGAAAAGAGAAAGACATGCATGTTAGCGGCAGCAGCAACCCAATATCAGCCAAAGGCACAGAGCAGCCCGGCAGCAATGAAAAAGCACTCAGCCATGTATCGCCAGCAAATCATCTTCAAAGCAAAACACGGGTCAGATCAGCAACCCCTTCTACTTTCTCTCACTCTCTCTTTTACATGATTAACTCAATTCCCTTTTTCACCCGGGGCTGTAATTAGGTACGAGCACGATGTCTATGTCTCTGTACCCATTTAGTCCAGCCAGCCGTTCCTCCAGCTACAGCACCGGAGGGCATGCCAAGCAATACATGGCACCCTCAACTTGGACTCTGCTGTGTCTGCAGCAAGATGATCCTGGTCACAGGAGTTAAGTATAGCACATTGCCGCTCTAGGGGACCCTCTGGTGTCAACACTGATTTATTAAGGAGAAAAGATTGCTGATTCGATGCTTGCAGAATAGGTCACTGTACACAGCAACAAATATATAAAAAGCACGGGGCAAAAAAAATCTCAGTCTGCGCTCATCAGGACGTATGAAAAGAGACAAACAAACTGATAGCATTGGTGTTATTATGGTACAGAGCTCGTGTCGATATACACACATGGCTAATAATGAGCTAATGGCAACGGCACAGGGACAGTCAGACGAAAGACTGGTTGCATAGAATATGGCACGGGGGTTCGTGGAGGAGGGGATACTCACCCTGGGACTGCTGATCGGACTGGTAGAAAGTCCAGAAGAAGCACCGCTGATAGAACGTGACCTGAAGTAGAGCAGACAGTGTATATATGACATTGTTAGGATATGATGAGATAAAAAACAATTAAAAAAAAAACCGACTGCAGGGATAGGTACTAGCTTTCAGTACTCCAGTTACTGCAGAACTACAACCCCTGCTCCAGTTAAGCCAGTAGAGCTGTAGTTTTGCAACATAAGTCTTCCATTCCCTGGTATAGTGTGTGGTTGTTGTGGCAAACATTCATGAGAAAGGGCTTCAGGAAGCAAAGATCTTCACTGCCAAAGGGTTCCCATGCCTCTAGGCTGGCACAACAGCCTATGTATCATTTCTACATATTCTTTACCTCTGTCCATGCTGTGCCATCTCAATAGCCCTCCTTGCTGGCACAGGAGATCCTCCATCTGTCCCACTCAGAACCTCCATGGACTTTCTTTCCGGTCTCCTCTTTCCATGGCGGGTCAGCATGGGCGAGTCCACTCTTTTCCTGGGGGGGTCTAATAAAAGGAGACATGCAATGGACAGATGAGTAACTGAAGGAAAAGACTGAAATGTGATGCACAATGAAATGGAAGTGCCAGACTTTTCATCTTTACCAATATCCACTCTAGGGGGCAAATCTTCATCTTCTTGGCTGGGGTATCTTTCTTTCCGATCCAGCAACAAGAAATAAATCATCTTTTCCTGATTTTCCCTGAAGAAAAGGGTAAAGAATTATTGGTTTGCGGCTTCTTTAATCTCCTGCCTTTTTACCTACTGCTTTTTCCTAAAAACTGACCATAAAACTATGGGGCACATTTACTAATCCTCGAACGTCCGAAAAGGGCCCGAATGCGTTTTTTTCGTAATGATCAGTATTTTGCGATTTTTTCGTAAATTGTTGCAACATTTTCGTAGCCGTTACGACTTTTTCGTAAATTGTCGTAACTTTTTTGTAGCGTTACGACTTGCGCAGAGTGCCATTGAGCCCTATGGGAGACTTTCCTTGGGCCGGGTTGGAGCTGCAGAGTGCCATTGAGCCCTATGGGAGACTTTCCTTGGGCCGGGTTGGAGCTGCAGAGTGCCATTGAGCCCTATGGGAGGCTTTCCTTGGGCCGGGTTGGAGCTGCAGAGTGCCATTGAGCCCTATGGGAGACTTTCCTTGGGCCGGGTTAGAGCTGCAGAGTGCCATTGAGCCCTATGGGAGACTTTCCTTGGGCCGGGTTGGAGCTGCAGAGTGCCATTGAGCCCTATGGGAGACTTTCCTTGGGCCGGGTTGGAGCTGCAGAGTGCCATTGAGCCCTATGGGAGACTTTCCTTGGGCCGGGTTAGAGCTGCAGAGTGCCATTGAGCCCTATGGGAGACTTTCCTTGGGCCGGGTTGGAGCTGCAGAGTGCCATTGAGCCCTATGGGAGACTTTCCTTGGGCCAGGTTGGAGCTGCAGAGTGCCATTGAGCCCTATGGGAGACTTTCCTTGGGCCAGGTTGGAGCTGCAGAGTGCCATTGAGTCCTATGGGAGGCTTCCAAAATCATGCAAAGTCTGAAAGGTTTGCCTGCCGTTTACGAGTGCTCAATCCGGAAAAGTCGCAACAATATACGAGCAAATCGTAACGGCTACGAAAAAGTCGCGACAATTCGCGCAAGTCGTAACGGCTACGAAAAAATCACAAAAAATACGAAAAAGTCGAAAATTTTTCGGATTCGGATTCGTGGATTAGTATATGTGCCCCTATGCCTGCTGTGCTCAATATAATGTCATTTTGTTCTTTTGGAGACCAAAGTCTGTATGTTCCCTATGGCACCCCTACTGTGGCAAACACCTTAATTCCATTATAGGTCTTCACACAGTGTCTACCTTTAATTATGCATTGGATTATCAATCCTTGCAATATAACTGTTGCCAACTCCCCATCCTTGCCCCCTGCAGCTCCTCCCCAAAACCCATCTTATTGTTCACTGTATTTTATTATAACTAATATTATACAGTGTCCCAGGGAACCCTTTTATTGTTCTATATAATTTCACACCTCTGTACTATATAGCTCCTTGCAGATTAATTGGCTCCTGATAAAACTGCCCATAGTATGATGTATTAGATTGTAAGCTCCACTGGGGCAGGGGCTAATGGGAGAGATGGATAGTCTCTGTAAGGCACTGGAATCTGTTATAGCAGTATAAATAATAATAACGATAATAATTTCTTCCACTTATTCCACTAGTTCATTATCCCCTCCCTTCATTATTGGGCCATTTAGCCTGTCACTATGCTTCCTCTATGGTATCACTCCCTTGCACTCCACCATATACCTCCCATAATTCTCTTTTATTGCTTATTACTTCATCACCATCACCTCACCCCACACTGTGTAAGCAGCACTTAGCCTGACCATAATACCTTTCATTACTCAGTATAACCCAATCCCTAATGGCTCCATACTGCTCCATTTACTCTCTTGCTCTGTCTCATTCTCATGACCATTATTACTGCCCCATACACCCCTCCCAACATGTGCTGAATCCCCCAGGTCTAATGGCGCGAGTTTTCCAAGTTCTGTGTTCGTACTCCTCAGATAGCAGGTCCTGCAGCAGTTTGTTGCGGTCTCGGAAGCAGCCCAACGAGTGCATGCTCTCCAGTACATCAGGGTCCACATCCTCGAGTGATGGCAACGATCCTACCTGTACCTTCCTAGGAACGGCCTGCTCCGGCTCCGGCTCATTTTTCCCTCCGCTGTGAAACAGTATATGTACAACTTTGTCACCGTACTTCCTACACATAACTATATGCAAAAGTTTCAACAATATCATGAACACACATGTACCACTGTGTTACAGCTTCAGACAGACACAAAGTTATTCCATGACAATGTAGCTATCACTGGGGCTGATTAGAATACTTACATGTACCAAGTGTGCTTCTGTATGGCTTCTAACTGCAAGAGAGAAAAATGCAATACTTTCACAATCAATTGTCACACCGCTACACTCAAAAAGGCCTGGACTGGCAACCTGTGGATTCTGGCAAATGCCAGAGGGGCTGCTGTAAGATTGTAAGATGCCATAGACAGTCACTATTTATTGGGCTTGGGGGGGGGTGTTTGGGCATCTGTGTAGTTAAAATGCCAGGATCTATTTTGACTCCATCTGGACCTACATTCAAGTGGAGTTATATGTATTCTTATTTTCCCCAGGGGATCTAACACTGCTGCTCAATCACTATGTGCTCAAATGCTGCTGGCCTACTAATAATCCCAGCATTCATTAACATATCCAAGGTTAAAGCATGCTAGGAGCTGTAGTCCAGCAACATCAGGACCAGGAACAAGTTTACTGAGTGAACTAGTTACTAGCAGGACTTCCCCATAGTTCTTTATTTTGTAACCCCCCACCCTAGCACCCAAATGCAAACCCACTGTCTGTCCCCCCACCCAACATTACTGCTCTGCACACCCTTATTCTCACCGTGAGTCGTTTCGTGGGATCCACCTCAATCATTCCACATAAAAGGTTCTGACAGTCAGGGGGAATAAAGTGCGGCATGTGGAAGACCCCTCGCTTCACCTTCTCTAGAAGTTGCCGTAAGTTATCATCATCAAATGGGAGGGCACCCTACACCCCAAATAAACAATAGCAAAGTCAAGTTAGGAAGCCACAGTGAGTACAGTGTACAAAGGGAGCCCTGTCATTACCACCTGCCTTGTGCCCACCATTGCTGTGAACTGCACCCAGAAACAACTGCAAGGAATGTTCTGTACCCTATTTTGGGGCAAATTCCCAGGAGCAGCACATACAAACAGTCAGACCTCTACTCCTTGGTAAGTACTGCACTTAACTGAGTTCACTTACCCAGGGGGGGATTCCGAATTAGGCTAAAGAAAATAAGCATTGCTATAGATTGAATATTTACTTGAACAATTTATTTGTACAGGGAAGTTGTGTGTTATTAAAGGGGACCTGCTATCCTAAGAAATAATTCCACATTTATTTTTATCGGGTTGGTCAAGCATAATAAACTTCACTTATACTATATAAATTATCAGTCTTGGAATTACACAACTACAGCAAGCATGGAAGGGTTAAATGCGAAGCGCGCGGCAAAACATTTTCCACTTCCATGTTAACATGATAAAAATTCATGTGATTTTTAGGATTCGGATTCGTTTCGGCTAGGACCATGGATTTTACTGAATTCTGACGAAAAAGGCCGAATCCTGGCCAAATACCAAACTGAATCCTGGATTTGGTGCATCCCTAATTCCAGGGCAGGTAATGGTAAATAATAAGGCAGATCTGAAATTTTTACAGGTTAGATAAGTTCAGCCAGCTGGAAACAAGAATACATTCCTGTAAGTCTAAGACTGTGGGTTCCATTAGGTTTATGGAAAAAACACGTATCCATATAGTCACATCACAATGAATAGGATACTGCCAGTCAATAAGTCTGCTGAATGCTTAAAGGGAAATAGTGTGGAATACGTATATGGATTGCCTACAATTATTTGTTTTGCTTGTTAGCACAACAAGTGCTGAAAATGCCTCACCAATTCCATTTAGGCGTTTTTATGTCATCAACTAACCTATGCAAAACCTATGGTGCTTTATAGTACATCTAATAGTTGCAATAGGCACTGTATATCAGGTTCTCTGATGGGTCCCTACGAAGCCGCGTCTAGGAGGCCCAGGGTTCCATTGGAATTCATTTGTAGGTTCAACCAGCAGATGGCATGCAATTAGTCCTGAAGCATTAAAGCTACTTAGTGTAGCACTTACCACAAGCAGAGCAAATAATATGACTCCACAGCTCCATATATCTGCTTTCCTCCCATCGTATTTCTCTCCCTGTGTAAAACATACAAAAATAAGTGTGAGCTCTGCTAAACTGTTCACCCGGCAGAAAGGCAGGAATGAGGGTGACTTACCCTAATCACTTCTGGGCAGGCATAATGGGGGGAACTGAATTGTAAGAAAAAAGAAGAGAAGGTATATGGTTATATGGAGTTTAGCAGGTTTCTTTCTGGGTATGTGCAATCCTGACCCTATTCTTATCTATATATATATATTCTAACAATATAATACACAAAACCACACTTATCCTGTAAATTATATGCTTATATTGTGCCTTCGGCCTCATGCTTTTATATGATTATAGAACTCCTCGTTATAATGTCCTTATATTTTACAACAGGAGGTACATTGCTCGCTACATATCCTATCATGTAAGCCATTTACATATAAAACATATGATACTTTAGTTTACTTTCCAGGAAAAGAGTTCCACATATAATACAGGTCAACACCCTTTAGGGCCAAGGGCTCAACACACGAGAATGTGCTTACTGCACTGATTAACCAATGTTTAAACCATAAATAATGAAGTTCTGCCTTATGCTCATGAAACCTACCCACAGCTGGTCTCCAACAGGCTGTCCCCAACCTGCAGAGAGGCCATCCCAAAATCTGCAATACGGATATTATTCTTCTCATCCAAAAGGAGGTTTTCTGGCTTCAGATCCCTGTGGCTGAAATGTAGATGAGAGAAGATGAGAGATCCGTTTGAAAAACGCTTCCCCCCCCCCAACGCACATGTATCTAGACCTGAAAATGTTCCCATTATAACTTATAATGGCCTATCTTCTAATGGCCTATATCAACTTTGTGCCACTACCTCCATAATGCCTCCTGTTTCGAATTGAGCGCAAGTGTGTCTATTTATGCAGGGAAACCCTGGAGCTACCCTGATCTTAAAGATGGTGGTAGCTCCAGGGTTCCCACAGCAGCCTGCACCAATGGATGTAGTTTACTTGCCCCTAAAGAATTGCGCACACACTGGCCGCCGAGCACTTGATTTGATGACATCCCAGCTGCAGAGTTACTGTGTCTCATCCATGCTAAAGTTGTGCATGTACAAGTGTGCGTATTTCAGTGAATCAGCTGCAATTGTGCCAGGTGCATCACCAAGTCAAGGCCGTGATTGCTGGCATGAGAAAACAAAACATGGCAACTTGTGCTTGAAATAGCACATTGTACTTGTGTTAATAAACAAGCTACTTTATCTTATAACTTTTGGAAAGAGGGTCTATAGTCTGCAATCAACTGCCCATTACATAGTCACATCATTCCTTCAATGTGCTGCAAACCTGCTCCTTGCATTAGCATGACCAATCTCCAAACTGGGCATTCAGACCTAGGATAAACACCCTGGACCTAAGGCTCACCAGATGGAGTGACTGTGGCAGAAGTCAAGTGCTGAGATGATTTGCCTGAAGAACTTGCGGGCTTCCTTTGGTGTGAGGCGTCCTTTCTTCACAAGATAATCAAACAGTTCTCCCCCAGATACATGTTCCAGGACTAGGTATCTAGAATTAGAAAACAGCTCAGAGAATGAAGAGCAAGTCTTTATAGAGAAAAGAGTCAGCAGGAACAAATGGAGAACAAACAGAATCAGCATGAAAGGACACATCTGCCCTTGGAAAGTTGTATAGAGAAGGGCATTTTAGCATCATGATAAGAAAATGGGAGGCTTGGGCAAGGCACAGAAGTGAATATGCAGAAGAGGTAATAAAGGTGTCAAAAGCAAATAAAATAAAAATGTCAAGGAGAGAACCAGGGATACTGATAACTAAGAGGATTTTTTGGGATGAAGCATCTTTTGGTGTCCAACATTCAGGCAGGGCCCCCGCTCACCTAATGATAAATTATATTGTAAATAAAGGAAAAACATGGTCATATGGGTCATCTGGCTATAGTTCCAAGAATTTAGAATTGCAAATAAGTCTTCAGCCTGGGCTTCCCTGAATATATAGGACATTGTATATGTGTTCACCCTCAAATTGTACCTTGATTTACCTTCAAGCTGTATCCCCACCCCAAACACTGCTATGGCCCATCTGGAGAAGGGTAGCTCCACAGTTTTGAAACCTCTACTACAGGGGAAATGGATGACTATAAAACCTATGGAAACTTGTGGAACTTATTGTACAGCGCTGCAGAATATGTTGGCGCTTTATAAATAAATGTTAATAATAATACTTTTTGGCCCAGCACATTTCAGCCTGTTGAAAAGCTCCACCTACTGCCCTGTGCAGCTCCCATTTATCTGGAGCATTTCTGGTCTGAAAAGTGCCTGGACTCCCATTAAATTGAATAGGAATCGCAAGAGGTGGTAGGGAGGCCGGACTGGCAATCTGTAGGTTCTGGCAACTGCCAAAGGGGTTGCTGTAAGATGCCATAGAAAGTTACTATTTAGTGGGCTGGTGAGGGGTTGTTTGGGTCCAGAGCAACATGCAGGCCAGGACTGGCAATCTGTGGAATCTGGCAAATGCCAGAGGGGCTGCTGTAAGCTAGAATACAAAGTGGTCTGAAATGTTGCTGCCTTCTGGGTTAGAGCCAATGTAAATGAAATGCTTTTAAAAAAGATTGAATTGGAATTGCTGTCTACTGCAAAGCAAACAATACTAAAGGATTAGATAGACATGGCCACTTCGGTCCATGCACTAGATCCAGTGGGTGCGCTGTATGGGCTCTGTGTACTCGAAATTCCTGGGCCTATTTTGAATCCCAGTCCAGACCTGGTGGTATGTGACCTTAAAGTGGTGAGAAGGGAAGCAATTACATTAAAGAAGAGTAGGGAGGAGCTGTAGTAAAATCACAGTGCAATAGTATACCCACAGGTATTTCTTGTTTTCATAGACATCGTGCAACTTTAAGACGTGTGGATGTTCAATTAGTTTCAGTATAGCAATCTCACGCTCCACCTGTTAACAAGAGAAACAAAGGTTAGCTTCTGTTCACGTTCTACGTACCCTGCTAATTAAATATGAGCTGGGAAGCAGGCAATAGGCTTTAAGGAACTGAAAAGGGATGCCGTGCTTGGGTAGAGAAGGGTAATTGGTGGCTCAGTCAATTTATTTAACGTCCTTTGCTGTTGCACAGTGTGCCCTTTAAAGGGGACTAGCGGAATATTTATCTGAGCAAAAAGGAACATTCTTCACAATCTCCACTCTTTCACTTTTCTGGCCAAGATAAAGCTACTGTGCAGTCATGAGCTGAGAACTTGAGGCACAAAATGTGTTTTGCACATACACATTGCACAGCACAAACATTGGAAATCTTACGGGTAAAAGGTGCCAGCTGTCTTTTTATCAAAGGGTGGACAGACATCCCATAGCTGGAAAGTCCTATAATGCAAAGCTGTGAAGTTGTCCTCTGTCGAACATTAGGGACTGTCTGTTCATCATTTGATAAATGTCCCCAACATGTAGAAATCACACCTTGCTGTAACCTTCTGGGCTCCCTATTTTGTAGCAATAGTTTAGGGAAGGAGATTTCTTGTTTCAGCACAATCATCCTGTCAAGCACAAAAATGTCTTTAAAGAATGGTTTGCTGAGACTGAAATGGAAGAACATGATGAGCCTGTGCAGAGTCCTGACCTCAGCCCAAATGGACACCTGTGGGATGAACTGGAATTCCAGCTGAAATCCAGACCTAATGCCCAAAATCTGTGCCCAAGCTCATGAATGCTCTTGTGGCTGAACTGAAGTAAATCCCATTAACAATGTTCCACCACCTAGACCAGTGATCCCCAACCCCTTGGATGTTGCTCCCAGTGGCCTCAAAGTAGGTGCCCATTTTTGTATTTCTGGTAAGGAGGCAAGTTTTGGTGCATAAAAACCTAGTATAATGCCAAACAGAGCCTCCTGTAGGCTGCCAGTCAACATAGGGGCTATTAAGTAGCCAATTATAGCTCTTATTTGCACCCCCAAGAACCTTTCATCATGCTTGTGTTGCTCCCCAACACTTTTTCCAATTGAATGTGGCTCATGGGTATAAAAGGTTGGGGATCCCTGTCCTAGACGAAAGCCTCCCTAGAAGAGTAGAGGCTGTTATAGGAGCATAGAGAGGACCAACTTCATTTAAAAACCCTTGACAATGAAATGAGATACTGGATAGTCAGGTGACCGGATACATTGGCCATATAACATACCTTTGCTTTCTTAGGCGCTTACCCTCATACACATGATATAATCCCATTAGAGGGAGATCACAAAATATTTCCATTGCAATTCTATTGAAAAAAAATCTTGGCCCAAGGGACAGGTCCTTATGGGGGCACAGGCTGCCCTGCTGTAGAAACACCTAATAAAACTGTGATTTACTGACTTATATATTTTGATTTATCCTCTTACTGGAGCATAAGGGTTATTTTAATCAATACTAATTACTTGGCAGGGTTTGGGCCATGGTTCATACCACTAGCAAGGAGAAAAGTGGAGGTGGTTGTCACAACAGAAAGCAAGAGTTAAGCAAAGGTAAATTCAGCATTTAATCTGTTGTGGGATGCAGAATTCAATTACCAGCCACAATAACTACATGTATGGGGTCTGATAATTTGCGACAACCCCTAAGCTTAGCTCTCAAAAGCTAAATAAAGGCTGTAATTGGCTATTTGGAAGCCCCATGTTGGAGGCTCTGCTTGGAGTAAAACTGTCTCTCTGTGCTTCCAAAACTTGCCTCCAAGCCAGAAATATAAAACTGGTAACTACTTTGAGACAACTGGGTACAACATCAAAGTGGTTGATGAGAGCCACTGGTTGGGAATTACTGATAAACAAGCTTAAGTGCATACAAAACCCTTGGTTATGATGTCTGATATCCACAACCTAATACACACACATGTAACACACTCACTGTTGCCTTAACACTCCAGTCTACCCAAGCCTTTGTTCCCCGCTGCCAGTCCATACAATACTTGCCTGTAATTCATCAACCTCAATAAATACATGTCATCGGCTTCTTTGCTTTACAAAGGGAATTGGATTTTTAAATAATTAAGAATAGAACAGAAGACAAACCTGGTTGAAACCTTATCTCCAAAAATCCTGAAAATGCCATTGTTGTGATTTTATCTACTTGGCGACCAGATGAATCCAAGTGACACCATTCTGGGAGAGCAATGAGTTTTGGCTCAGTGTTAAGAGATCATTGCAACAAGCCAAAGTCCAAAAAAAAAGATGGTTCTTTACTTCTCTTTTTTGTAAATGAGACCTTAAATGTGTCACTTGACAAGGGGTGCCCAGTGATTTGAAGGCGGCTATATACTAAAGCTATACTACAGCTTAAAAAATAGTTCCATTTACTGGCCAAAGGCAGACCTGTCAATTTACATGGATTCTTCGTGAATCTCCTTATTTTCTACCACCCTCGTCTGGTCACTGACAGTAACAGCTTAGTTACCCTCACCCAGGGCTACAATGGGGTATGGTCTGGGTACAATGGAGAGCAGCGAAGAAATACAAAACTGCTGGGTAGGGGTCTCTGCACCTATGTAGCTTACCAGCTAAAACTCCCCATATAGTCAGAGCAAGGGTATAAGTATTGATCCACATGCCCCTTCCCCACCTGGGGGTTGGTGCCCCTAACCTTTCTTCACCAGTGCTGTGCATATCTAGGCTCCCCCCTTTACACACTACAGTTGGCCCCGCACTTTTGTCCCCCAATCCACTGTGTATTACTGCAAGATGTAAATGCAGGTAAAGAACAGTGGCTAGCAAGACTGCATGCTCATGGGGGTTAAATGTTGTTATTGGGCCCCTCTCTTTGCAAGCCCTTGAGAGTACGGCTCTGCCGCCCCTATAGTTGCTATAGAGCACCCCTAGAGAAAGTTTAAACTATATTCTGCTAAACTATCCTGTCCATCCCCAGGGCCTCTTGAGAGCCCAAGTATGTCAGGCAGTTCTTGAAGCCACTTCAGTTCTGAAGTAATGCCCCTACTCACAATTGTAGTTCATTATATTGATTGCTTTATAAGTTACTCTGTATGTCCAATGTATGAAACCCACTTATTGAACAGCGCTGCGAAAAATGTTGGCGCTTTCTAAATAAATGTTAATAATAATTATCAGCTTAAGGGTTCCAGGCTGAACATCCCTAAAACCAGAAGTGCCTTCAGAATTCCTTGACCTGTAGGAGAGTCAATGGCCACAAGCTGCGAAACCTCCATACAAAACCAGACTTGTATTTCTAAACACAATTCTATTTGTTCAGCTACAAGAGACAAATGATAAGTGTATCCCCTTGTGAAAATAAGAAAGGATATTAGAAATATAATAGTCATATCATTTACAGCAGGGGTATCTTGCATAACATACAAGGGGAAAAAAGGATGAATGCTGGTAAATGAAAGGGAATGAATCCCAAATAAACATGGTCGTTTCTTAATTATTTAATCTTTCATGATGTAGAAAATACAGAAAAATTACATTATTTTGCTAATGATTTATTCAAATCATGTGTTTTTTTGAGTTTTGAGTGTGGGTAGGCCTATGACAAATGTAAAGAATTTGAGCTTTGCCTTTGTTTTTTTTTTCATTCCAAGAATGGTGCCAAAATGCCTCAAATTGCCCCAATCACCTGCAATTACAGACAACGGTAATCCAATAAAAACACAAGGATGGGCAATTCTTGTTTTGTGTCTAGTTCAGGGAGGGAATAAACCCCATAAAGTTTCCCCTTTAGCCATTGCAGCTTTAGCAAGATAGAAGCAAATCTAGGCTGGTGTCACACAGAGCAAGATGGTTGGTCATTGTTGTCATTTTAAAGGCCAAGGAAAGGCTTTTTTTACTGGGGGTGCCAAAATGTTAAGAATCCCCCAGTACATTTTTTCCCCAGGCCCCAGGAAAAAAAGAAAAAATGGTAAGAGAAAAAAAGACTAACAGAGTGCCTCACCACCACCTTACTCTAATCCCAGGTGCCTCAAGCTTGGACATTCACAGCACAGTGACATTTTTGGAGTTTCAGTCAACACTTGTTTACAATTGGGGGTGCCCCACATATTGACATATTCAGGGTTTCTACTCATTTACAGAGCTATGTGTTTTGTTGTCCTACTAATTCCAATAGTTCGCAGCCAGGTGTTGGTACATGTGGGGGATCACAAGCCAAAGAGAAGTAGAAGGAACTACCCCCTCTAATTAGTGCGACCTGATTTTCCACTGGCCAAGCGCAACAGGACTGCAGATCAAGCCGTTGAGCTATAAGAAAACTATATATTTTGTTCTAGAAGACTCTGAATTCTCCTGTGCAGCAGATGAATTCATACAGTCCCAGTAATGAATGTTCCTCGTACTGCATAACCATTTTCTTTGATGATTTCTGCAAAGGCAGCTCTATATGAAGTCTCTGCTTCTATCCTGACATCTAAACTAAAAACAGCTGAGACCAGCTGTGCAACTGAAGTAAGACTCATCCGTAGCAATCTTTCCAATTATCTTTTCTTTCCGCACACCCTAATCCCTCTTTATGCTAAGCTCTGTCTGAGTAGACTTCATTAAGTTTTGTTTCAGATGTTGTGAAACAAAAATGTTGTGTCTGTTCCCTCACACCTAGGGCTTGGGTGCCTAGTAGGGAAGGTGAAGGAATAGGTCAGCCAACCAATCCAATGTAGCATTAAAAGTAAGGCCACTCTATGGAGTTGACCAAAAAAATAGACCATGAATTGTGTTCTAGTGAGTATTGTGTTGATGTTAGTATATAGTCTGTGTACATTTTTGCTGATGGATCTTTCTATTTGAAGTAGCTACAGCCTACAAATACAGATATTCTTCTGTTGCAAAGCTGTGAAAGATATGGTATTAGTTGGTTGCCTGGAGGGCTGCATCGCAATCCTGATAGTTTAAGTGGTATATCAGGAAGGGTCCTGGGTTGGGTGTCAGAAAGAAGAATCCTGCACAGAACCCAGTGGGATCATTCTTCTTCATCTTGAGCCCAGATTAGAGGTTATCTCTTAAAGGGGCAGGGTTGGACTGGACTGCCAGTGTACCGTGAAAAAACCTGGTGGGCCCTGGTCTTGTTGGACCTCATCGGCCTGAGCTCACTGGCAGGCTGTGCGGCGGAGTGCTAGGGGGCCAGAATTGCGTGACTGCTGGTGCCCTTTGATTGAGTTTTCTGGTGGGCCCCACCTCCCCAAGTCCAAAACTATAAAAGGAGGTGTCCACCTTTTTCAAACTGCTACCAGTCTGGTAGGAGTTTGCAAAAGGTCAACATCCCCTTCTACCAGGACTTAGTGGACACCTTCTGGGTGCTTCAACCTGCTCAGGTAGGCCTACAACCAGAACATTGTTGCCACACTCTTTGAAGCATTTGGACGTTAAAGTGTACCTTGTTGAGCTGTTAAAGTTGCTAAGTGAAGGGATTACATTTGTCAGGTTAGCAAGTTTATCCTTATCTGTGGTAGCTCTTTGCTGTATCCCTGCAGGTTGACATTAAGAAGGTAAGAATCTGTCTTTCTATTTGGAAAAGTGGGCTGATTGCTCATAGTTAGCTGTATTGCTTAGTCCTGAAGGGCTTCTGGCAGAGAGGGCAAATGTCTTCAGTCTCAGACAGCCATATATGCTAGGTAACTTTATTGCAACTCTATCATGCCCTCTTTCAAAAAAGATGCAACATGCTTCTCAGAATTCCTACTGTTTTACATACAGGTGAATTGTTCCATAGTTGGAACCTGCTCAGCTCCTGCATCGACTCAAAACCCAGTGGGTGACCTTGAATTCCATGAAAATCGGAAACTTTAAAGCCAAACGTGACTTTCTACTCAGCATATCTATTGTTTTGCATGCCCTCTGCATGAATAGGTTCTGTTAGTGTGAACAGGCACATCAAATTCTCTTTGAACTGAGCTGTGTTACATTCATCCGAATAAACTAATCACAGAGTCTTCTTTTGCAAAAATCCTTTGATAGAGCCTCTACGTCATTAGCAATTATTAGGAATAATGGATCGGAAATAAAAATGTTCTGCAACTCATTAATACCAAATCCTTCATGTTTCAGCCTAATACATTTCTATATTTTCTTTTTTTTTCTAATAATCTCCTCCTTCTGTCAGAGGATAATCTTCCATTTCCCAGACCTTTGTATATCTCTGTTAAATTGCAGCATGGCTGGTTTCTGGTAGAAGATTTTTGTATAAATGCAGACACAATAAATAAAGCTGGCCATGGGGTTGTCTTAAGTGGTAAGTACCTTTAGCCGCCACTGAAAAAAATTATCAGTGATTACTCCGACAAATTTATACTGTGTTGATGACTTGGTGTCCTGCTTTATGCCCCACCCCCAACGTTTGGGCTGCAATGGCCTGACTCCTATTTTGTATTACTGAGAATCTCCTTACTCTTCCTATGTCACTATAAGAGACCCAGGGCAACTGAGACTTAACCTAACCCTCTTCCCAAAAACAGCTCTAGCTTTCTCTCTCCTAAGCCAGCAGTTCCACAACCCATCCTTGCTCTTTTGATTATGGTTTGTAAATTCTCTCCTCCTGCTGCAATTGTGAGCCTTCTAAGGCTAATGCCCCACAGATTGATTAGTTGCCCATGACAAATCTCTGCAACCCTGGGCAACTAATCTCTCCGAAATGCCAACAAAGTGAATCCCAGAAGGCAAAGGCATATGCAATAATTTGTTTTTCCAAAGTCACAGGAAGTTTTCTCCTGCAAGCAACTTTGCGCAACTTTGTTAAATGAAGCAACATCTATAGCTTTTCACCAGGGATTCACTTTGTTGCTGGTGAAAAGGTATTTCGGGGAGATGTACTGTGGATGACTAACCTCCATGGTGCATTAGTCTTGCTGACCATCATATTTATCATGCCCTGTGTTCCTGCCATAGACAAACATGATATTTCTGCTCTTTTTTCTTATTCCCTTGTTCTCAGTCTTTTTTTGCTCTTGTTTCTCCCAGAAATCTGTTTCTGTATCATCCTATGGCCCCTAATTTATGCCTTTCATTGTATTCTACTCCCTTATTCATTGCTTTCAGGCTTATTCGGTTCCCTTATCAATAAGGTATCCTTGTTTATTTATTAGACAATAGGCTTATGACTGACAGTTGGTAACATTTACTAACAGTGGGCAAATCTGCACCTGAGCAGTTACCCATAGCAACCAATCACTGATTAGCTTTGTTTAGTCAGCTGCATGAAGACATATAAGTTAATTGGATGCCATGGGTTACTAAATTAGTGAAACAAAACCCCTCTGTACTGTGGTTTAAGACTGTCCCAATGTTACCAGTGGCAGTTATCAAATAAACATATTTCACTTGGCTATTGGGGGATAATCAGGTCCCCTTTAAGATAATGGGTGGCGTGGGCAACAAGAACAAAAGTAGTGATTAATACAGGTGGCAAACCATAAGCCCCTCACATAACTTGTATAGCAAAACCACAACCAGCTGGCAAATGTGTGTATTTATCAATATTCTATATGTTAGGGAAGTGTCAAGCCTAGCATTAAGGTGCCCATACACGGGCCGATTCTAGCTGCCGATAACCATCCCTAGACCGATTTGGCAGCTTATCGACCCGTGTATGGGCACTAACGACGGGCCTGCCCGATCGACATCTTGCCTGAAATCGGCCAGATCTCGATCGGACAGGTTTAAAAATTAGTCGGATTGGGGACTGCATCGGCTCGTTGATGTGGTCCCCGAACTGACAGACGCCTATACCCGTCGTTCTAATGCGATCGTTTAGGCCCCTGAATTAGCCCGATATTACCCACCCGTAGGTGGGGATATCAGGAGAAGATCCGCTCGCTTGGTGACCTCGCCAAGCGAGTGGATCTTAGTGTGTATGGGCACCTTCAGGATTGGTATTCCTACAAATCACATGGATGCCGCCAAAACCTCGGCATTTGGCCATACCAATGATGGAAAATCCATGTAATGTTTTAATGTTAAGGAAACACTTTTTTGCTCACATAATGATACATTTTTATCATTAAAGGGAAACTGTGTACATTAAGATTCAGATCGCTACTTTACGCAACTAAACAGGGAGCAGAAGACAACACATCAGACTCTTATCATTCTGTGTTTCTATGCAGATGGAGAAAGCGCAAAGTGTTCCACTGGCCGAAAGGCATATGTCATCCTCCTCACAAAACGAATCTAACAGCCATCAAATATTGCTTCAGACTATAACAGTTTAGAGCAGTGATCCCCGACCAGCGGCTGCTCACCGACCCCTTTGGTGTTGCTCCCAGTGGCTTTAATGTAGGTGCTTATTTTTAAATTCCTGGCCTGGAGGCGAGTTTTGGAAGCACAGAGACACAGTTTTACTCCAAGCACAGCATGGGAAAAGCCTACTCTGGGCTACCAAATAGCCAATCACAGCCCTTGTGTGGCTCACCAACACTCAGCGAACAGGCTTGCAGAGCTAATATTGCGAGACATGGGGTGGGGAGGAGTACGAAACAAATTCATTTTTACATTACAATAAAACAGACAGAAAACACGTGGGGTAAAAAGTCAGAATTTATGGTTTTAGGGTTTTCTATCAGAAAATAATGTTTTACCATTATTTATAAAGGTAAAGAGCGTTATGCTCTCCTTTTCTTAATTTGTATTTTTCATTTTCTGTGTTATTTATTTATCACATAAACGTTTACAAACATTATTTGAGAATTTTATGTCAGTTTATAGAGGAGAAAGTGACCCATTAATAAAATGTAAGCAATTTACGTCGGACTAACTCAAATTCACCCCCCCATTAATTTTCACTTTAAATCTAATGTCACATTACAATTCAGTGTTCTGTAACATGGCAAGTCTGAGACACCCCCAGTCTGATTAGCATCATTATCAGCCTGGCCTCGGGAGGGGACTATGCAGAAGGAGGGCATGATTATTTCCTAATCTTTAATTATCCACTTTCTACTGTACTGACACATCAAAGAGAAGAAAGAGAGTAATAGGAGGGGGCGGAAGAACTGAAAACTGCAGAGACAGGAAAAAGGGAGAGAGAAGGAATTGGGAGGCTGAGCGAGAGAGTGGGTAAGATGAAAGGACAGAATAGTGAGGGACCAAGTGAAGAAGGAGAGAAGTTTATAGAAGGTAAGGAAGGCAGGGTGTAGAAATGGGAGACGATGGGACATTGATTATGTGATAGTATGGGAAAGGATTGGAAACTGGGGAGGTGAAATGTGAAATGGAGGGAGACGCAGAAAGAGAACTTTTAAAAATAGAGGAAATGAATGGTGATAGAGATCAAGGAGGCCATCAAGTTCCTCTGATAAAGGGACAGATGAGAAAGGAAGAGAGTTGTGTGAGATGGATGGAAATGGAGAAACAGACTAACAACTATTGTCAGATTATTTTCAGTTTAAGGCCCCCTTGTATGTCCCACCTTTAGCTCACAACAAGGTTAGACATCTGGGAAATCATTTGGGTGTAAGTTAATCAGCTATAACAACAGGAACTAGGTTTGGGCCCCAAATCTAACCCCATTCGTCCTTCAATTTGTGGTTCTGGATGTAGCTAGAAGAACAATATTTCTTCCTAAAATTGTCTCTAACCAGCTCTCAGGCTGAGACCCACTCTAACTGCCAAGGTCCATCATCCCCACCCTGGGGGTGCCAGCTCTAAATTTGGGTACAACTGGACTAGAAGTAGAGAACAGAATGGCAAATGGAATGACAGGGTAATAGGCGAATGACTGAAAGAAATGGATGGATGCACAGACTAGAGGTAGAGAGAGATAAGAGATAGGGCAAGGGGGCCACTACCCACAGTGCAATGGGAGTGAATGGGGCTCTCCGTTCTGCTGTGGGGGGTTTTTTTTATTTCTTAGTTCTTCTTTTTTAAGAGTTAAGATTTACTGCAAGATCTTAATTTACATCCGAAACCACTTTAGTATTTTGTGCCAGTTTCACTTGATTGCATAGGGCTAATGTAGCATTCCAAGAAACTCATTACTAGATTAAAAAAAAAAACTCTGCCTGCAGTGGCTCATTACAGAAGGCATGTTTACAGCCAGATTCCAGGGTGCCTAACTAAAGACAGACACTGGCAGCCGCTTTTGTTCCACAGGGCATGGCTTCCTCGCTTAAAAAACGCACCAACCGTGTGAAACGCACTGAATGAAATCCATACATAACCACTCACTCCTGCTCCGGGCCTGGTTGAAATAACACAGAAGCAAATAATCCTCACACGGCTCCAGAAATAGATGGCGACCAGTCTGATATTTTTGGTGCTGGGAAACACAGCACAACACAGAGAAGTAATACAGTTGGTTCCACTCATTTCTAGGAAAGTCAATTTCTGTGCCACTGTCCTGCAACACAGCGGTGTCCCCAATGGGCAGAGGAGGGTCCCATTCCAATTCTAGTGGTCTTAAACCACCAGCACTCCATCCATGTAAATCATATTGCATCCCTTTTCCACTGGGGTTTTAGCCATCCACCCTTTTGGCTAATTAAAATTGCCTTCAGCTCAGATGCTTAGAGATATTTAAGGCCCTTCCAGGCCCAATGGCCACTCTCGCAGTCAAAGATCGATGTCGTTATCCAACTGGAATTTTTCATCCTAATAGAATCGGATGTCAATCTGTTTAGAAAGACTCATTGAGCATTGACCCCACATGTAGTGGTAGACAATCAATTTGAATGCAAGCTACCAAACCGACTAACTATGACACACCATGTCTTCATTAGCCTCCTGTTATAACACACAAACTCCACAATGAATAGACGGCATGGCCATGCAGATAGGAATGGCCATCAAGGGTATCGCTAGAGCTAAAGGATCTGGTAATGGCAGAGAGCAGGTACTGGAGAGACAGACATGTTGACTCCTTCACTGTGTAGGCCAGAATTTGCTAAAATTAATATAACAAAAGTAATTTTCCCAATAACTATTAACTAAAAAAAACTTTTACATTAAAAAAAACTATTAAATTAAAAAAAAAAAGTCATATTTTTGTTCTTTGCATCTGGCACCCTAAGGATATAGTGCCAGAAGAATCAAGGTACTGTGAGTAAGTACTCCTGATAGCACTGTGCACCTTGCCTTTACCTGTAGTACAAGGGCTCCATGGATGGGCCCTAAAGGTGGCCATACACGGTCCCATAAAAGCTGCCAGCTTTGTACCGCCAGACAGGTCTGGCTGAAAAATGGCCAGATATTAATCAATCAAACAGGTTTAAAAATACTGTGGAGAAGTGCATCAGTGCGTTGATGTGATCTACGTCCAGCAGATCTCAGTAGATCCCATTGATTGTTGGCCCAAGACTAAAGTTGGGTCCCTTAGACCGATTCAGCAGCTAATCGGCCCGTGTATGGGCACTACCGACAGGCCTGCCCAACAGATATCTGGCCTGAAATTGGGCAGATCTCGATAGGGCAGGATAAAAAATCTAGTCGGATTACAACGAGCCGATGCGGTCCCCGGACCGACTTTTCCTATACCCATTGTTATAATTAGCCCGGAAACTCCCGATATCCCCACTTACGGGTCGCCAAGTGAGCGGATCAGCCCTTGTATGGGGACCTTAAGGATCATCCAATTTGGCTAAATAGGGCCCAGATTCGCTCATTTGGTACAAATGGATCTGGTTAAGTAGGTTAAGTGCCCCTTAGTGCTCCAGCGCTTGCTTATACCAGAATTAAATGAGCCCTTTTTTACTTTGTTGTCCAGTAACGTCTATTGCAGGGGACTGAAAATGTTGTCTAGCTACACTACCCTTATTACACATATTATTCTCAATTGCAAATACCAGGTTATCAGCCTGGACAAGAATTTCTGCTAAGAGCTAATCCTATCCAGTCATAGAATCTGAAGTGCCTGTTTGAGCTTGCACTGTTGGCTTCATGTCAAATGTAGATGAAACATTCATCATTTTCTGCCAGACGCACAGAGTTCTAGCGGGCAGAGTCAGGTGGGGACAAAGGTGTAAGCAAGTTGGATACAGGGCAAACGGAGGTTGGGGGAGGCTACAGAGGAGGCATGATTGATGAAGGCATGGCAACAGGGGCACTGTGAGGAGACATGGGGGGGGCAGAAGAAGCAAACAATGACGTGACATGCACGATAGGGCCCCAGGCAGAGGCAGCCTTAAAGAATATACACATAACAGAGAAGCCTAAGAAGCAGAAAGAGCAAAACCCTGGCTTAGAAATCAGCTTTATGCCCAATGACCCCCGAGGTTCATAAAAACTCACCATGTATTAATACTAAGACCCATCCTATAAAAAAAAAAAACTATAATAACACAGCTTCACATTTCATCCAATTGCTTAGGCACTTTACTACTTATCAGTATTGGATTTGGATGTTATCTATATTATTCTGAATGTGAGTATAGTGGGGTTCATTTATCAACAACTGGGCAGTAAGCCATGGTACCCAATCATATGTTTGCTTTTGTTGTTCTACCTTACACTTACTGAAAAACTGATCTTTGATTGGTTGCTATGAGTTACCACCCAAGTAAATGTTGATAAATGAACCCTAAATGTTTCTTATCCCAGCTGAACTTGACAAACACAATGGTAGTTATGAACACAGACAACATCCACCATCTAGTGAACAATAGCAACCAATTAATAGTTCAAAATGAACAGCCCTGCACAGTTAAAACAATAATACTAAAGTTAATGTCTGATTGGTTGCAATAGTTCTAGACCAAGGAAAATGGAGTCCATGTTACTGAATAACCCTCTAGTGGCTTCTATACAGTCCAACATTGCAGGGTAGGCCTCTGCTTTATTCTCTACATTATGCCATAGTAAATGCAGTCTGACCCTCTAAATCCTAAACCTTTGAATTACTAGGAGCCCTGGCGGATGCTTACTCCAGGGTTCTCTTAGGTCCCCAACCTTTTTAATCTGTGAGCCACATTCAAAATTGGAAAGCAACACAAATATGCAAAAAGTTCCTAGAGGTGCCAATTATAGGCTTTGATTGGTTATTGGTAGCCTCTATATGGACTGACAGCCTACAGGAGGCTCTGTTTGGAAGTGAACATGGTTTTTATGCAACTAAAGCTTGACTTTATGCCAGGAATTCAAAAATAAGGACCCGCTTTGAGGCCCCTGGGAGCAACATCCAATGGTTGGTGAGCAACATGTTGCCCCCGAGCCACTGGTTGGGGAATCACTGCGTTATGTTAATGCTTTGGCTTGTGTACATGTGCAGGCTAAAGGGGAACACTGGAGCTTGCCTCAAGTTGAAATGAGCATGTATACAGTAGGTGCAAGTACATTGGCATAATCAGTAAACCAAGACGTAGGCTGCATGCCTTGTTCTATGTAGGTTAAACATGTATCAGAATCCAAACAGTATTAACTTAAAATATGACCGCTCAGCCAATGGTTTTGTATGCCAGAAGCAGATCTGTAAGCCTGGCCTTGTCTAATAAACTAGGTTTGGTTCCAACATCATCAATACTACCTGGCCTTACTGCTATGTAAAACAGAACAATACAATACTATAAATCCCAGTGCCTTTCTCACAGACATTGACAAAGCAGCAGCACCATAAAACATAAACAGTGCAGAGCTATGGATAAAGTTACTGCTGATTCAACTGGACCACCTAAACGGCAGAGTTCCACACGTATCACACAATGCAGTTTTTATCAGAATATACAAGACACCAGCAGAAATAAAATCATTACTGCAAGTTAAAAAATTCAGCTAGGATATGAGGTTTTTTTTTAGATAAACTACATGTTGCTTCCATGAGAAAAAGCCATTAAAATGAATAAATGATGACAGAACCCAAAAACCCTTCTCTTGTAAATGTAGGTATTATATTTCCTGTTCCATGATTGTCATGCCTCTAGCATACTTCCAAAATACTGCCTTGGTCTAGTAACCAATAGTGATATTTATCCCTGCCATACAACTGCCCCCCCCCCCCTTTAGCCTCATGTAACCTATGCTTGGGGCTCATCCATGAATGTACCATGTAAGAGTAAAAGCCGGAGTCAGTGACATTTCAAGAGAAGTCGTACCATTTAGGGACATAGATAGTCAGAAATAAAAACATCAGGGCTACAGACACAGTCTCCATGGCAGTTCCTATAAATCTCGGTATGTTTATAGTACCATCAGTTAGGAAAGAAAGGAGAGGGATCCCATTGGGGGAATATTTACAAGAATTAGTGATATTGAACTACTTGGTTGCTAGTATATTTCTAGGAGTTGCAGTTCTACAACAGCTAGAATGCTGCACCAATGTATAAATGGAAAATATCAAGTTGCTGCTACACAGCATAATTCATATTTCTGTTTACATATTTTTATCAACTGATGCTTTAGGCCCAACCCTAAACCAGTAAACAAACAAAGCTACACTTTTTTTTGGCACGGAAGGGGTTAATAACAAGACACCTGCTTCTGTTCAGCCTTTCGCACCATCCCAGTCTCTTTCACGCTTTCCACCATCTGCTCCCCACCCCGGCACCAACAAACCCCAACTGATACAAGGGACATCTGCTGCTCAGCCCCACCCTAGGCACCAACACAAAGCCAGCCTGCCACCATCACCTCTTGCCTTTTGTAGCAGCCCGATTCATTCAGAGCCTACTGTATGCCTATAACCCTACTGCCAGTCATGCCATATTGCACATCCCTTATGTGTGCCTAAGCAACACCACCAACTATAATAAGGAACAGTGGCTTGTACATGCGAAAAGGGTGTCTCCATTCCCATAATGCCCTTAAAGGCTCCCTATTTCCTTAATAAATACTGTACATGTATTATTTGAATGAAAGGCTGCATTAAGAATTTCCATGGAGTTAATTACCTTCATTAGCACAGACTCGCTGAGTTTCTCTCGATTGACGATTTTGATGGCAACCTTCTGACACGTGACACAATGAATCCCTAGTTTTACGAGACCTGTAAGGGGGGGGGGGGAAGAGAAAATGATTAATAAACTTTTAGAAAAGAACAAAAACGATGAATTGGCAGAAGCACCTCTTAAAGGGCGAGGGAACACATGGAACCGCAACAATACTCAGAGGTCAATCCCAATTAAATTTAATGGGAATCATGGCTCATATGGCACACACAAGTGATAATCGGCCTGAAAAGCACCAGTTGAAGCCAATTCACAGAGTGCTGTCACGAAAAAAAGCCAAGGGATACAACTGGTGTCCCAATAGCCGTAGGACTGAAGCATCTACATTAATTATTCTGATGGCACTAATCAAGAGTTTAATGTCAACAGTCAAAAATGCCAGTCATGGGTTATATAAATGGATACCTCTATGTGCCAGGGTGTATATCCCGGAATATACACCCGGAATCATTCATTACAAAATCCAATTATAGCTAGCAGCCACAATAATATAGTTCCAGCCACGCAAACAGAAATCTTGGGGTCCCATATAACTACAAGGTGGGCATACATTATAATACCTGACAAACACATAAGCCATAAAGGGATGGCCTGACTGTTTGGCCTCTGGACGAACAAATGGTTCATATTGGGAGCCTAGTAAGAGCTGTTGGGATAGAACAACATCCATGAGTCAATGCTGATTTTCAAACCTCGGGCAGGCCAATAGGCTGTCCCCATACAAGGGGCAAGGAGAGTGTTGAGAGACCCATGCCCTAGGGTCCCTAGGCTCCATACAGGCCAGGAATGGGAATCAAAAGAGGCTCTGGCATTTCAGGTACAAAGATGCTTGAAAAGCCCCCCATCAGCCCAATAAATAGTGACTGTCTATGGCATCTTACAGCAGCCCCTCTGGCATTTGCCAGAATCCACAGATTGCCAGCTTCATACAGCAATCTTGGCCAAATGAGGGTGGATCTGCCATTACATGTAGAAGGCTACAGCTTAACAACCCTTAATACAAACAGGGGGTGCATCTGGGGTGTTATACATGGCAACCAATCAGATGTTTGATTTCATTGTTCTACTTGCAGCTGGCTGAAAAAAAACTAATCACTGATTGGTTGCTATGGGTTACTGCCAATGTACAGATTTGCCCTCTGTTTATAAATGAGCCTGACACTGTGAGCAGAAATCTGCAAATAGATCACTCCCTCTCAGAAATTGTCCTTTTTAATTTAAAAACAGCCTGAGGTTTTACAGATCCCTTAAAGCCAACTAAACCAGACTCCCCCTTTACCCATGTCGTGCTAAACCCATAGGTTAATAAGCAATGGCTATAAGGTGATTCATAAAAATGGAAGCTTTTTATGGGAAGCCCCTGATATGGAGGTGGTAGTAACGAGGTTTTATAAATACATTACAGGTATTGGACCTGTTATCCAAAATGCTTGGGACCTGGGGTATTACGGATAAGGACTCTTTATGTAATTTGAATCTCCGTACCTTAAGTCTGTTAATTAATTAAACATTAAGTAAACAGCCAATAAGTTTTTCCGCCAATAAGGATTCAATATATCTAAGTTGGGCGCTGTTTTCTGTTTTAAAAATTAGAATTAATTGATTAAAAAGGAGTCTATGAGAGATCGCCTTCCTGTAATCTGAAGCTTTCTGAATAACGGGTTTGCTGATAACAGCTCCTGTATTATAGTTATTAACCTTAGCTTTAACAGAGAATATACATCACTGACACCTGTCCCTGCCCCAGTGGTGCTTACAGTCGAAGATATATATATATTTATATACACGTGTGTATAGATCATATTCAGCTGCCCCTAGGAATAAGTTAACTTGCAAAGCCACTAATTGGTGTAATTTCTGGTAATGAAGACTCAGGAGATAATGGAGGTTGAGGCTAGGGAAGGTGAAGTAAGATATTTGTGTTTGGGGGGTCCCATCCCCGCGTCTCATGCTCTTTGAAGTTAGTCACAAGAGGAGGGACATGAAGTGCCCCTGGGATAGGAGCATGTGAAAAGTAGGGCACTGAAACCAGAAGGGGGAATTGGGAAAGGAAGATGTGTCTGCGGAGAAAGTGTGGGAGGAACTGGAAAGGGGGTCACATAAAGGAAGACTGAGCACTGCAGGGAGGTGGTGAATGCGGTAAAATTTGTCTACCGATAAGAATAAATTGTATTTTAATGCAAGGGCCCAAAAATAGGATCTGATGCAATGATAAGTGTAGGAGGAAAGAATGTGTGCCGAAAGGGGAAGAAAAGATAGGGAGAAATAGACCAAGTGCTGAATTATTAACTAATAGGAAGGGAAGAGAAGGGAGTGTATGCAGGGTCAGATGAGAGATTAGGCTGCACTGACGGATTCTGTGCATATTAAAGCATGGGTGCCATAGCAGCGGTACCCTACAGCAGCACTGGCACCAAAGGTGTTAAACACAGAATTGTGCTTTCATATTATGTGACATTGGAGAACTCAGAACTGGACATAGATGGCTTTCAGGGCAAGTAAAGAACTTCACTGATTGTTTAGACTGTCTGATCCTATAGCTCTCAAGCTATCATTAAACTACAGCTCCCAGCAGCCATCTACAGCGCTTGACTTTTACTAATGCTCATGTTCAATTCCAGTCAGGGTACTATTTGTGATGAGTCTGTATGTTCTGCTTGTATTATCTGCCACACTCCCAATCACTCAGGCAGGTTAATTGCCTCCTAATTAAACCAACCACAATGTGTGTAGAGTGTAAGCTCTGCTGGGGCAGGGGATGGGAATGATGTATAAGCACTGCGGGATATACATTAGTGCTATTTAAATGAAGGATAGACTTTACACCCCACAAAGCAGGACACAAGGCTGTGGGTACCTTATCTATCATGTAAGCGGAATATGCTCGCAGCCAAACACTGCAGAACAACTTCGTTAATTACTTTCCAGCCAAATATTCTAATTAGCAATCATTCCATCTTAGTTTCTTATACGCACAATTTAACACTAGTGCGTGCCTGTCCATATTTTGCCATGAAGACTGAGAATTAGAACTAATTATTCACATATATATTTGTAAATATAAATAGAAAGTATAAACCAATCATCAGTTTACTTTGAATAAAGGTGTTATACACAGACAGATTTAAGCTCTCAATTCAGTCCCCCCAAGGGTACACAATTGGATCAACCCAATATTGCCCACCTCAAGGCTGGCAGGTCCTTGCAAAATGCAGATCTTCACGTATTTGGCCAGTTTAGTCCTGTGGAAGAAAATGTCTGATTGGTTGCTATGCAATAGTGCATAAGTGCTCTGGAACGCCATGGTTAGTAAATGAGGCCTAAGCACCATGGTTATTAAATGAGGCCCAGTGAGTTACAACAGATGTTTGTTCGTCCAACCCACTGCCAGTGCTACAAACCTCCAGAGGGGGGCAGCTTCACGATCTGGGAACCCCTGCCTTAGCAAAACATTTTTGGGGCTAGGAGGTTTAATTCCTGAATAGAGGGTTATTTTGGTTTTCTTTTGGTTTTCAAAGTGACCCTGTGTAATGCAGCAGACTCTATGAGTGGTTCTTAGAAACAGCCCAATCATAATGTTCTACAACGCAAGGATGCCCCTATAGTAGGACATTAGGATTAGGGAATGATTTGTATGACTACACAAACTGTAAAGCTTCACATAATCCAATAATGTCATATGCAGAGTTAAAAACCAACAAGCCTGGGGACAGGCTGCTATTTGTGGCAAAATGATCAATATGAAAATATACACAATAACCAACTCCTAAATACAGTATTTCAAACACAATGTAGATTCATTGCACACACACAGAGTAAAGCAGCTTGACACCTTATATAATAGATTTGTAATTCTATTTCTAATTAACCTATAAAAATGGACATGAAAACATCCCACAACAACATCTCTTTATTTGACTTTCTGATAGATTTTTCCAATTGAAAAGACATACGAAAGAACATGCAAGAAATCCTTGGCCAGGAAGGAGCCGTGAGAGGATAAACTGGTTGGTACAAAGGAATTGCAGCATATTCCAGTGTCAGAGGGATATCCAGTGATGAAATGCTGACGCAGCCCAGATACTGCAGAGGGTTCCGTACAAAAGGAGCTCAAGAGAGTAGAAGTGGGGGGAGGAGAGGAAAAGTGGAGATGAAAAGACACTCTGGGTGGAGAGGACAAGAAAGAATAGATGGATGGCAATGGGAAAGCAAAATAAAGGCTGAAGAATAAATACAAGGAAAAAATGGATTATGAAAGAGTAGGATTGTAGAAAAGCACAAGGACAAACAGAATGACGCTGGTACCCCAGGACTTATTTACTAAAGATTCATACTGTTCTTCAATACCAGTGCCAGATATAATCCCCCAAACTCTGATATAAATGATATTTTGCCTAGTAGCATTGGATAACATACAAGTGGCCCTCTGTTTTGCTTATGGGATCTCCAGTTGTGCTGGGCCAAACCAACATTGATTTAAAAAGGGCTGCACAGGCAAAGCTCCATTTACAATATCTATGGAAATAGCCATTGCGCTATTCAGTTGGCTTGCATCTTAACTGCCCACATAAAGACATGCAGGCCTTTGCCATTAAGTACCTGCTAATAATATACCCTTAGTGGTTTCCTACCTCCAGTGAAACCGAGGTTCTTGGACATACGTTCTGTTTCTCAACAAAATAGAGAAAACAGGTTCTCTTTACACATGTTGCTTCCCCATTAATCACCACTGGTTAAGTGACCAATATGTGAACAAAAGCTCCCTATGGTGCAAGAGTCAGTGCCAGCTGAGGCTCTTCCCTGACAATGTGAGAGCTCCACGTGGTTATTGGGCTTTAGCCAAGAGATCATTGGCTTGCGCAAAGGTTTGCAAGCTGCACATCACTACGGCCTGCTGATCATTGGTAACTGCCTGCCCGGCTAATCTTTTATTGCCCTAATTGTAAGGAAAAGGGTATGCTTTGGCTTGCATCCTATTGGTGAGAGCTATGATCACAGTGCCCTATCTTGATTCAACTGACACCAATAACATAGCAAAGTGGCCAAAAAGACCTTTCTGTTGATACCTCTGAACCCATGTAAGTCCCTGCAGATATGCCTGTACGAATTCACTTAGAGTTGAATAAAATATTAAAATTTTCAAAAGATGAATCTGCCTATCCCCTGATCTTTAGTCAAAGCATGAAAAAGCACCTTTTGCCTAAAGGTATTAATATGATAATCTGTCTGGGCAGATAATGTGTTGGTCTATCTCCTTCCCAGTCAAGCAAAAAAGTGTAAGAGTTAGGTTAAGGGTTGGAGAACTACATAGAAAATGTAGCCCCAGGCAATTCAGAGTTGACCAGGGCCTCCAACTCAACAGGGATGTTGAGCCTATGGCCACACAGTTTGTTAAAGGGGTGGTTCACCTTCTGGTTAACTTTTAGTATATTATAAAATAGCCTCTTCTTAGCAAGTTTTCAATTGGTCGTCATATTTCCTTTTTCCCCTTCTGCCTCTTTCCAGCTTTCAAATGGGGGTCACTGACTCCAGCAGCCAAAAAACTATTGCTCTGTGAGGCTACAACTTTAATTTTGTTGTTCCTTTTTAATACTTTTATTTTTATATGGGCCTTCCTCTATTCATATTCCTGTCTCTCTTTCAAACCACTGCCTGATTGCTAGGTCAAATTTGACCCTGGCAACAGGATAGCTGCTCAAATTCCAAACTGGAGAGCTGCTGTACAAAAAGCTAAATAATTAAAAAAACACAAATAATAGAAAATAAAGACCAATTGCAAATTGTCTCTCCGCATCATACTAAAAGTTAATTTAATGGTGAAAAGCCCCTTTAAGTTACAAGTCCCAGTTAGGAATTTAAGAAATTGTAGGAGTTGACCATGCTGGTAAAGGGAGAATTATGAGGACCAATAGTACCAAGAGTCTTAATACCAACAGATACGAAGCAATAGATTTAGGAAGCCTCTGCATAAAATCACCTTTATAATATCTTTAGGATCTTGTCTTGCAGAGTGCCACTGCTGCCCCAGGGTGTAGGCTATATCATGGTTATGTGGAGCAGATATGGGAATGGGTAGGACAAGCAATACTTGCACAAGCTATTGAAGGCACTAAGGATAGCTGCCCCAAAAGCTCCTGGGAGTAGAAATATGAGCTCCAAGGTACAGGAAGAGGCAATTTCACAGAGAGCTTGGGATGAAGGATGAAAGGGTGTGGTTAGAGGTAATACCATTGCAGTAATGATAACAATTTGCTATAGTAGCAGTTGATGTTGGAAGCATGGGCTTAAGGGGAGTGGTTACAGGCTCAGTTAATGGAGAGTCAATATTGGAGAAGCTAATGGGTTATAGGGACTATTTATTATGGAACTAACTATAGGACCTGGCAATAGAAAAGAATGAAGAAGCAGAGTGTTGTCATTGCTGCTGTGAACTGCAATTCTCACAGCCAGCTGTAGCTCAGTCACTGAAATATATATAGAGATGTAAACATAAAGCTTCTAAATGTTTCAGAAGTGATTTAGTCATAATGGTATCCCTGCCCAAGTGCCCTATACTATGAAAGCAGCGCAGCGTGATGCCACGGGCCGCCGGCAGACAGAGGTCAGTGATCTAAAGAAGCACTTGTAAGACTCCAGGCTGCTCACTGAGTGAGGGAACTTGGCATCGTCCCCTTCTAATACAGAATATCAGAGACTGCACATAAAAAAGCAGCTAATTGCTAGATGAGGTGCAATTTGTGATTATAAGGCTAATTGTGGGGTGTGGTTACTGGAAGGAGAGGGGAGGTCTGTAAGCAAAAGGGGATAGTTATTCAGTGGCACTTAGATGCCTCTACCAGAATAGTGCCCTTATGTACGTATGGGGGTTTATTATTCAGAAACCCCATTATCCGGAAAGCTTCGTAACACAGGAATTCCATTACCACCAGAATCCTCTTTTAACAAGAAATTCCTCATATTTTACAGATTTGCTTTATCACTGTGATCATAACACTTGGAATTAAGTTACAATAATTTGTGTTGATTCCAAACCCATTCAGGAGACCTCTTTATCCAGAAATCCCAGGTCACAAACATTCCGGATAACAGATCCCATACCTGTTATTTATTTCAGCACCATGGACAGCACTGCACAATCCTATTTATTACATCCTATAGGCTCTGTGCCTTTCCCTCCTCCTGCACTGTCAGCGCATCCCACCCCGGCACCATTCCTTCTCTCCCTTCAGACTCCCAGCAGCCCCCACCTCCTCTCTGCTTTCCCCTAGAGCTCCTGCTGACTCAGTTTAGGCTCCAGGCTACTGGATGTTATGACAGTGGATAGTTCTGAAGCCAGCGACAGATGTATCTGAGGACACATTAGGGCAGGTTGTGAGCCAAGGCTGAGCGTAAGCTCTTCAGGTTAGGTAAAAATGATCAAATTTATACATCAGCTCTGAATAACCAGCACTGAATCCACAATGAGACAGAATAGCTGAGGCATAAAACACCAGATCAATCATTCTGAGTGCTGATTTACATCTGATACAGAACAACATATGTAGGATTTACAAAGCAATCAGTCAGGCAGCACATTATTCAACAAAAACACAAAAGATGGTTTATTAACTGCTTGTGCTTCCCAGACGTCTCTTCATCATAGAGGAAGGGTGATTTTGTTAATGGGAACATGTAGGAATATTAAATTAAGTGAGGTACATAGTGTTTATTGTACTTTCCAATTATATAGAGCACATTGTATCTGCAGTGACATTGGATCTCCTAATCTGATCTAAGGACCCAGCAGGGTCTATGAGACATAACTTGCAAAATTTCTTCCAAAAAATATTTCAGAAAGCAATCCATTGATCAATTACGCTTGAATATTGACGTTAAATTTAGAAAAAAAAAATCTTTTGTTGGGGTCATAGAGATAGTGAAGCCAATAGGAGTGTAAACAAAACATACCCATTTAGACAAAAGGTACCGCACTCTCGAGTGTTTTTAAAATTTAATGCAAGAGATTCATTGTGTGATAAGTGTTTTGGTTTCCAGTAAGACCTTTTCCAACAACGAAAAATATTGATCACACATGCAGAAAATTGTCCCTTATGGGAGCAGCCAGGCCAAGTAGTGAAATGAGACACTCATTTGTGAACAGTGGAAACCTAAGCTGCTTTTTCCTCTTGCAAGATTCAGGTATCAATGGGGAAACACTCAGCTGCCGGCTACAGACCTTCGCTGCAGATGAATGACAAGCTTGCGTGTATTCTATCTATCTGAGTCTGGGGGGTAAGGTTCCAGCCCCCAACGCACCCAGGCCAAGACGCAACCAGTAATCCAGATTGCATTGGGGGTCTTAGTTGCCTTCTTGTGGCCCTGTTTGTACAACAAAGGACCCCAGACAAATCCCAATGGACAAAGGGTGATGAAATGCCAACAAGAATGCACAAGACATCTAGCTAGGATGCATCTGTAAAAAAGTATAGAAATTGTCCCATTCTGAGATGATGGCATTACCAAGGTTACCAAGGTAAAGTGTCATCCTCCTGTTCATCTAATACCACATCCACATATTATCAGTTACATTGTTCTGTGCTCTTGACTGTACATCACATGTTCCTGTACAGTCCCCACAATTTCCCCATAGTCAGTCGTGCATAAAACCACTTTCATTAAAGGTACTTGTGTGAAAATGCACACCTTGCACTTCTGTTAATTTCCACTTGGCATCATTCAGTCCTTTTCTTCCATTCTCAATCAAGCCCTGGTCAGGAGGTGGCGATAGCTCCAGGGTTCCCTTTGCATCCAGCATCAAAAGGCACAACACGCATATGCCTGAAGAACTGGGAGCAGACATTACTCGTATGCCACACACCAGTGTGGCCAATGGCCATGCAGACTTCTGTGTAATTGAGTCTGCAGTTGTGGTCATTTTGGCGAATTGAGTAAAATTATGGTGGGCACGGTGCAATACCGCCAAGCACACCACCCCATGTGAACACAATGATGCTGGAATTCTGGAAAAAATGCTGCAATGTAGGGGAAAAAAATATGCCAGCTGCCCGTTGCTTACTGCACTTGCGGGCATACACGTGCCCTCATATCCGTGTTGCCCAATCTGTGAACCTTCAGCTGTTCTTTGTACAAAGGTGTGAGGGGCTGGTGGGAACAGAAGTTCATAAATTGCTGAAGGCATCTGTATAAATAGTTTTATCCCACGATCCATCAATAATAAATACATTTGTCCAAGCAACAGCAGTAGAAAGATAATAGGGGGGCTATGTTTACAAACATCATGGAATTCAGTCTAGGGAAATCAACAAGGAAGGATATGGACAGTACCAGAATTTTCTTAAAAATAAAAAAACACATGAAGGAACATACAAAAATGCTTAAAGCCAAAGTCTACATCTAAGCCACAACCAACTCCTCAATGCTGATCCCTAATAGACCTGCCCCAGAGACCCACCTCCAAACTACTGGTTCAGCTTGTCCTATTGTTATGCCACTGTGATTGGGCAAAACTGCCATCCTGGTCAGATATTAACCCTTTCATAAGACATCCTGGGGCTTATTGCAAATTGCATTAATATTGGCAACTGCAGGTATTACAATTCCAACACACCACAATCTCCAAAATGGTAGGCAATATACAGAATATATATAGAATATATATAGAACCATACTGCTTTCCTGCAACTGTAACCCTTTGTAACCCTTTTTTGTACCTGGGGGTTGGCTATGATAAGCATGTGAGGCAAAGGTGCTAAATGTGTTAAGGACCACAGCTATAAACAGAAATCATCTGCAACAGTTACCTGGTGGTGTCAAAATATTACGCATTCCATTGGTCATAATCATTGTCACATATGGCAGTCACGTCAGGTGAATATGCAAAAGCTTTGAAACTATCTTCAAAGGTCTAAAAGATGTCGAGCCTTATAAGGCATTTTAAATGTACGCCTAGATATAAAGCTAGGGATGGAGCCTGTGGTGAAGCCCACCGTGCTGAAGCTTCCTGGAATGTCAGTATTGACACCATGGGGACTTGACTGCTGCCCACTGTGGCTGAACACTATACTACTATGTATGTTGCTCCTTACAATGAGAACAACCTTCCAGACACATGTAACTGATTAAAGATGCATGAATACACATCATGGCATGAAAGAAAAACTTCATTAGCAGCCGAAGACTGAACAAAATGTGAAGGCACCTAAATCCAAAGCCTTAATGTAATGGACATCTCAGAGAGTTCCTAGACTTATGTATGTGACAATAGATTGACTAATAATGTTACCCCTGACCAATGAACCATACTTACATCCTTCCTCTTCTATACACAGATGGTTGTGTGTAGGGGCAGGATGCAAAAATGAAATGGTAAATGCTTGGTATAGCCTACGAGAATAAAAACAGCAGGTGAATCCAAGAAAGTGACAGGACTATACTGAGCATGAACTAAGATGTTCATTAATATTCTCCATTCTTTTCCGTGGCACCATCTGCCTTCATTTGCCATGTTTTGACAGTATGCAAGAGTGAGTCACTGGGAATATATCTATTTATATGATGAGGTTTAGGAGAGGAACCATTCTAATGGGAATGCCACCCAGAACATGGTGATGGAGATCATTTTACTGACATACATATACGTTACATTAATATATCTGTATTACTATTAACAGCAGGCTGCAAATGATCCCTTTAACTACCTAACGATCATGCAGCCGCTATTTACTATGACCCTGAATTGGTCAAAATAAATCACAGAAAAGGTTGCAGGAACCATATAAAGAGTGCCAATTACATATAATTTTAGGTGAATCAGACAGCAGAGCAGTATTTTCTATATAGGCACGTGAGAGGTTGTGCCTAGGGTGACAGCTTCATGAAATCTACCTGGGGGGGATAGGGGTACCCCTCTCTCAGTGTATGTACAGACTGTATGTAGCAGTGTGGGGGTTGGTCTGAGATCCAGTGCTTAGGGCAGCACTATACCAAAACACAGCCCTTTCACCCAGTGGTTAAATGTTACTAGTTAGATTTATGTCTCTGGTAGATAGGGTTACTACCTCACCCCTTTAATATTGGCCACATATTACATCCAAATCCTTCATGGCTAGTTAACCAAGATGCATGCAGCATGGCTGCACATAAATCAGTTCAGTCTGCAGAATGCATCTAAATGAATTGCTAATTAGCCATGCAAGGATGTGGATTTAATATGTGGCCAGTATTAAAGGGGTGAGGTGGCAACCCTAAATGCAGAGTTTAGTTGCAGCTTCTTGAAGCTGACTAAGTATATGTTTTATAGTTTACCCACAGGGGCTAGTAATATATCATGTCCCATAAAAAATAATGAATCCTACTTTAAGCCTTAACCCTTCTAGTCATAAACCTAAGAGAAATGTACACAGAGTATTATGGGCCATTGTGCTACCACATATTTCCACCACTGCTGCCTATGCAAAATATGCCAAATTTTAAATTTTCTGGGACAAAAATTCATAAAATCTAATAAATGAGGATGAAAAAGAAATAGCTAAAATGATAAATCAGCATAGATACAAAAGAGTAAACAGTAGGGGTACAAGAATTACCTTCAGTGATAAAGCAGGCACAATGTTAAAACACACAAAGAGATGGACAGGAGGGAATAATGGGCTGAAAGGAAGCCAATATTGTTTTAAATTGCCTTTTCCTATTTCTTCTCTTGAATTAAACAGTCCAATATAATTTTTGTGCTATTGTTAATTCAAATTTTGGTGAAACAATTACTTTGTTAAGCAGTAAATGAATGCAAAATGGAAACAGAATATATTTTAGCAATAGCCCCGGGGCAAAAAGGGAAAGATTAATACAAGCATACAAAGAAAGAAGGGATGGGAGCACAGAGAGTATAAAGACAAGATGAGAGTGAAAGGGACGGGATGATGAAGTTTGATAAAGCCCCATCTGCCTTGCCACTCCATCCTATACAAAGACCTTCCCCCTGTAATCTCCCCAGCACAGCTTAGCCCTGATCTGCTCACTATCCATCTGCTTTGTGATTTCTGAGGATTGTAAATGATCTGGGGAAAAGGGACACGGGTCACTGAGGCATCTTGTCAGCTAGGCATTACCCATGAGACCGTCCCTGTTTATCTGCCCTGTTTTTAAAGGACCAAACTGTGCCAATCCCAGCAATTCCCATTAGAAACACACAATACAGTGTGGGGAACAACATACATTGAACCAATCTTTAAAGCAAAACATCTTTTTAGCAAAAACATCCCAATAATATATCGCAACTGACTATTAACCTATATTAAGTCACATAGTCCCAAAATTTTAGGCTAAGGTGGATTAAAGGTGGCCATACATGTTACAATTATGATCTTTCCTGCGGCCATTGGTTGCAGGAAATATCGCTTGCACCCTCCACTAATGCTCAGAGCTGAATCATCAGATTCCGATTCTACCCCTATCTGACGATTCAGCCTTAAACGCTTACCGTTGCTCGGGTGTCTTCAACAGCGGGTGATCAAAATTTTTTGTCCCGCTCAACATAAATATATATATCCAAGGCTTTTGCAATATTGGTCGCCTCGTCAATCCACTATATACGCACTAAATATTGTGCAAAACCTCAAATTAGAATTCATATAAAACTAAAGCTACTTTAGTGTCAACAGTCGCAGTTACATGTGATTCAAAACAGGAGGAGGGACCTTTAATGAATGGCATTGATTTCCACAACACCTGTGTCCTTTTTCAACAGTGGTTGCGGCTATAAATGACACCCTCAGCTTTCCTTCCAGGTTGCCCTCTGCCTATAACCCAGTATCATGTGCTGCTGTAAGGGGTGCTGAACAATGTGCACATTGGGAATGATTTAAAAATCCAGCCTTATGATCAAAGGAAAAAGAGAGTGGGTGCAGGGCAGATCTGTTCATACCTCATACCATAGGGGGAAAGCAGTAAGGACAGGGCTCCGTAGCACGGTGCACCCACCAGTGCGTCTCAGTAAGTACCTGTCTGTTACCCCCACCCACCTGCATGAATACAGTGCTGCTGAATGCAAGTGTATAGGAATGGAGTGCGCAGAGACCTGTGGCTATTTAGCAAAAAAAAGATACAAAATACACCAGTTTGTCCCCATTTTTTGGATTTTGCTCCCAGCCCTATACTTGCTCTTTACAGATGAGACACAGAAATAGACAGATATCACTATGTGCAGTTGAATAATGGCCAGAATAAGAAGCAGCAGCTTGATGTTTAAGGGTGAAGACACACAGAGCTATTAGTGACTCTGACTGATCGCGGCGACAAAAAGGTGGCACTTGCACTGTATATTGCGCTCATCACCGCTCAGTCTAAATTGTGCACTTCTGCCTTTACTAATCAGAACCATGGCCAGCGTCAAAAGGCGCAGCCCACTTGCGCCTAAAGAATTGTTACTTGATCGACAAACACTGGAAATTACGGCAGGTGAACTTCCGCACGATTGCATTCAATTTGCAACAAAATGCACCACAGTTGTGGTAATTTTGCCAAATTGGAGGCCACCGCGGAGAGCGCAGCACAGCTGTACCATGAGCATTGCCCCTTTTCGACCTTAATGATGGAATACTGGGGAAACGTTGCACTCTGTAAAAACCGGCTAGTAAAATAAACATGGAGCTTGTGCTCAAAATTGCTCTTTGCTCACTGCACTTGCAGATGTATATGAGCGCTAGTCTTCATATATAATGGGCTTTAATTACTATGATTTATGACTTTGTGTGTATGTATAAACAGAAGAGGAGATTGCTTAGGCTACAGAGAGAAACCTGCACATCATTTGGAAGCAAGGAGTTAATCCTGCTTTGAATGTGCCTGACCTCCACCGGTCTCCGTAATCCTAGTGCACAGAGCGAGCACCGAGACTGCAGATAGAGTCTCTATATATAACTCTGCAGCACTGAGCTGTGAAAGAGACCACATCATGGTAATGGTAGTGTGGATACTATCGTGTGTGGGTGTGTATGGTACAGAGACAGTGACAGGAGAAGTCACGGACAGCGTCATTATTGAGTTGGGTCCAGATGAGAGGCTGCAAATAGCTGCAGCTGTAGGAAAGAAGAGTGGAAAAGATAAAAAAATATTAAAAAAAAATAATATATATATATATACAAATATACACTGTATGTATAAATAGAGGGAGAGTATCTTGGAGTCTATTACGAGTGCGAAATAAATTCTACACACAATCCATATGCTGTCAGATTAAGATACAAATCTCTGTAATCCTGGGATAAAAAATACAAGTATTAAATAAAGCGCAGCTCACTTAATCTGTGCTTGACACCTCCCAGCTTCCCATTATTGCAGTATTTAAGAATTTACTTAATTTTACATAAATACTTCGATGAAAATCACTCAGCCATTGATTGGTCACAATGAACTGACAATTAAATCTCGCAGTGTGTAAGATGGTCCATGCAAGTCCTCAACTGAGACGCACTCCCTGCTAGTTAATTCCATTAAGCTAAACAGGGGAAATTGCTTGGCTTTCTACAAGCAAAATAGCAGTAAAGGTTTTATATGTAATACAGAGAAGGTTGGACTGGGCTGGCGGAACACCGGAAAAAAACCCAGTGGACCCCAGCAACCCAGACCTGCTCCTTGCCAAAAATTATTGACACCCCCGACCTCCCTCTGATCGGTAAAGACAGTATAAAGTATGTGAGGGGGGCAGAGCGTTGCAGTGTCAGCTCATTACTGGGGCAGGAGGGCCCCTGAGGGGGTGTGGAGACCCCTGAAGTGGCAGGCTCATTGGTCCCCAGACACTCCAGTCCAACGCTGAATACACGGCTAAGCAATGATCAGGTTAGGAAGAGGGGGTGCACCTGCAGGGGGACAGTTATTGCTAAAGACCTGGAAAAGGGGTGAAATAATTTGGACAGCAGATGCTATGACTGCTTGGGGGGGTATCAGGAAAAGAAAGAGCCCAATCACACTGACTGTTAGGCAATGTGCCCAGAGGCGATTTGGCACCCTAAGGGGGCCTAGTCAATGCCACCGCACCTCACACCCAGTGCTAACCTTTTTGATATCACAGCGGGTTGATTCCTATCTCTCTTTTCACTAGAAGAGCTGAAATTCCCATTTAATAAACTGAATTTCAGCTCAGAGTTACCAGGGGTGGCAAAAAAGCAGGGCCTGCTGCAATTTTCTCAACTTGCCTTATGGCAGGAGCACCCCCTGAAAGCACAACACTTGTGGGCACAATGCAGCCCTGTCATTACCATAGAAAAAAGGGAAAACAGCTGCACAACATGTGTGCCCTGTCATTACATTGCTTTCTGTATTTGCCGAAGCACAAAGTCCTACTGGTGCAGATGAAACGTTTTCTATTACGTCATGGCTCATTTTTGTTCCCCACTTTGCTTCTTTTTTTACCCTGCCGGGGTGGAAAAAATTGCTGGAGAGAACACAAAACAATAACAATAGAATTTCATCAAATTCAGCAGCTGTCTGGTTGCTAGGGTCCAATTTGCCATACCAACCAGGCAGTGGTTTGAATAGGAGACTGAAAAATGAATATGAGAGGTCTGTTCCAGAAAGATAACTAGTAAAAAGTAACAATACCATTAAAATTGGACTCCCACAACCACCTAATCTAAATTAATATATTTATGAATTGGTGATTGGATTATCTTGTCCATTTTCCCTTCACAGAGTAATAGTTTTTTGGCTGCTGGGGTCAGTGACCCCCATTTGAAAGTTGGAAGGAGAGAGAAAGGCAAATAATTCAAAACTTACAAAGAAAGAAAATGTTTCTAAGAACAGGATATTCTATAACATACTAAAAGTTAACCTAAAGGACAACTACCCCTTTAAATATTGTTAGATCTATTGCAACATTTTCATTTCTATCCATGTTATGAGGTACAGGGGCTGTAACGAAATGCTGAACCCCAAAAGGATGGCTTGAATGAAAAAGGATCAGACAGCCACTGCTTTAGACTGCATGATCATGCAAGCAGCTTCCTTCCAACCCACGCGTGTGAATTTATTGTCCAAGTCCCCTGTTGGCCATAATATTACTGTAATGCACTGCAGAACTTGCTGGTGTTGTGAAAAAAAACATAAATGATAATGCTGATGACTGTTGTGGGCTTAAGTTGCCCTTTATATGTGCAAGTTTGCTATAACTAGAAACTGATGCCTCTGCAACATTACAGGAATGGGAGAAACGGCCCTGGTCTTGGGATTTACACCTGCCTGCTGGCCAACTGAGAGAAAATAACATAAAAAAGCCAAGCTGGAGATATGTTAGCATGGCTGATATGCAGAATGTGTATGTTGAGAGCAATATAAGGATAAATACACCCTGGTGGTCTTTATCAAACATCATTTCTACTGAGCTAACAAAAAACTGACAGAATGGTTAACCGTTTCTTGGGGAGAAATAAAAGAAGAGCGGTTGCGCATACACAGGCAACGCAGGAGAGGAGATTGACTTTAAAGGGGAAGTTAAAGGAAATATATAGGATAAATGAAAAGAACTTTGGGCTAAAAATGAATACTATCTGTAAAAATGCCCCCTTTATTGGCAATCCCTATAGATCATCTCTGCTCCCTGTATTTCAAATGAGGGGTGGGAGTGTCCTAACGTTCCCTGACGGAAGCACAGTAGGAGGGGGGTAGCCAATCACAGCTCTGCAGTCACACAAGCAAAGACAGGAATTTCAGTTCCCTATTAGGTCAGCCTCGCTGCTGATTGGTTCCTATTCTACAGTGCAGTGTGCTATGTGCCCCCGGTTCCCCTGTACAGCCTGGGAAAGGAGGCAGCAGGAAGTGGAATGAATAGAGGGGTTTTTGGAGAAATTTCCTGAAACACTACTTTTTAAAGATATTCCTTCTGTATTTAGAAGAGTACAATTCATTGTCACAATATTGTTTTTTACACAATGCAGTATGTCCTCTTTAATATTTTATGTTATAGAATGTCTTATTCTTAAAAGTTTCTCAAATGCTCTCAATTTTTATGGTTACTGGATTATTTGCCTTCCTCTTCTTCCTCTTTCCAGCTTTCAAATAGGGGTCACTGACCCCGACAGTCAAAAAAAACAATGCTATACTGTATAAAGCCTCGGTTTTATTGTAGTTGTTACTTGTTACTTATCTTTCTATTCTGGTCCTTTCAAGTCATCTTCCAAACCCTCATTAAAACCCCTGCCTGCTTGCCAGCTCCGGATTTGTCATTGCGGCACCCTAAGGCCGCCCCAATAAACTATTTGTGAATTATATTGGTGTTTAAGTTGCCGTGTATGTTGAGAACTGCTTGCTTGGTGAGGTTGCCAAACAAGCAGACCTTTGCCTGATTTGGCCATCTACATGCTGTGCTACACTGGACTGATCCGATTGTTGGCCACTGATTGGATCATACAGCAGGCTTATGAAGACACATCAAATGATACATATCTAGATGATTTTTGACCATATATTGGTTGGACAGGCCTTCCTAAGAACCTCATACACAGGCCAATAGCTGGTGCAGCTTGTACAGAAGCTTGTACTGGCCTATGTATGGCAGGGTTTGAGTTAGGTTCAAGCCAAAACGAATACAGCCTTCCAAGATGGACCGACAATGGATGCTCCTAAAGCCTGACTCTACACATAATACCCATACATAACTACTATGGCAAATCCAGCCTATAAAAATAATGCAAATCTTCAGATGGACAAATGTGCTAATTTACAATAACCTATGCCAATGTTTACCAGAACATTTACAGAAAAAAATATTGCAAATATAATGAATACAACAAATAAAGCATCTCATGCTGCAGTCAAGCTTTGGGAGATGCACCAGCCCTTTGTAGTCTGATTGCTGAGCATTCTAATTAGAAGGGGGATTGGGGTACACAAGGCTGCTGTATGTAGAAGTTTGCACAGAAGCTCAGCTAAATTTCGCCGACAGTGACAAGATAATTAAGAGCTTTAGCCGCCCATTAATGCACTGTAGGCACCTTGTGGCCTCAAACACAGCAAGAACAGCAGCTACTGAATGTCCTGGATTATTTTGAAGTCATGCACAAGGAGCTATTTAAAACATCTCTCACCCTTAGAACATCATTAAATTTCGACTTGACTGATGCCTATATTGTGTGGTGTAACAAGGAAGCAATGGATTTACAAGACATGACGGACTGACTGTGCCTGTCCCTGAGAAACTGCAATGGGAAAGTCACGGCATGGTGCAAAGAAACGTGTTGTCTCCAAGTTAATACATGTTCATCTGCAGTTACTTGTTTAGGCAATGTATAAACTTGCACTGCCTACATTATAGCAGAAGTGGCCAAATCATTCTTTTAATATCATCCTGAATGTGCACTAAACAAACAATTGTTTATATAGATATTACAGATATAGACATTATAGGAAGTGCTTGTCCATATTGGGATCTGCTCCCCAAAAAACATAGAGTGACCAAAACAATCCCAAAACACGTAGGGTGAAATTCCAACATTTGTGCGTCATGTCAGACGACTGTAAGCATCAAAAAATGGGAGGGGGGGTGGGTTTGAAGAATAGGAATCCTTTGGTGAAACAATGGCAGCTATTGTGGCGTAAGCAAAAAACAGAAACAGGCGTCAGTATTACAGATGGAAAACCTACAACGTATGAGGAGAGCTGAGTAGTTGGAGGTTCAGGGGTCAGCAAGACTGGCCAAGGGCCAATGACTTGTTTTGTAACTTCCTGTTTGTGGCTTTGGTCCCAGAATAAGGAGAAATGCTCAGCAGCTGTGCCACCATGCCATAAAGTAGCATTCTAAGGGCCTCCTCTCATGGAACAGTCTTGAAAAACATTCCTTGTGCCATCCCATAGGCACACACAATACACCGAATTCATGTTTCAGTGGGAAATTGATGGTTGTCTCTCTCTCTCTCTGAGTTGGAACACAAGCTCTTTGCTTGATTACTGTATTTATAAGCAGTGTCTGGAAAGAAAGAAATACGCTGACGGCAAAAAGTACCCTCTTTCCCTGCAAGATTGTGAACACTAAACAAAAACAGCTACATGCATGAATAGACATACGCTATCTATATCAGTCACAGGCGGGAGGAATAAACACTACCTGGGACTATAGGACCAGGATGGACTGTGTGCAGCCCCACAAATATCAGTGAACTACAAGTCCTAGTATATCTGCTAGAAGATTTAATTTAGCAACACTGACACACAGGTTGCACAGCACTTCCCTAGGATTTACTCTGCATGGCCCCTGCCAACTCAAATGGACAGTAATTAGAGGAGGCAAATGAGTTCATTCCAGCACACTATCGCAGATCAAATGAAATAGTGGGAACTGAAAATGGTGAATTTTTGGTAGAACACTCATTCAAACATCCAGGCCCAACTTGCGTACTTCACTTGCTACTGACTTGTACAGGGCAATGCTTGCAGTACCCAGGTTTTTTATTGTCCTAAGAAAGCAGTTGTGGCAACACAGATGTTATATGGCTTGCTGCACCTCTGATATACAGACAGGTAAAGCTATGGCTACTACTCCTATTTAATGTTCTCAAGGGCTTCATGATAAGGTAAATAAAGACAAATACCAGTTACATGGTTGGTTTGATCACTCAATTCAGTGCCAGAAGAGACAGTAGACAGTAGAGGTAGACCAGGTCCTTGTGTCTCCTCATCCTTCTTCTGTCACTTGGTCTGTGTCGCTCACTAATACTTAGGTTTAAATGGAGAAGTTCTTAAAGGACAAATCAAACAAATTACAGTTCTAACTACCCCTCTATTAGGGCCCTAACACAATGTGCATGTTATTCTATTAGCAAATAAAACATAAGAGTTAGTTAGCATGCCCTTTAAACACATTCATTTAAAAGCATTCAGTGGAATCAGTAGAGTTAAAATGTGTTGGATCAATTTATTGTCAGGCCAAAAACTGCCTGTTTCAATGAAAACAGACAGGGTGGTTTACAGTAAACTATATGGCACAGGTAGTTTCAAGCTTTTCTCCACCAGGTGTGACATTAGCCTTACAGCTCTGGCTGTGCAATCTAGCAGACAGCACATAAGCAATAACAACACTTTGATAATCACAGAAAATACCACTCTGGGTCCTCTTTTGTCCATGGCACAACTTGCCTAGAGTTATCCTGGCAATAGTGTGGGCTTCTACCAAGCACTCTGCTTTCCTGTCACAGAATGGAGGCTGGTAAATTATCTCCTGATGACCCTAGTGTGTGTATAAAAGGGGCTGATCTGAATGACGAGCAGTCCCTGTTAAGCACTGAGTATATATTAGCGCTATACAAATAAAGGATAATAACATGTCTAGTATAAATAAATTTAAAGCAACTGGACTTGTTTAGTAATCATTGAAGATGTTTCACTACTCATCCAAGCAGCTTCTTCAGTTCATCTTCAATGATTACTAAACAAGTCCAGTTGCTTTAAATTTATTTATACTAGATATACCATGACCTGGATGAATGAAAATCTTCATAGATAATAACATGATTTCATTTTTTTTGAGTGCTATTGACTATCTACATACAGATCTGAAAGGATCAAATAAAAAAGGGCAGCAAAGAGATGTGGGTTTGTAGAAAGAAATCTGGCATATATATAGTTATAAATGACATATGCACACATGGGAAGTAAGCTTTGGAGATGAATAATTGATTCAAGGCTAACGATAATGATGAGAACTTCAGATGGTCCCATTCTTGCTTGTGCCCACGGAAATTTACCTTCAGATTGCACTCCCCTTCTACCACCACATTATATATATTTCAGAGAATGATTGCTCCACTGACTGGAGGCTTTATGTGCTTATGCGCATTGTGCTGTCAACCAACCGTATGCCATGAGGAAGATAATGATCCAGTTCTGACTTTTGTAGGTCTGAATTCCTCTTTACACTAACTGATAACATGAAATAAGGCCTCAAAAAGACCTGGAGTGGATCATGATCTCCCTCATGACATGGGGTTTGTTGACAGCTTTGGTGTCTATGCATAATAGAAAACAATCCCAACAACCACTGAAGCTTCCATTCATGTAAATGAACATAACATCTATTGGGAATTAAGTCCATAAGTTTAAAAAGCATATATTTCCCTTTAGTATTTTCCATGCTTAACCCTGAGACCTTTGATGCCCACAACCTTACCTGCATATTTAAAGGAACATGTGTAGGAGCACGAATCAATCTGCATCTCTCTTTACAGAGATAAACTCATAAGAAAGCAAACATCTTATTGGCTGAGATGGGTTTTTAACCTAGACAGACCTTGCCTTGTTTTAGCAGAACATCAATGAATGCTACCTTGCCTACTGGCAGTATAGCAACCTTATATAATTCTTCATTGTATGTGTAAGACATAAGAATACAATCAACAGACTGCGGTTGTGCCAGCCAGCGAGGTGCTAAATGAAGTCAAATTTAGTTTCGCTGTAACACAGCCTATTCTCGTATTTCCCAGAGGATGCCTACAGAAGCCTGTGAGAAACAAGGCACCTGTGATGTGGAAATGCAGACGTTCGGCGTCCTGCAATATATCCAGAAATAAAGTGGCGTTGTTTGGCAAGGGATGGGTGATGTGTGCACAGCTGTGGATGTTTCCAGCTCCGAAAATAAAGACAAGGACAAATTTTGGCAGACGGTCCAGGAATATGAAGCTGTATATCTAGACACAGAGAAGTGGGAAACCTGCTGTGCTGGTAAATGATCAAAGTTGGAGTAGTATGGTGGTTTTAGGAGCATAACAGCTAGAAAGGTCTATTTATTTTGCATGGACTTAATGGCTAATAATAAAGGTACCTGTGCCCATACATGCCCCAAACTTTGACTGGAAAATATGGGGCAAGGATAACTATGCCAGAGACATGTGTTAATCAGTGAAAAATTTCTAAATTACACAGTTTACAGAGCAAATAATTCACTCTGCCATTTAAAATGCTATTCTTGTTTATTTTTAAACCAACAAATGTATTTGTTTTAGCTGTAATATTGGTGTGTAGGCGCCATCTCAGTGCATTGTGCCTGAGTCTGAGCTTTCAGCCAGCGCTACACATTAGAACTGCTTTTAGGTAACATATTGTTTCTCCTACTCCCATGTAACTTGAGGAGTCCCAAGCCAGACTTGGATTTCTTACTATTGAGTGCTATTCTGATACCTACTGGGAGCTGCTATCTTGTTCCTTTCCCATTGTTCTGCTGATCGGCTGCTGGGAGGGGGGATATCACTCCAACTTGCAGCTCAGCAGTAAAGAGTGACTGAAGTTTATCAGAGCACAGGTCACATGGCTGTGGCACCCTGGGAAATGAAGAATATGGCTAGCCCTATGTGAAATTTCAAAATTAAATTTAAAAAAATGTTTGCATTTTTGAAAAATGGATTTCAATGCAGGATTTTGCTGGAGAAGCTCTATTAACTGATGGGTTTTGAAAAAAAAACATGTTTTCCCATGACAGTATTGAAATAGATATAATTTCAATTTTAGTTTTTCCATAACATTATAATATACTAACCTTAATTCAACTACTAAATGCCCCATGTTTTGGGATGGTACAGAGCAAGAGGACATCACTGATATATAGTTACATAGGGTTAAAAAAAGACCATCAAGAGTCCATCAAGTTCAACCCATCCAAGTAAACCCAGCACACACAACCCACACCTACCAATCTATACACTCACATACATAAACTATATATATACAACCAATAATACTAACTGTAGATATTAGTATCACAATAGCCCTGGATATTCTGATTGTTCAAGAACTCATCCAGGCCCCTTTTAAAGGCATTAACAGAATCTGCCATTACCACATCACTAGGAAGGGCATTCCACAACCTCACTGCCCTCACCGTGAAAAACCACCTACGCTGCTTCAAATGGAAACTCCGTTCCTCTAATCTAAAGGGGGGGCCTCTGGTGCGTTGATTGTTTTTATGGGAAAAAAGAACATCCCCCATCTGCATATAATCCCCTCTAATGTACTTGTACAGAGTAATCATGTCCCCTCGCAAGCGCCTCTTTTCCAGAGAAAACAACCCCAACCTCGACAGTCTCACCTCATAGCTTAAATCTTCCATCCCCTTTACCAGTTTAGTTGCAGTCTCTGCACTCTCTCCAGCTCATTAATATCCTTCTTAAGGACTGGAGCCCAAAACTGCACCGCATACTCAAGGTGAGTCAGACAGCACTTTATTTGCTTTAGTAGCCACAGAATGACACTGCCTGGAATTAGACAACTTGTTATCTACAAAAACCCCTAGATCCTTCTCCATTAAGGATACCCCCAACAAACTACCATTCAGTAGATAGTTATAGATAGATATATTGCAACCATCTTGCTCCTGCTGTCTTCATCTTGCTCTAATATACCTGCAACCCCCCTACACTGTTCCTACCAACAACTGCATGACTGCACCATATGCAGAGCCCAAGGCATCTGGCCCTTTTTTGACCCAGCAACAGCTTTAGGCCCAGCCAAATGACCTTTTTGGCCCTGCACCAAAGCCTGTAAATGGCACAATCTCTTTGTGAATGAGGTGTGAAACACAGGGAGGGCTTGGTTTATTGACATATTGAGCTTCCTTTCAATTACCACCTCCAGATCTCAAGAGTTTAACGTGGTAGCAAGAGCAAGATGCTTCATGTTACTAAATGTACTGTATATTGACAATGTTTCAGAACAGCAACTTGCTTAAAGGGAATCTCCACTGAAAAACTGTGTTTTTGCCCAATGAAAGAATATGTAGTTCTATAAAAAAAATCATAAATGTCATTAAAATTGGAAGCTGTACGCACCTATGCCTTTTTGTTCTTTGTTTCTGCCTCCTAAAACAATGCAGCAGAAGTCAGCTTGCCTCCAAATCTGTTCATCGGCTGGCTTCTGATACACAGCTTCACAATAATAACAGGCAAAAATGTGGAAAATAGAAACATACCAGATACTGCTTTCAGTTGCAATTACATTTAAAAATAACAGGGGGTTTTAAATAATGGATATAGGAAAATTGCTCAGCATTACATTATGGAAAAGGCAGTTTTGGGGTGTAGTAATTGAAGCTATAACTTCAAGTACTACACTTCAGGGGGTTGCACACTACTTACTAACGTTATTCCCATGCTGAGTGTAAGTCGAATAACCTACCTGCTGGATAAAATAATGGAACAGTGTGGCAGCACTGTACCCCATTGAAGGTGAGCTCTATGGTGCCCTGTGTATTAGGGAGTGAGAGCTAAGGTGTGCATAGTATCTTTGCACTGCAAGGATAAAATGTATGTGATATATTTAGGTAAGATAACAGATCTGGATCATTTGTGAACAGAGACAAGTTATTTTAAATGAACCATATTGAGCCATATGGAGACAATGCATACCATGCCCACTTAACATACAAGCCCCCCAGTACACATAATATCAGTGCATTATGTGAGCTGACACACAAAACGGCTGTGGCTGAAAGTAGCCCCTCCAGCCATACCACTGACTTCTTTGCATGATATTGTCATTTTATTATAATATGGCCCCTAATTACATGGTATAGTGGATAATTTGCCCACTACATAGCAAATGTTGGTCTGCCCTGCCTTAGAAATAGGTAAGAGCAACGGAGGCTACAAAGCACAAGTATTATATATAGCTTCATTTATTAACATGGGGCCCCTGAAGGCTTCAGCACAGTGGGACTAGTAAATGTCCCCTTTGGCTATCTTATCTGTCTATATTAGAATTTGTCGCTAGGATAAGATGGGATGAAAAAATTATAAATGAAATGGAAGTGATGTGTACAGTGCCCATGGAATCTAGGTGTCAGGAGCACAGAAGAGGTTTGGCATCCATGTTAAGAGGAGATAAGAGGTGTTAAGTTTCTTGGTGCCCCAGAAATCTATACATTCAGAGATCAGGGGTTTGGTGCCCTTAAGATCTATATATCAGAAAGAATATAGTAATATCTTTGCATTAAGAAGATATGCCAAGTTTGTTGCTCATGATATCTGTGAATTAGGAGGAGATAAGATGCTTGGTGCTCATGAAGTCTGTACATTAGGAGGAAATGAGAGATTTGGTGGGCATGATATCTAAGCATATGGAGTAGATGAGAGGTTTGGTGCTCATAGTAGCATTTCATTAAGTTGAGTGATATAAACTGAGTACTATATTCGAGGCAGATGTGTGTTATGATTGGTGCACATTAAGCAGAAACATGTGCTCCTGAAACCCTTGTATAAGAAGTGTTCCTATCCCTAGGCTTTAGTAGGACACAGAGACATGTAACACCATCCCTAATATTTATGTATTTAATAAACGTTAAGTACCCCAATCTTTGCAATGGACTGGGTGAAAGAAGTGATTTCCTGATTTAAGCCCAGAGGTGAGACGTATACATTCCGGCTGTCTGTGTATGAAGGAGGGGGCAAGGAGCACGTATCTAATCAAGACATAATTGTATTTACGCCTGCTGAAATCACATAAATGTGAGCGTACGTGTCTTTGTGTGTGTGGGAGTGGGTCATCTGCCTTTGTGTGTGAACTGACAGAGGGGGGCATATGTGATCGCTTTCACATTGCCTGAAAGCCTCAGCTGATTTTACTCCGGCTAATTACACACCGTTGGGTGGGAACACCTGCTTCCCTTCCAAAAAAAGACCCCATCCCCTTTCCATGGACACAACAACACCTCCCCCCCTCCCCAAGCCCTTGAAGATCTTAGCATTGGCTATTGTTCCCCTGTATGACGAATGGTAACATGCTAGCATCCACTCCACCATTGCAATCGCACAATGAGAATTTACCCTTTAATAGCTGCCTTGGTCTTGTTGCCTTTACAATGACTTGATTTTCTCCCTCATTTGTCTTATGGCCAATAAAAAACAAGAAATTGCAGTTAAATATCAGCCCCTAATAAGGTGTCAGTGGGGGGTCGTGGGTAGAGGGTTCATGGACTGAACGTAAACCTGGTCTGGTCTTGTTCCTAAAAATCCGTAGATGGGAGGTCAGTGAATATTAGATTAATCCATTCATGAACAGCTATCTATTATTGTACAGAAAATGGGTCATCCTACATTATATAAACACTAGGACTATGTTAGCCTGGCTGGATGATCAACTGTAAGGTCATCATGTATTTTATGCAAAAAGGGATTATGAAATATATTCAGCCTAAGAGTAATATTATTGAACATATATATATATATATTAATATTTATAAATGCCTAGGTGCCGAGTGTAGATATTGAGATATAACCATGGAATGGACACAGCACTAGCAGGACTTTGTAACAAATATATAGTATCCTTTATTAGTGCACATTTGCACTATAAGCCACTTACAATCCAGTGTAAGAACGCCAGCCTGCATTAAAGGGACCAGATCAGCCCTTTAAACCAAGAATACTATGGAATTCCATAATAAACCACTGCTGCCAAGCAGGACTACCATCAGAAATAAAAATGGATCTTTTGTGATATGTAGGGGGGGGAGATCTACAGCTCTGTATTAAATATTTTTTGGCCCCGGCATTAATGGGTTCACACACATATGGGATTAGCTGTCTCATTTTAAGGTACTCGTTTAATCGCAATAAAAGCAAGAGGAGGTTCGGAAAAATCAATACTGTAGCATCAACTGAAAGGGATTAATAAACCAGGCCAGCACAATAATCTAGTGTAATAATGTCCAGTTCACTATAAGGGCAGTGCACCTTGGCATTGAATAATGTGCCCTGTCTTTATGAGCTGTATCTATGATGATGATGAATGCAGTATGGCAGCAACATGAATGGGCGCACCTCGACATAGACACATCTTCATCTATTTGTTCATGTTCGTCTGTGACCACAAGTGTTCTTTATCGTATTGATAAAGCCCTTGCTTACTGTTAGCAACATGTGCACATAAAGCACCACATCATGAAAGCAGGGCAAATGCTCAGGTGTTGATACTCACCAGTATCTAGGACTGATTGCATGCTGTCAGGAAGCGGTATACTATAATACACTTACTTTGTAAAGCACAAAGGGCACATCCTAGCAATCACTTATGATGGAGGGCCAATAATTGTGAGACCCATCTTGGATTTCTTGGCTATTATAACAGGGACAAAGTTTGCAGCAGCTCTAGAAACCACAGCAACCAATCAGCAAAGGAAGATTTATTATTAGTTAGCTGTATGAAAGCAAACATTTCATTGGTTGCTATGGGTTACCGAACCTGAAGCATATTTTGCATGTTGCTACCTTACTCCATACGCATATGCTAATGGATTTGGACCAGACTGAGAAGTATTTGACACAGGAGCTGTTTTAAGTAATCAGCAAGGAACACTGACATGCTGGCCCAAATGAAGGCCCATTTGAAGTCTAGTCTAGCATATACATAACAAAGAGCATAACAGGCTGCAGCATTTTGGACAACACTGCTAAAAAAGAAGGGGCAGTTCAGCTGTACCTTCAAAGTAAATAGCCCCCAAGTCAAAAAATAATAACAACAATGGAAACCAGAAAAGAAGCACTAAATAATAATATCTATATTACAGATTAAAAGTGTGTGGAAGTGTTGGGATTCATCAGGACCAATAACAATGCTAGAAAGAAATTAAACAAATGATGCCCTTTGTAATTGTATCTACATCTCCCCAAGTGACCCCCCTGATACACAATGACAAACTACATCTTTCAGAAATAACCATCACCTCAGTTGAGGAATGCTGGGATTTGTAGTTCTGCAGCAAATGGACTCTTCAAGGTTGACCATCCCTTGCACAGTATAATCAGCATATAAACTGTTCAACCTTGGCTGAGGATGCTCAAAGTGGTAGTTCACAACAGCCCCGGGGCTATGCATTTGTTATATCTACAGATAGAAATCTCTTCACATTAAGTGAAGTGTTTGCACTATGTACAATGACATGGACTGGGGAAACTTCTTTCAACTCAGCTGTCACCTGTGATGTTTGCAGAACACTAAAAGTGTAATATCTGGCTGCGCCTGGAATGCAAGTGGTTAATCCCCGAGGACCTTGCTCAGTGAATAATGTTGCTAGATTGCGTTCTGTTCTTTTGTGGATTATAACGTCAATGGAATTAGAGGGGTGTAACAAGAACACTATCCTTGAAGTGAACAGCCTTGCACAACAGAGATCACTAGGAGCAGATAAAAGTCACCACTTCTGACTTCAACACACTTAGTACCTTTATATATATATAAATCTGGATGGGTGTATTAAAGGAATGGCCCATTGTTCTTAAATAATAAGTATGGTATGTGAAGAGGCACTGAGCAGTTTAAAATCATCTCTTTAGCATTATGAACTAAGTATCATTCCTAAAGATATTACCTATAGGAATTTATAATACACTTGAATGTGATGGTGTCCTGAAAACTTTTTCAGCTCAGAAACCTGTTTTAATGGCTAAAACAAGCTAAGGCTGAACTGTATTACCCAGCATCCCCTGACAGCCTTTTGTAGTGCACCAACAGCTGGAGATTACCCCTGCATACATAGGTTTCTAAAGCTAATGCTTGTTCTTTTTCGTGTTATTGATGCATAAAGAGGTCCACCAATATATTTTGTATAAATCCAGCATTGCACAGTATATCTAATTATACAGGTACAACATAATCAAAGTGATTGAATTTGTTTATAGTTTTATATTGTTACTGGGTCGTGTTCTGGTACTGGAATGCGTCACGTGAAATCTCAGAACTAAATTTTGCAGTATTGCTCTGGCAATGTTTGTACTGGCACATAAACTTGAGTTAAAGGCGATTGCTTTGTGGCAGTAAGGGAGCCAGCGCATAACACAATAACTGTAGCTCATTTGGCTCGGCGTGCACAATGACAAGGCATTCCTATGGGCAATATTTAATATTTAGCGCTAAAGTGAAGTCACTGGGCCAGTCCCGAGCAACACTGGTATTTCCTGTTAAGCTTTGGTTTCAGAGCAAGACTGCACAGCACCAGTGCTGGTCCAAACATTGGCTCAAGGCCTGCACTACACACCCTTGCGCTGATACCACTGCTTAGTGCAATAATCTTACACTGTGTAATTTCATACTTGGTCCAATTTCAAACATTCCACTGCTTAAGGTCATTCTTTTGTATGGCTCCAGGATCTAACTACTGGTCTAAGCTGTTCATCTTTTTTTGACATCTTGTGTTATGACCTCTATTAAGTTGCTTTTTTAGATTTTGTACGCTGCCAAAATATTGACTGTCTCCACCCCGTTACTGACCGGGTAAAGAAAGGCCTAGGCACCTCAAGCAAGCAGCTTTGTGAGCCCATCCCGCAGATACTATGATTGATATATGTACAGAAGCATCCTTCACTTAATACCATTGCCAAACACAGGTCCTCCCACAGAATCGTGGACCCCCCCACCCGCATCCTCCCTCCTACATCCTTATTGTTTCCGGCTGTACCCACCTGTCTGCCCTTTCCCCAGCGTCTTCTCCAGCCGATATGGCCCCACATATTGCATGTGTGGTATTCCACTACCATCTTTCACCACTGTGGTCATCTTGTCTTCTGTCTTTCCACGGGGATCCAGATGCAAGGAAAATCCTCAAGAGGAAAGGGGGGAGGAGGACTGGGATGGAGAGGGAGGGGGGGGATGGCTGTGTTCGCTTCTTCTCCCCCCCTCTCTCGGTGAATAAACCTGTCCGTTCTTGAGACGCCCAACTGAGAACCTTTTGGAGCTCACCATCAATAGGAACCTGCTTGTATCTCGGGCTTCTGTACCTTGTCGTTCCTCCTGTCACGAAGCAGAGCACTGAAGACTCAATGTGATGAATGAAACAAAAAATAAATAAATAAATAAAAAATTAAAACCACCTCACTACGACTGCACCTCCCTCTCTTTCTTTTTAGTTTTTTTTGCAAAAAAAAAAAAGAAACTAAATATTGCAAAATTTGTAAAGTAAGATGATAAGAGGGAAGCTGGGGCTACGGTGCAGGGAGCATGGTGTAGATGCTGCCGCCTTACATACAAGCAGCTCAGCAGGGACCTGCTGATCAATCCTCACGCTCGCTGCTAGAAGGGGGAGTGCAGGGGGGGTTGCAGCCTACTAAAGCTGAGATGTTAGGTTGGCTGTGATTGGTGTACGCTAAACTCTATTCCGGTTGGAGACTCAGGGATGCATTTTAATTGAACTAGGGGGGTTACCTTGTGCGTAGGGATGTGTGACTGTCTTTTATTTTATCATTGTGCTCAGCTGTGCAGTACAGTAATAATACACATCTGTAACAATGCAGGATGCAATCTGTGGGAGTGTGAATATGCACTGATAACAGTGCATATTATCATTCCCACAGATAGCATACTGCAAAGGTATGTATTATGGGGTTACCGGTGCCTTCTCTTCTATGTTCAAAGTCCAGTACTTTCCATTATTAGAAGCAAAATATACATTACAGCACACACCTACTTCTCTTTCTGTAAACAACTGCTTTTACCAATACACTTTTAACCACATACTGATCCCCAAATAGTGGCTCGTCATTAACATGTTGCTCACCAACCCCATGGATGTTGCTCCCAGTGGCCTCGAAGCAGGTGCTTATTTTTGAATTCCTGGCTTGGAGGCAAGGGGTACTGACAAACAGAACCTCCTGTAGGCTGCCAGGCCACATAGGGGCACCCCAACTCGTTTTACATTTGAATGTGGCTCACAGATAAAAAAAGGTTGGGGACTTCTAGCCTAGAACATCCAAGGGGAAAAACAGAAACTGAAAGCGCATATTCTACTGTCTAACATTTGAAAGGTGTTCCTGCAGCTCTCAAGTAGTTGCAAATCCCACTGGTAGTCATAGTGCAACAGCTGGGGGGCTGCAGATTTATGTAATCCAAACCATATGAGGGTGCCAGCCTTTCTGCATTGCCAATGCCAGCCTTTAGCCCTGAAATTTAAAGTAGATACATTATGCCCTGCTATTGTACTACACTTTAATGCACAGTAAGAATATGTAAGCTGTGCACAGAACTATTGCTCCTAGAGAAGGTGACACCATGCCTAAAGAAGGTGACTGGTTTCTCTCAGGGATGTTTAGTGTAAGGGTACAGCACAGCATACCAGTATGTTTCACTAAAGGGGAAGTTTATTCACCTATACATATATCACTTGGCATCATTCTGCTCCATATATACCTGCATTCCTAAAGGGGTAACACCCCCAAATGAACACTAAATAAAACAGTTCAATGTACTGTCTCTGTCTGCTCTGCTTGTCCGGAGTCTTAAAACAAGGTAGCAGAAGCCACCTCTCCTCCAACCAAGATTCCTGTTCCCATAAAGCCTAGCATGTTCTATAACTAAAAGACCCCTGAGAGAGAGCTGACTTTTGCTACATTTTTTTTTTTGCAACAGCTAGAACAAACTGTGCAGACAATAACAATGGCCATGGAGATACTGAGTTTAATATCAATAACATTTACAAATAACTTAAATCATTTATATTTATTATTTAATGGGTTTGGGAAAGTTGCATAGAACTAGACCTTCTTTCTTCTCCAACATTTATTTTTCATTATATGGGTGGTTTTCCACTCCTCCTACTCCTATCATAAATTCGTAGGCATGCAGTAAATGCTCAGACTGTCTGTCGGACAATATGGGAGCTTTCTCTCTCTAGAGGGAATGTTTCCTGGGCACAGTATAATGGGTGAGCTTGGGAGTTGGAGCACTGGTCAAGTTCTGTGTGCACACTCCCCCTAGTGGTATAGTATGAAACAGGCAGGAGTTTGTCCTCTGGGCTTTCCCTACTCTTCAAGGGGTACAGTTTTAATGATGCACAAACTAGGGGGGCATCCAAGGGGGCACCCATGTGCCTTCCGCCTTGACTACAGCACCACTAAACTATGTGCAGGTCTTTACAATGCCAAAAATGGTGACGACAACATCACTGCAAAGCTTTGCATTTCCAGCTGAGGGATTGGGGTGCGGTGCCAGCAAAGGCTGTTTCTCAGAGAGGAGGTATGGGGGAGTGGTGCCAGCTTCAAGAGTCAGGTGAAGCGGCTGAGAAGGGTTTTCCCAAGATGTAAATGTGTACCCATTTAATTCAGTGTTGAAAAGTGTCAAATTTGGCGTGCTGTAATCGGGGATGCTAGAAATCTCTACAAACAATCATGCTGACATTTAAATATGTCAATAAAACAAGACAGGAGGACATTCTAACTTGTATGTATTACTAACTTTTTTTTCTTATATGAAAATAACAACAGTTTCACAAAAAAAGAAAACAGTCACTAAAAAGACTACAGAACATTTCAATTTTACTTCATCAAACTTACCTGTGGCGATGATTTTCGCCGGTAGTTATGGATTGCAACATAGTGTGCCCGGATAGTGGGGCCCAGGTCATGAGAAATCACAGGGTCCCTCACAACAAAATTTTCTTGGCATCCTCCTGCTTCCTCCGGCTCCGCCCCCCCTCACGTCCTCCTGCTTTCTCTGGCTCCCCCCCCAGCATCCCCTTGCCTCTTCCAGCTCCCCCCTCAGCATCCTCCTGCTATCCCCCAGCATCCTTCTGCTTCCTCCGGCTCCCCCCCCCCCCAGTGTTCTCCTGCTACCTCCAGCTGACTGTCTCTCTCCTCCGGCTCCCCGCAGCGTCCTCACTCTTATGACGTTACATGTACACACGGGGCGCGACCAATCGGATTACTCGTTGACCACCAATGACAGGGCCTGTACTTGGGGGGCCCCAGCTAAAAAAAACTGTATCAAGGCTGGGCCCCCCTTAAAAGTGAGAATCGTCCGGGCCCTGGATGACTGTCCCCCCTGATGGCAGCCCTGTGGGGCCCAACAGGACTAGAGCCTACCGGGTTTTCTCCTGGTGTCCCAGCAGGCCAGTCCAATGCCGCGCTGTTTCATGCATCTACACATTATTTTCTGCACCTACATATACTAAAGGGCAGATTTATTAACATTCTGATTTTCATGGTTTTACAGTATTTTGAAACTCATGTCTAAACTCGTTTTCACAAAAGTCACAATAAAAAGGCTTTAATAAAAGATCCAAATTGAAAAAGCACAAACAAATAAAAAAGACACGGGAAAATGCAAAAAACGGCAGCTTTTTCATAAGTGAGGAAATACCTTCCAGTTGTAAAAAGGGACACCTGCCATTGACTTCTGCTCTCAGCAGCTTTTAGATGGCGCATTTTTTCTTTCGGATTTCCTGCGGTTCTGTAAATCAACTTTCCTGTAAATAAATCGTATTTTGGCACATATGTTCCAACTGTGAAAAAATAAATCGAACGTTAGCAAATGCCCCCTTTATACGCCCTTACACACCCTTTGACACACCCACACAATACAAATATTTACACACCCATTTACACACTTACACATTCTTACTCTGTTTTACACACAATTGTACAGAATTGTACTCATTCACACAAAGATAGCAAGGCTGGTATTTTTTCCTCACAGTTTTGCATTTAGTAGAGAGCAACTGTATGACATGAATAACATATAAAATAAAAATGTATTTGAAAAAGTTATTTAATTTCCCACTTAAAAGTTGGATTTATGGCCTGTGACAGAATTAACCAATACTGATATAAAATCACACACGACACCCATAGGGAACAGTTTCCTGACATATATGTACTTAATAATTTTTCTATCATTTCAGTTTCTATATTTTATCCTCAAAAACAAGAGCCAACCTGTGTCCTGAGGCACTTTAGGCATTCTGCGCATGCGTGCGTCCGGCAGGTCAGGTGACCGAGTTGCTAGCGGAGCCGCCGCTAAAACCGCAAGCGTCTGATGCCTTACTGCGCATGCGTGTGCGCTGCAAGTCAGGTGACAGATTTGTTAGAGGGTGTAGCAGCTAAAACAGGAAGTGTCTTGGAGAAGACGAGACCGGAGAGATAAGAGCTGTTCAGAAGCCATGGCAACGAGTATCAGCACCCAGAGAGGCCAGGTGAGATAGAGTGGAGAGAGGTTTTGGGGTGAAACGGGGTGTTTAGGTGGTAGGTTCAATACATGAGGGGTGATAAAAATGTCGGGGTATGGAGGTGAGACCCAGCCCCAACATAAGGAATGCGCTGCATTCCTGGCTAGTTTGTAAATAAGGTGACATTGAGATCTTTGATATTTGGAATGTATTACCTCGTTGACGGCATGTTTTCCTTTTAAACGCCACAGAAAACCCCTACATGCTGTGTAGCCAATCAGCTATTAAACTGCGTTCTGCGTGGCTGTACATAAATCAGTGCAGCCTGCAGCAGCTCATTTTTCACCTAGTTATGTAGGATATGAAATTAAAGAAGCACTATCCGTCTTACTCAACAACAAAGGGTTACTAATAAATTGGCTTGAGCTCAACTAGTTTTTTGTTTTTTTTTGCCTATTTGAATCGCGACAGATCTATGGGTTTTGTTAATTTTTTTTGAGCTGGAACAGGGGCAAGCTGAGAAACTGAGGCTACCCCATGTCTTGCAAGGTGAGTAATTAGATTGCAGCCTGACAGATATTCCCATTCATAATGGGCTTCTGCTTTTTTTCTAATTCAAAACAGTAACAATAAAGGGTGGAGCTTGTTTGTACAGAGGGCATTATCTCTTGTTAAGGTGGCCATACATGGGCCAACCAGTATTTGACCCACAAGCCTAGAGACTTAAAGGGCAGGTTTGGTATGAAGGGCCCTAAGTTTTGTGGTTGCTGAAGTCTTTAGCAGTCCTATGGCTTTACATTCTAGGTCTCCTTGTACGTGCCCTAAATTGCTTGGGCAATATGGACATATTTAGCCAAACTCTCGGCCGCCTATCCCTATCCCTTAAAGCGGCTAGAGTTGTTCGAGTGTTAAAGCCCTGATGCACTGATGTCTCCCGTTGGAATGTGGCTAGGTCATGTGCTTCAGCCGCCTAAGCATTCCACTCCCAGCGACCAAGATAGGATATGGGCCGTAAACATCTTAGTTTGTTCCTCACATGTACAATATGTATTTATCTGTTTTTACATCAATTCTTTAGCTTCAAAGCATCTGTGATGCTTTGATGTCCTCTCTTTACTTTTGTCCTGTAAAGACAGCTTTGCAATATATATTATAGGTATGGGACCTGTTATCCAGAATGCTCGGGACATGGGGTTTTCCAGATAAGGGGTCTTTCTGTAATTTTAGATCTACTCACCTTAAGTCTACTAAAAATCATATAAATGTTAAATAAACCCAATAGGATTGTTTTGTCTTTAATAAGCATTAATTATATCTTTGTTGGAATTAAGTACAAGTTACTGTTTAATTACTATAGAGAAAAAGGAAATAATTTTTAAAAATTAGAATTATTTCTTTTAAATGGAGTCTATGGAATTTTTAATGGAGCCTTTACGTAATTTGGAACTTTCTGAATAATGGGTTTCCGGATAAGGGGTCCTATACCTGTACTTTAAATGGTTTTCAGTGGTTTTCGAAGTTATATGTAAATGTAATTGCTAGTGAAGGCAGTAAATGCCTGGCTGTTTATAGTCTCAGCACTACTGTTTCGGAATCCTGAAACAATGTTGCAATAGCTAGCCTCAAAACAGCTATGGGTTTTGTGTCATGTGAGTGTTGTAATGATGCTTTCTGTTCCATCCTTTGAATGGAAATTCTACTGAAAATATTATACCCTTTCATACTAATAACAAATATTATCTACTATTTTAACCCGAGTCAGGGTAACCCAAATGTTTTTCTTCCTTCTCACAAATATCACCTTTTACTTGTTGGTAAGACTCTTTTTTTTTTTTGGCAGGACTTTTTTGGTGGGTTTTTGTATGTGAGCCTGTACCAACGGGCTAAGTCCTTTTGCACGAGTTTGCAGCAGTGCCACTTTTCTTTGGTGAATATATATAGATATGTCTATAGGACCCATTATCCAGAATGCTTGGGACAAAGGGTATTCCGGATAAGGGGTCTTTCCTTAATTTGGATCTATATACCTTAAGTCTACTAAAAAATAATAAACCATTAATTAAACCCAATAGGATTGTTTTGCCCCCAATAAGGGGTAATTATATCTTAGTTGGGATCAAGTACAGGTACTGTTTTATTATTACAGAGAAAAGGGAATAATTTGACCATTAAATAAACCTAATAGGGCTGTTCTGCCCACAATAAGGGGTAATTATATCTTAGCTGGGATCAAGTACAGGTACTGTTTTATTATTATAGAGAAAAGGGAATAATTTAACCATTAAATAAACCCAATAGGGCTGTTCTGCCCACAATAAGGGGTAATTATATCTTAGTTGTGATCAAGTACAGGTACTGTTTTATTATTACAGAGAAAAGGGAATCATTTAACCATTAAATAAACCCAACAGGACTGTTCTGCCCCAATAAGGGGTAATTATATCTTAGTTGGGATCAAGTACTGGTACTGTTTAATTATTACAGAGAAAAGGGAATCATTTAACCATTAAATAAACCCAATAGGGGTAATTATATCTTAGTTCGGATCAAGTACAGGTACTGTTTTATTATTACAGAGAAAAGGGAATCATTTAACCATTAAATAAACCCAATAGGGCTGTTCTGCCCCCAATAAGGATTATTTATATCTAAGTTGGGATCAGTTACATGATACTATTTTATTACTACAGAGAAAAAGGAAATCAGTTTAAAAATTCTGAATTATTTTATTAAAATGGAGTCTATAGGAGACAGGCTTTCCATAATTCGGAGCTTTCTGGATAATGGGTTTCCAGATAAGGGATCCCATATCTGTATATAAGTGGGAGTGTGAGTGAATACCCTAGGATTTTTTCAGCATAATCTTCCTGCTATGTTCCTACCCTTTGCACCGTTTTTGTAGAAAGGGAAGGAATATATAATATAATTTGTACATATTAAGTTGGAACTATGGCTTATAACAGTAATGGTGTCCATAAACTATTTATGAGCTAAGGGGGGCCCTCAACAATGGTTCAACCTTCAAGGTGGGCCTTGAATTGTATCTTTTAATGTTTGACTGTTGGACATGCTGACCAAACTTGCAGCATTAAATGGAAAAGTTGCGCTTACCACTAAACAATTTAAACCATTTGGCAGGGGTACAGTGAGGTTGTGGCCATAAAATTCATACCAACAAAGACCAGAGGTCCTCTCCACGACATTAAAGGGGAAGTCCGGCTTCCAAACCAAAATTTGTTAGAGAGCCCCACACAACACAGAAACCCCTAATATACCTATCACTGTATCTATTCCTTCAAAAAGTATGAATAAATACCATTTTTATATGCTGAAATCCAACTGCAAAACAGTTCTTCTCTTTCGGGATCATTTAAAATCAGGCAGGGGCAAAAAGATTGATGTTACAATTTGGAATTTTCCTGCAAAATATTTGCCTTTTTTTGGTCGTAACTGGGATCACCTGACTACAGCTGGGAATGTTGGGGGTTGCAGCATGGAGCTGGCCTCTGCTGTAGTATAAACTGTAGCAAAAAAGGGAAAATTGTGCTCGCCACTAAACAATTTAAACCAATAAGCAAGGGTGCAATGAGCTTGTGACCACAACATTCACATTTATCATTATAATGATTGAGCAGAGTCTGACTGCATTACAATGGATCCAGGGGTAAGGTGATCTAAGGTACTCCAACACCAGACCCCAACCAGGGGTTGCATGTTTTTAACATGACCATTACCATGAGAAGCAGAAAGGAAGGAAAAGAGAGGACGACACTGCAAAAGAAAAACAAAATCTTGATGGAAAAAGCATGGCTTAAAGTAGATACCACATTCATGAATTCCAGACACCTTGAAGCTGAACTCTTTTGCATATGTTATAAGTGAACCCTGTCAGTGTTATGTAAGATTTATAAAATGTCCCTTCTGTGGGGAAGGTTATAATAAGATATTGTGCCCAATGTACAGTAAGGAAAAGGTCCAGCTTGTGTTTGCTATGACTGTCCTGCCCTGTGACTGGCTTATGACATGGGTGCAGCTCAGTGTTATAAAATGTACATCATCCGTGGTATATGTTACAACAGTAACTCCTATTATTTGTTAATGAGCTCTGTATAAACAGGCCCCTTGCTTTACCCTTTATTGTGACTGTTTTGAGAAAAGCGGAAGTCCATTATGTGTGGATATATCTGTGCAGTGGTAATCTGATTGTCCACCTTGCAAGAACCAAAAGGTTGGGGTAGCCCTTATGTGTTAAATATTTACTGGTGCTATATAAATACATTATAATGATGGTAGCCAGTTGCTCTCTTTCTCTTATCATTAGTAATGGCGTGCCTAATGGGTCAAGCACATTTAAGACAACAAATTACTGGTGGGTTGCAGCCCTCACTAGTAGTAATGTCAACCATGTCTGCAATTCACTTGGGTTTAGTGGGTTAAAAGATGCCAGCCTGGCATCAGAATTGCATCGTATTTCTGCACTGCCCTTTAATATAGCAGTATATATATTGGGTCTGATTCAATTCACCTAAAGTGTATTGAGAAATCTGAAATTTATTTATTTTTTTTCTATAGAGCTCAATTTGACCCAATAAATTTTTCATGAATGTGTTTTCGGATGTACCATCCTTCATTTTTAGTATCTCCACAAGATACTGTTGTACCCAAATACTAAAGTGAATTGAACGGTCATTTCAAAATGTAGTCAGTACTGATCAGCACTGCAGATTTTTTTCCCCTGTCTATCCCCAAAATAGTTACAGGGGCATAGCATTAAGTAGTATTCCATAAATATATGTGCATGTTTGTATATATTTATATAATATACAGGTCCTTCTCAAGAAATTAGCATATTGTGATAAAGTTCATTATTTTCTGTAATGTACTGATAAACATTAGACTTTCATATATTTTAGATTTATTACACACAACTGAAGTAGTTCAAGCCTTTTATTGTTTTAATATTGATGATTGTGGCATACAGCTCATGAAAACCCAAAATTCCTATCTCAAAAAATTAGCATATCATGAGGTTCTCTAAACGAGCTATTAACCTAATCATCTGAATCAACTAATTAACTCTAAACCCCTGCAAAAGATTCCTGAGGCTTTTAAAAACTCCCAGCCTGGTTCATTACTCAAAACCGCAATCATGGGTAAGACTGCCGACCTGACTGCTGTCCAGAAGGCCATCATTGACACCCTCAAGCAAGAGGGTAAGACACAGAAAGAAATTTCTGAACGAATAGGCTGTTCCCAGAGTGCTGTATCAAGGCACCTCAGTGGGAAGTCTGTGGGAAGGAAAAAGTGTGGCAGAAAAGGCTGCGCAACGAGAAGAGGTGACCGGGCCCTGAGGAAGATTGGGGAGAAGGACCGATTTCAGACCTTGGGGGACCTGCGGAAGCAGTGGACTGAAATGGTGTGTGCAGGAAATGGGCTACAGGTGCCGCATTCCCCAGGTCAAGCCACTTTTGAACCAGAAACAGTGGCAGAAGCGCCTGACCTGGGCTACAGAGAAGCAGCACTGGACTGTTGCTCAGTGGTCCAAAGTACTTTTTTCGGATGAAAGCAAATTTTGCATGTCATTCGGAAATCAAGGTGCCAGAGTCTGGAGGAAAGACTGGGGAGAGGGAAATGCCAAAATGCCTGCAGTCCAGTGTCAAGTACCCACAGACAGTGATGGTCTGGGGTGCCATGTCAGCTGCTGGTGTTGGTCCACTGTGTTTTATCAAGGGCAGGGTCAATGCAGCTAGCTATCAGGAGATTTTGGAGCACTTCATACTTCCATCTGCTTCCATCTGATTTCATTTTTCAGCATGACCTGGCACCTGCTCACAGTGCCAAAACCACTGGTAAATGGTTTACTGCCCATGGTATTACTGTGCTCAATTGGCCTGCCAACTCTCCTTACCTGAACCCCATAGAGAATCTGTGGGATATTGTGAAGAGAAAGTTGAGAGACACAAGACCCAACACTCCGGATGAGCTTAAGGCCGCTATTGAAGCATCCTGGGCCTCCATAACACCTGAGCAGTGCCACAGGCTGATTGCCTCCATGCCACGCCGCATTGAAGCAGTCATTTCTGCAAAAGGATTCCCGACCAAGTATTGAGTGCATAACTGAACATAATTATTTGAAGGTTGATTTTTTTGTATTAAAAACACTTTTCTTTTATTGGTCGGATGAAATATGCTAATTTTTTGAGATAGGAATTTTGGGTTTTCATGAGCTGTATGCCACAATCATCAATATTAAAACAATAAAAGGCTTGAACTACTTCAGTTGTGTGTAATGAATCTAAAATATATGAAAGTCTAATGTTTATCAGTACATTACAGAAAATAATGAACTTTATCACAATATGCTAATTTTTTGAGAAGGACCTGTATAATATACTTGTTCTTATTCCTCTTGCTGATATCTCCCACTAACCCCCAAGGCTAATCCAGGGCAGCTGTTGCAGCCGCACCTTTAGTGATTCAGACTGGAACAATTCAATCGTTGAGACCAGTTCACCTTTGATTTTAGTGCCTGGTACAAGTAAGGAGCTTCTCCTACCAGCTGGAGGATAGCACTTGTTTTGTTATAAAAACACTTTACAGTTGAGGATTACCGCATATATTTTAGCTTGGGAGCAGGGTTTCTATATAGTAAAATGATATTGGTGCTTGGCAGTGCCCTTGTTGGTTGGGTATGGTTAGAGAACATGACCAAATGGTGGGGTTGTAGAGGCGCTGGGTAGGAGGGTAGCTGCCCCATTTCTCCAGACCCTTGCAAATCATGTGAAAATGCCTTCTTATGTAAAGTGTTTTACACATGGCAAATATTAATGAATCCGGATGGTAAGGTATTTTCTGGCAATTTCTCTTTTGCAGGACTGGCTATTTCCCACAGGTTCCAAATCGCTTCTTTTGCCATTGTACTTAGGCACAACAGGAAATGATTACAGTCAATAGGCTGGCCATATCTATACCTATAAAATATTTGTATGCTTTTTGGTATGTGTATGTTGGATGGACTATCACAACTTAAATCCAAGGTACAAAGATAATGGTCGGAAACAGACAGGTTTGAAAATTTAATCTGCCGATGTACAGTGTTGGCCGATGTATGGTGCTGTTCAGCTGAGCGGCTGATAGGTCGGAGAGTGTTTTGCTGCTTTTCCATCAAGGCTAAAACTGCAAATTGAGTCACTACTGGGTAGAAAGACACCTTTATATTAACTTTAAATTATGTTAAAGATGGAACTGTTTCAAGCTATTTTTTCACTTGGCCTTCACTTGCTTATCTTTCTTTTAAGATATTTTCCTACTGATCTTCCATTCTAACTTTTAAACTGCTGCCTGATTGCTATGGTAATCAAGCCCTAGCAACCATGTAGAAAATTTCAATTGTGGAGCAATTTTGGGGGTTTTGTGTTCATTGTTATATGACAAGGCACTCGCTCCTTATTTATTTGAATGGTATTTGCTTGGAAATGCAGCACTGCCCTAAATGCTTATGTGTTAATTAATGGGCTCAAGATAGAATCTGTGACCCCTTGGACTCGATAAGCTGTCATAAATATGACTGATCTCTCAGCCATAAAGCTAAACCCTCCCCTATTTAATCATTAAACCTTTTCCATCATTCATTTCAATACCTTCCCCACTGCTGAAAGTTCCTGGTTCTTTCCAAGCACAGATACAATTATTAGATTGCAGTCTTGACCATTTAGTGTATATTGTAGAAGAGGCAATGCAAGTGAGTAGTAGAGGAAGGGCAGAATGAAGTAGAACAGCTGGACCAGCCCCATTCAGCCCCATTCATCCTTCTGTGAGTATATTGCATTACACTGATCCAAGGGCAGGCATATGCTACGGCACACTTATTATGTGTATGATACATTGAGCATATAGGCTCTTTAGCATAAACAAACGTTTATTACTATTCTCCTCTTTCAGGGCCGCACCCGTAGGTGTTTTAGCTGTCACCCATGCCATGTTGCAACAGCTCAATCATGAGCTCCCAGAGTTTAAAGGGACACATATAATAGTTTAAAAACATCGTCCACAGTGCCCCAATTTCCTGGGGATGACACTGGGACAGCCATTCGATAATCCCTGTTTTGACTCACTAACTCTGTGGAATGTCTACTCTGGGTTTCTGATTATTTTACTATTTTTTGGCAGTGATGGTGGACTTGAGGCACAGACGGCTGGCTGTATGATCTTTCACAGCTACAGGCAACACACAGACTGCCTGACCTTAATGTGCGCTTTATGGTCCCTAAGTGTGCTCTAGGCAAAAGGTCTAGATTGGGGTTTAAACTATGCCCTGGCAAGCACACAGAGGCCTAAAAGGCCCTCGGCCTGCCCAATAAATAGTGACTGTCTGTGGCAGGGGTCCCCAACCTTTTTTACCCATGGAAGGTCACACTGAAATGTAAAAAGAGTTGGAAAGCAACACAAGCATGAAAAATGTACCCTGGGGTACCCAATAAGGGTTGTGATTGGTTGTTTGGTAGCCCCTATGTTGACTAGCAGCATACTTCTGTTTGTCAGTACACATGGTCTTTATGCAACCAAAACTTGCCTCTAAGCCAGAAATGCAAAATTAAGCAGCTGCTTTGAGGCCACTGGGAGCAACATCCAAGGGGTTGGTGAGCAACATGTTGCTCGCGAGCCACTGGTTGGGGATCACTGGCCTATGGCATCTTAAAGCATCCCCTCTGGCATTTGCCAGAACCCACAGATTGCAAGTCTGGGTCTGGTAGAAAGAGTAAAGGGGTTCAGCAGCAAGCAGTGATAATAGGAGCAAAGTGTTGTCCTTTCACCTGTGTAAATTAAGCCTATTTGTGAACATATATGTATCGGCCCAATCATTTGGCAGAAACATCATCCCATGTATATCTGTCTTTAGCTATGAAAGACTGTCGTTGGGCCCAGGTTCTTTGTAGTAGAACTGGGTGTGTGAAATTGATGCTTTTGTGAATAGTCATTTCCAGGCCTTTGCAATCAATGTCTCTAGTGATCAGTTACTGGAGATGGTGGTTGGATGCTTTCAGTGTCCTTTCCTGTTAGAAGTAATACATAATATGTTAAAAATGCATCATGCCATTTATGGCTCACTATTATCCTTTCTCTTTGGGTTTTAGGTGTTTATTGGGGAACTGCCCCAAGATTTCCTGCGCATTACCCCTACCCAGCAGCAGCAGCAGATACAGTTGGATGCCCAGGCAGCACAGCAGCTACAGTATTCTGGAGTTATGGGGACCATGGGCCGACTCAGCATTACTGTGGTGCAGGTAAGCAATACCTGGGACCCCAGGGTGATACACATGCCTCATATCAGCCACTACAGCATACATGTGCCAAGCCTCTCTTTTGTTTTTATATCAGTCACAATAGGCTTCTGTCATTTCTGAAGCACTATTATATACCGCAGAGATGTTCAAGTGGGAAATTAAAGTGAATCTCAAGCACTAGTGGAATATTTTCTGTATACCCACAGAAAGCTCAGTAAGAGGTCAGAGGATCCAGAGAGAGAGATTGTACTCGCTCCAGCGAAGACATTAGCTCCAGACCTCAAATGCTTGTTTATAATTGTATTCTGATGCCAGCATATTGTCATTTCTTCTCCTGAGGGTTCATGTTTAGGGAAAAAACAGGAGTCTTCCCTCTCCCCATATCAGTGGATGCCCTTTGTATTATTCTAGAAAAGGTTCCGACTCACTGACTTGCCTTTACTTTTGCTCCCAGGCTAAGCTTGCTAAGAATTATGGAATGACCCGGATGGACCCATACTGCCGGATACGTTTGGGATATGCAGTGTATGAGACGCCTACTGCTCATAATGGGGCTAAGAACCCACGGTGGAACAAAGTGATTCAGTGCACAATTCCTCCTGGAGTTGATTCCTTCTACCTAGAAATATTTGATGAGGTTAGCAGTAGTGAATTTATTTTCCCTTTCCCATATTGCTGCTGTCTTCTCATCCTAAAGAAATCTCTGTCTCATGTCTTTCCAACGGGGGCATTGCAGAAGAAGCCCTTTAATTTGTATGAGATTGGGCAACTTGTTGAACTAAACCCTGAAAATATGGCTAGAAATGCCAAATTTTACAACCAAACTTTGAACCATCCTAAAAATCATCATGTTTATAGTAGTACTGATCCAGCTGTCACAGGAGCTCCGTATCTTGGATTTTGTTAGACATGTCAGGCAGAATATGAATTCTAATAGGGAATAATTATTTTGAGATAATGTTATGGTGTCTCTCTCCCTACAGGCTGTGAGAAACCATGGGGGTCTTGGTACAAATGAGTTCCATTATGGGGCTCCATTTGGCTTGTTAGTCCCCCAATAACCAGACAATATTTCTTAGACTTCTAAGCCACACCATCTGTGGCTTCTTTTAAAGGGATTATAAGACAGTTGGAGGGCTAAGGCTGGTATTATGTTCAATATACATAAATATATGGACACAAAGGAGTGAGGCTTACAGGAATTGATTTTAAGGATGGGTGAGGTGTGGGGGTAACGGGGCATGGCGATTAGGGGTGTGAACATGCATGCTTTATTATTATTATTATTTTTTCAAATCCGGCTACATTCAGCTTGGTAGTTCTCAAAGCCCAGGTGGTCAGTGGGCTATTAACACTGGGTGGTTGGGAGGGCCCTACTAACTAAGAAGTTTGATTTCTGATGGCACCTCTGTCAGTGACCCCCAACAAACAGATAACATTTTTAGTGATAGGGTGGAAATAGTATAGGAAGGCTAATAATTTAAAATGTAAATAGAGAGTCTAATAATAAAAAAAACCATACACAATAACAATAGCCTAGTATGAAAATGATTAGAGTATTTCCATCTTTTTACATACTAGAAGGTGATATAAAGGTGAAGATCCCTAGACAAAGGCTGCTTTCTTCATTGCTGTCAGTAATAACATCTGTCCCCAAACCTGAAATCATAGCCTCTTCTATTAACAAACTTATTCAGCCTTTACATTATATTAAATATTTTTATTTTATATTGCCCAAACATTCTGGCTTGCAGAGAGCATTCTCAATGGATGACCGCATTGCCTGGACACACATCACTATCCCAGAGACACTGAAGGAAGGAAAGCATGTGGATGAATGGTTCAGTTTAAGTGGCAGACAAGGGGATGACAAGGAAGGAATGATCAACCTCGTCATGTCCTACACGGTAATAAAGTTTTACAGCCTAATTACAATGTATATATGGTAATGAGTAAGAATAACCTTGTTAGCAAGATTAGGGCAGAGCAAACAGAATTAGACTTTGGCAGGAACCATTATTTTGTTTCTAGTCATTAAAGGTGCAGTGCCTACTTAGGTTTTCCACGGGCCAAATAAAATGGCTTGCATTAAAATGTGTTTTGCCTATTGTCATTTCTTTATCAAAAACTAATGGACAGGTCCAAACTGAGATTCAAAACAGGTTCTGGCATTTCTAATATTCACGATCGGCACCTCACAGGGCTAATAAATAGTGACTGTCTATGGTATGTTACAGCAGCCCCTCTGGTATTTGCCAGACTCTATATGCAATTGCTAAGTATGTATAACTGTATCCTAAGTGCTACAAGGATACGCAGTGCTGTACAATCTTACAATATAGAAAATTACACACAGGGATGATAATCATTATAATAAATACCATAAATAAGTATAAATACACAGAGATGCCATATGGTATGAGATACTGTAGGAAGGTGACCCCTGCCCCATAGAGCTTACAATCTAATTGTTTGTAACTGCAATCTAATATATATCCCTACTTTCCTACCAGCCAGGATCAGAAATATTAATAGTCTCTGGACAAAACAGCCATTCCCTTCCTATAATTAAGAGATTCTTAACCTATGTGTCAGGACCCATTCTGTTTAGAGTGGAACCCCATGACCCGTTTTAACTATGTGAAGTTGCAATAGAAAATTAATAATTGCATCTCAACCAATTTTGGGCATGAAGCTGATTCATTGGCTCGTTTATTTTGGGAAGTATGGAACGCTCCTAAAAATTTAAATCTATGAGTCACATCAGTTTCATGGCCTGTCAGGAATCTTTCTAATGGGGAGGGCACTGGGTACATGGGTACTGGTTAATGTTTACTTTGTGGGCATTTTGGTTTAATGCCAGTTTGTTATTCTGTTTCAGTCCGTGCCAGCAATGATGCCTCAACAGCCTGTAGTTTTGATGCCCACCGTCTACCAGCAGGGGGTCGGCTATGTGCCCATTGCAGGTAAATATGATCAGTTGGAACGAACAGTAGAATTTATAGATCACTGCAGAATGTGGATAAGTGAGATTAGTATGTACTAAAGTTTGTTATAGGACAAATAACCTATACTAGCTCTGCAAACTGATGCCCCACAAAGAGATTAGTCGCCCACGATAAATCTCTGCTACCGCAGGCGACTTCTCTCTCTGAAATGCCTTTCCACCGCCAACATAGTGAATCACAGACGGAAAAGGCATACCCATAGCTTTGGTTTCCCAAAGTCGCACAAAGTTGCTTGCAGGAGGAAACTTTGCGCAACTTCGGAAAAACGATGCAACATGTATGCCTTTCCCTCAGCGATTTACTATGTTGCTGGTGGAAAGGAATTTCAGAGAGATTAGTCGCCTGCGGTAGCAGAGATTTATATCAGGTGACTAATCTCTTTGTGGGGCATCAGCCTTAAGGTGGCCATACACGAGCAGATCCGCTCGCTTGGCGATGTCGCCAAGCGAGCGGATCTTCCCCCGATATCCCCACCTACGGGTGGGCGATATCGGGGAGCATTTAGGTAAAAAAAAAAAAATAATCTGATCGTTTGGCAATGGGGCAGTCGGATCGGGGACCGCATCAACGAGCCGATGCGGTCCCCAATCCGACCAGATTTTCTAACCTGGCCGATCGAGATCTGGCCAATTTCAGGCCAGATATCGGTCGGCCAGGCCGCTCTGCTCTCCCCATACACGGGCCGATTAGCTGCCGAATCGGTCCAAGGGACCGATATCGGCAGCTATAGTCGGCCCGTGTATGGGGACCTTAAGTCCACTTTTGGCCTTTGCAAACTTTTTAGTATTTTTTGTAAATAGGGACATTTATCTTTTAATCTTTTATCATTTATTTAGAGATCTGTATTGGGCAGTATGGGAGGATTTTTGAACTTGGTCCCTGAAGCCCATTTATTTATACCTGCTAAGGAACTCATAGCAACCAATCAATTATTGGCTTCTTTCAGCCAGATACAGGTAGAGCACTAAATGCATAAATTGAATTGGTTGCCATTGGTTACCGTCTGGGGCAAATGTGTCCAGAGTTTAGTTTAGTGTGGTTGTGGATAGGGCAAGAGTAATTTATTTACAATCCCAAGCAATATGGCTAAGGGCACTAGTCATTGGGGTCACAGTCTTCACTCTCAAGGAGAATACTCTTGTATGCCAACAGCCTATTTACATTTAGCAGAATGGGGCTGCTCTATGGCACACTGCTTTACCACCTAGCAGCTGCCATGTAATAATAATAATGCAGAAGTCCATCTTCCTAGGCTATACTTGCTTAATGGCACTGTGGTGCACCATATGGCACACATTTGCAGTTCAGCAGAATGGTAAGTGACTACCAGCTGGTATGTGTGATTCCATTGTAATGGTTCTCCCTGAGAGTCCACAAAGATAAAATCAGCCTGTGCGTCATAGTCATAGATGATGGTGCCCATAACTGAACGTTGCAGGGAACAAGATCAACAAAAAGCTAACGGGTGGGTTGGGATTCTGCTTTCAACCAGTTACAGAACTAGGCAACACCAATAAAAGAGGAGTATACTGAGAATGTTCCATGCAGGCAGTTTACTTTTAGTTAAGTCAACCGTTCATAAAACCCCCAAAATGAAAAGTAATATAAACACGAAAGAAGTATCTGTCCCTCCTTTGCTAGTCTTTGCATTGCTGGTTCTGACTATTGAAACAATGGAACACAGTGTTTCTTGTGCTTTAGCCTAGAGCAGGGTTCCCCAACCTTTTATACTCCTTAGCCATATCCTCCATTGTAAAAAGAGCTGGGGTGCAACACAAGCATAAGAAAATTCTTGGGGGTGCCAAATATTGGCTGTGATCGGTTTATTGGTAGCCCCTTTGTGGACTGGCAGCCTACAGAAAGCTCTGTTTGGCACTACATGCAGTTTTTATGCAACTAACACTTGCCTCCAAGCCAGGAATTTAGAAATAAGCAGCTGTTTTGAGGCCCCTGGGAACAAGGGGTTGGTGAGTAACATGTTGCTCCTGAGCCACTGGTTGGGGAGCATCAAGCAGTCTAACCTATTTGTAGATTAATACCAATCTGCATTCAGTGGTCAGTAGCTTTCTGTACCTTACCAACAAAGTTTACATAGAAGCACCTTTTAGTAGAGAGTTTAAAGGCTACATATGATTTAGTAAACAAGGGGACAAGTAGCCTGGCAATGACATTATGCTGTTGAGTCCATTTTGAAGGAGCAGGGGCTCCACCTTTTGGATGACTTGGCACAGTGCAACTCAGAGCAACCAATAAAGTATTAAAAGGAGCTTTTCCAAAACAGGTGGAAATATGGAGGGAGCAATAGTAATACATATTTGAGCAAAAGTAAAATATAGTCGCAAGACACTGATTTGGCTTACCCTGATCAAGATGTCTGCGGGTAGGCAGTGGGCTGGCTACAGATAAACTGACCGCTCATTCTAAAGAACTAAATAGCTGCATTACTTGTACAGAGCTTGTGAGAAGGCTAGCGTAACTGCCTACATACCTGCTGCTTTAAGTTTGGGTGTCTTTCTCCACTCCTGCTTACCCACCTACCTGAAGGCCAAGCTGTGATTGCATAACCTGCCTATATTGCAGGAACACCCAAAACAGACTTGATAGGGCAGTGATTTTGCAGTCAAACGGTTCAGCTCCTTATAGATATGTGTTTAATATTTTTAAAGAGAACCTATAGAGGCAGGGGTGTAACTAGTGTGCACCAACCCCCCCCTTCCCCCACAAAAAAAGAATTCTTCAGAGGGGATTTGGTGCACAGAGATGCATACATGGACCCCACCCGCTGACTTGTGCTCCCCGCCATCGTCTTCTGCCAACTCCTCACTGACATCCCCTGCCTGAATCTTCACCCCCAATGCTGGGGTCTGCATCCTCTATAGTTAGGCCAGTGTATGGAAGTATGCAAATGCCCCTGGCAAGCTTTAATGAGTGCCTCAGCAGGTGTGCAGGGTATACACCTATGGCATAGCCTTATATAACAGCAGAACATCATTTTCTTTCTCGCCAGGCCATAATTTGGCTGCTGGGAAGCACCATAAAAAGGTGCATTTTAATAAAAGGATATTTTTCATTTTCTTCTGATTTATTCCTGCAGACATTTGTGTATATGTCATTAACAGTCTGTCTTCTCCCTGTGTGACTCTCAACCCTGTCTGTCTCTGTCTCTTGCCTTCGGCCTGCTTCTGCACTCACTCCACCCAGATTTTAAGTACCTGTCTCTGGGTAAGTTCCCATAGCCCTTGCGGGTTTTTTCTGTCCCTCCATTCACTAACTGATCATTGGATGATGGTCACCTGTACTGGTGACTGCGGCTCATTCACACCTTTACCTGCAGGCCAAAAGCAATTTGTACTAATTATCTGAAGAAGCTATAATGAAGAAGGCATAGAATGATCACTGGAGCTTGATGCACTAGGTTTTGTTACAAATAACATCCAATCAGATCATAGCTTTCAAACAGGTGTTACCTGTAGTTTGGTTGCTCTGAGTTGCTAGACCTGGTGCATTCTTTATTGCATTATTCCCCTGCAGGGCCGCAGCACTTCCAGGGCAATTGTACACCATTTACAAGACAATACCAGTTTGTGCCCATGTTGCTGTATTATGGCACGGGGCAACCTTCACGATGTGCAACTCCACTTTGCCCCATTATTTCAGTTAGACCCTGTGGAATGCTAAAATTTGAATTGTGGAGGATGATATATACAGATATGGGGGGGGAAGAGGTTAGTCTGCGCTAGTCACAATTATACAACACTCCCAGTGCGTTTCAAAGGTGATTTTATCAATGTATATGAGCAAGTCCAGACCAGATCGGCTTAACTGTGTATGTCCCTGGCCAGCCAGAGAGCTGGGAAAATGATGAAGTGGCCAGAGATGCTGCCATTCCCACTGCTGTACCCTGCACTTTATTCATCATGGGCAAATAGAGTGGTATAGGGGCTTCTGTCCCTTCTAATGCAAAGTAGCCCAGCAGAATAATACTTCACCCACTGGGGGTCATTTATCAACACCGGGCAAATTTGCCCATGGGCAGTAACCCATAGCAACAAATCAGATAGTTGCATTCATTGTCCTGCCTGCAGCTGGCTGAAAAAAGCCAATTGCTGATTGGTTGCTATGGGTTACTGCCCACGGGTAAATTTGCCCAGTGTGCATTCCTGTAGGTACCCTATTAGGGTGACAACATATGCTTTTAAGCCAAGTGCCGGCAGCAGACGTATTTATGGAAGTGGCTTGATTTTTATTTGTTTTGCTTTCAATAAAAACATTTTAGTTGCTCTGGATTCTTGGCCAGATTTCCTTACAGAGCCTAATCCTTCCTGGCACTAATGATAACTTCTGGTTTTGCAGAGCCTGTCGTCTCCCGTTTCCCCGTCTAATTGCCCAGATATGATCTCCACCTTCCCTATAAGCGATTTCATATCCAAGTTGTGTGTTTCAGAGGCGCCACGCCAAAGACTATGCAGTTTCGCATTCACTTACGAACAAGGGGGGATTTATTACTTGAGCACGTGATTGTTATTGTTTGCACCCATACGTGGAAAGATTCTTCTGCCGCACTCCTTCTGAACAGCCATGTTTGAGGGCTTTCCGTTGTGCATCAACAGATCTCACCCTGCAAGTCGGATATGTAGTTGCACTTGCAATGTAAAAAAATATAATGGCTATTAAAGTCTGTTACATGAAAGACTCGCCAGACATGACTGGTGGAAGGGAATACAGAAAACTGGAGATGGTTAATGTTTGTTATCATTGTTTCCTTTTGACACTATTGAGCTGAACAGCCATTGGATTGTCTTCCTAGGCAAACCTGGGTTCTGGCATGCTCATTCAAACCCATAGTAAATGGTGGTAATGTGAGAAAAAGTACTTGTCTTGGGTTAAGGTCTGTACAATGAACAAGGTCTAATTGGAAGTGAATATTTTCAACTTACTGATGCTAGTTCTTTCTTTATTCCTGTTAATAGGTCCTATTTACAACCCTGGGATGCCAATGGCTGCTCCTCCACCAGCTGTTAACCCTCAACACCAGACTCGAGAAGAGGACATTAAATTCATTAAGGATATGTTCCCCACCATGGACCCTGAGGTCATTCGTTCTGTGCTGGAGGCGCAAGGAGGAAACCGGGATGCTGCTGTCAACTCCCTGCTTCAGATGGTGGAAGATTCATAGCGGCCAAGCCCTCCGTACAGTTTCCCCTTCCCTTGCCTGTGTCCTGTATGACTTGCCATAAAGGGAATCTCATCCTCCCTAACTTTGATATAACATATGGCTGCTCTTTTACGTTGAGTGTTGATTGTGGTCTTCTCAGCTTCTCCTACCATCTTTTCTGAAGTTGGAAGTTCCCTCACATTCCTCCTGAGCCTGCAGTGCCCTTATTAGTGTTAATATATTTTTCAGATGCCATGAGCACACTGTACCCCCTATCCTTTATGCTTGATTGGACTGAGCTGTTCTCGTTAAGATGTGTTCTGTCGTCTGTGCTTCCATTGACTCTGATCACTGTACCTGCCCATTCATTTGGAATATCATCATGTGTCTGTTTTTCCTTTTAAATTATTAATGTAAGGAAACAACTATAATATTTTAACATTGCAAGATGCCCGACTCAGTGCATAATATACCACATTTGACACTTTAACCTTCCTGAAGATGATACCTTCTGATTTAGCCAAGAAGCGTAACTGCTTTGGAGGAACAGAAGAACATGGAAACTTGCTCTTAAAAATATCTTCAAGGTAAATTATGGTAAACGAGCTGGTAGAAGAGCTGATAAAAGCATCATGAAATTATATGCTGCTGTGCTTACCTACCAACTCCACCCTTAAACTATTCTCAATATAAAACAAACTGTAGAATAATATCAGGCTATCAAACCAGTACCCTGGCATATTACATTCTTTGGTATAATTACAGTGGGATTGGTGTTATTGGCAACACTATGCCAACAGGTTTCTTAGTAGCCAGGGCCTCTTCTTTTTCTGAGTAATATTAGAATTTTATTCAGATATGGGTGATGCACCTGTGCAAATACAAGGATAACATGAAACGTTGGACAGCTTTGAGTGATGGATTGGAGCATTTATGTATCTGAGGCAATTAGCGTGCATTAGACTTCATCAGTATGCAATATGACAATGTTAAAGGCACTCTTACATTGTATGTTGTATCCTTCATCTGACATAAAAATAGCTACATACAGTGCCCTCCATAATGTTTGGGACAAAAACACATTTTTCTTTCATTTACCCCTTTAGCCCTCCGTGTATAATTTTAAAAACAAACAATTCAGATGTGATTAAAGTGCACATTCCAGACTGTGATGGCACCATAATTTCATGGCACCATAATGTTTGGGACAAAGTAATGGTAGGTATATTAAATTCTATTCTCTGGTGATTCTGCCAAGCCTCTACTGCAACTTTTGCTTGTTCCAGGGGTTTGGCCCTAAGGTTCCTCTTCAGCATATGGACGGCAGGCTCAGTTGCATTTAAACCAAGTGAATCCATTTTTAAGCTTTGAGAAACTCCCGCGTTGCCTTAGCAGTATGCTTGGGAATCATTATTTGTGTTGCAGGATGAAGCACCATTCAATGTTTGGGGGCATTTACTGGAACTTGAGCAGATAAGATGTTTCTATACAGTTCAGAATTTATTGTGCAACAGCCATCAGCAGCTATATAATCAATGCAGATGTGTGCCAGTCCCTGTGGCAGCCATACTTACCACCAGGTTGCTGCTATGCGTTGGATCTTGGGCAGTTCCTTTTCTCTTCTTGCCATCACTCTGAAACAAGTGAATCTTGGTCTTGTCTGCCCATAACACCTTTTTCCAGAATTCAGCAGACTTTTATAAGTACTTTTTCTCAAACTGTAATCCACATTTTTGTGGCTAACTAGTGGTTTGCATCTTGCAGTGTAGCCTCTGTATTTCTGTTCATGAAGTCTTCTGCGGATAGTAGTCTCTGATGAAGACACCTGCATTCTGAAGAGCTTTTCTGATCCGTTGGACAGTTGTTTAAGGATTTTTCTTTACCATAGTGAGGATTCTTCTGTCATCAGCAATCCTTAGGTTTGATTGATGTCTTTAGGGGTTTTATTCTTGTTTTTCAGGATCATAATAGCGTCCTTGACTTTTGCTGGCACGGCTTTTCTCCTTATGTTGAACAACTACAGTCCATATGGTAGAAGCAGCCTGGGTATCTTATCCCTGCACTAATGTAGCAGTGCTACACACAAACACCAGGGAAGTTATTGTCCCAAACATTATGGTGCCCTCAAATGAGAGGGACAGTGTATAAAAAGTGTTGGAATTTCTACATGAAATGAAATGTATACAAATCAAAGAAAAATGTGTCTTTGTCCCAAACATTATAGAGGGCACTGTATACACAATCAGTTCTAATTCCTTAGGGCAAAGGCACACTGAGCTACTAGTAGCAGCTACTTTTCACGGCTCTGCTAATTGTAGAGACAGTGATCAGTAAATGATCAGCATTGCCTATTTTAGTAGCCGTGACAAGTAGCTGCTACTAATAGTTTGGCCCAAGTGTTCTGTGGTTAATGGTGGAGTGCATGGGCGGTATGTTTTCTTATGGAAAAGCAATCATTTGGGTATTGTAGCTTATGTAGTGGGGACAACAAGGAAGGGGTGGTTTCTTTGATGTGCGCAGCCTTTGAACAATGTTATTCTGTTAGGAAGGTCTCCTTTCAATTTATGATCCTACTAGTGCCAGAAAACGGAATCTGTTCAGAAATATGAATATGTTACGGGTTGGGTTAAATATATATCTAAATCAAATAAAAATAAGGTGAAAAGATAAGCAAGCTGTGTGACTACAGAATAGATGTTGCCCTTTAAGTTTGAGCTATCCTGGACGTTATGGTGATGCCCTGGGCCAGTATCAACCAGTAGTGCCCTGTCCTCTATACGGGCTACTATATGGGCAGATGGTATCCTGCTCCAGAGAATGCCCTTTTCATGGCAAAGCAGGTGTAGGAATGGCATGCCTAGCTTAGGGGTGTCTGTACTATATATGGTAATTTATTATTCCCCATAGTATTATTGCAGTGTGAATTTGTTTTAATGCACTTATCTTCTAGGCCCCCAGACGGAGGGGCTGGCCCCCGCTGGGGGGCCTGGAGCAGTGACATGGGGGCTCAACCTAAAGGCAATTAGCGTGCGATTTGGGTTTAACACTTATTTTCTTTTCTAAATATTCTATGACTGAATGACTGATACAATAATGTAGCCTTGTTATAAGCTAAGGAGGTAATGATTGGACCTCCATTGGGGGGGGGGGGCTGAACTGTAAAAGTCTGACAACCCCTACTCTATAGTCTCTAAACGTTCCTAATTTTAAATAGAATTGGGCACCATTTTTGGGCAAGAACTATCATGAACACTTTGCAGCATTATTGATTGAGATCCAGTTGATGGCGCTGTTTCTGGAACTCCTTGATTCTTGTTCCTTGGAAGTTGTGCCAACTTATTTAAAATCAAATTATGTGCCCGCAGACTGGCAGGGACCTCCAAATATGCTTTATATTAGTGGGCAGTTATATTAATAACCAGTATGGGGAGAAGACTGCACCTTGGGGCAAAGCAATGGTTGGAAATTTGCCCATGGAAGTGTTGCTTAGATGCTGTATTGCCCTGCAGTTGGTCACTGTGTCCCCGTGTGTGGATCTAACGTTGCAATTGGACAGATTAAATGTTTTATTTGATGCATTTATGTGCTGTTCTGCCATCTTATTTGATGTCCGAACAAGCCCTACCTGCTTTATTGTCGTCAAAGGACATAAACAAGAGAACCCTGTGACAAAAACTCTTACCCCCATATGTAATAAAAGGCACTAAGTTTGCCCAGGAGCAGTAACCCATAGCAACCAATCAGCAGGTAGCATTTACTGGTTACTTATTTAGCAAACATCTTATTGGTTGCTATGGATTACTGCTCCTGGGCAAACTCAGTGCCTTTTATTGCATAACCCCATTAGTATTTTAAAATAAATATAATGGCTTTAAGAAAAGGTGTAAATAATCAGTTTGCCTTTAATAAGGAGTTCTCTATATATCTTATTGTAATGCCATTAATAACAGCATCACAATGTTGATCAGGCCCCTCTTTCAATGCTGTCTGATGTATATCATGAAGCTCCTGTGATGGCTATGACTGTGTAATACCTATACAGATATATTTATATATATATATATACTGCTGTTATACTTCGATTTATTACACTTGTAACTCATCAATGTAAATGATCCCTGTTTTGCCATTGACTGCTCATTTTTCTTTTGATTTGCTGCCTAAGTTAATAAAATGGTAATTATGTGTAAGTGTAATGCTTGCTATTTTTGGGGGCCGACACACAATATACAGCGTATGTATATGATATAAAAGTCATGATGCAGGTGTAATAAGTTATTAATTCAAATTCATATTACAGGGCAACCAGAATCTAATAATCAGCCCTGTAGCATCAGCTTCTATAACAGACAAACCTCATTTTCAGTTTGATGATGCCCCACTGCCCCTAAGCTGAGATTCTTAAGGGTGAAGACACACGGAGCTACCTAGTAGCAGCTACTTGTCACGGCTACTAAACGCCAGGAAATCCCCTGCCATAGACAATACTGAGAATTGCCTCTGCTAAAACACATTCAGAGACATTTATCAGTAAATGATCAGTATTGTCTATTTTAGTAGCCACAACAAGTAGCTGCTACTAGTCGCTCTGTGTGTCTTCACCCTAACAGCTGCCCAGAAAAGACTGAGCATTTGCATTGTCAGTGACACTCAAAAGACTGACAACATCCAACATGGTGAGCTGCTGTGGACAACTTTGAAGGCCTTGATTATTACTGTTATGAGGCTGCTGAAGCTTTGGGCCAGTACAGCAATAGTATACAATACAGCACTTCTGCCCATATTCATTTTTAGGATTAAGTTCCCCTTTAAGACTTCCTGACTCCAAGCTACAGTTTTAAAGCAGAAGGAAAGGCTAATAAAGAGTTAATCTCAAGATGCAGGCATACCTTCAGTTGTCTCAATAGTGCCCTTAAGTCTCCCCATATTTCACCTGTTCAGAAGATCTGAAGCCAAACACGGAGAAAAAACACTGAGTTGTGTAAAGAAAGTTCCCATAATGCCTCACTTCTGCACCGAGACCCAGACCAAGTGAACATGCTCAGTTAGTAAGACTATGAGGAGTAAGACTGATTCTTGAGGGAAGGGGGACCAGGAGAGGGGAGAGAGCAGAGAGCTGCGTGTCCCTGGCACATGAATTACAGACACAAGAAATCTTTTTTCAGAGAAGTCAGTGCAGCGTTTCTGTGAGTGCTTATGGCTGTATTTACACAGGCCTTTCTGATAAAGCTTACTGAGTTTTTACCTTTCTTTCTCCTTTAAAGAACCAACTCTTTTTGTCATCAAATGTGCACCTTAGAAATAGCACGTGACAGTCATATAAAACAGATTATTTATTAAAACAATTCAGCAGGAAATGTTACATATCCCACCCCCCTCCACTCTAGTGGCCAAAGTCTTCATTGTACTGTAAATCTGCTTGCAGTCATTTGCCCCCTTAGGTTAGTGGCACATGTCACTGTTTGTTGCTGGGGGGAAATGAACCAGACATAGATTGTAATGGTAACTGCTTATCACTGTGCACACACAGTGGATTTTGGCCTAATGACGTGCATCTTCAGGCCAAAATCTGACCCCTGTGTGCACTGGCAGGCAGTTTCTATCTGTCTATATTTGCCTGTGTGTGTGGTTCCGAGGGAAATTGGCATTTTTCTGCCGGCAGAGAAAACACCAAGTGGGACATTAATCTAAATCTTTCCGTGTATTCTCCCTACTGTATTCCAGCCATCCCCTTTTATCTGTTTATTTCCCCACCTTTATCTATACATCACTAAGCCTAGGCGGGATAGCACCCCAAAAATAAAAATGTCTGATGAAATACAAAGTCATTTCCTAACTTGGAAATGTAAAAGAACCACTGGTGCAGAGAACAGAAGTGGACAACATCGGGTCTACATAACCCCAGTGACCATATTATCATGCAAAATGGTGGAACATAGAACATAGAACATCTAAACATAGAACCCTAGGGATTAACTTTGTATACCAAGCACGAATTTTACAAATCCATAATAAATCGATACAATGTCCCTTATGCTTCTTTTTTTGCTGTTCGACACTCCCTATGCCCATTGTCATTGGCTAAGCCTTTTGTCCAGACTTGTCCTCATTTTTCAGAGGGAAATCTTATTGTGATTGGTAATAGTGTAGGATCTAGGATGGAGAGCGCCCTCTCTGTGGAATTAGTTGTTCTCCTGTTCTCTGAAGTTATCGACCATGTCCATTCCACTTCCTGACATATCAGGGCCATCGAGATTATTATTATCAGGTGGAAATGTTACTATAAATGGGGAAGAAGGCATAGGATACCTTTTTTTCTTCTTTGTAGGTGCATCAATTGGTTTTGTAGGTAAATATGTCGGATCAATGAAAAATACTGGCGAGTAACCATTATTCTTAAGCATTGTGAACTCCCCAGCCTCTCTTCTAGCAATGTTATGGTGGTTCAAATGATTATCAGGGGGCCCTGTTATAGTAATTGTCATTGAAGGCACAGGAGAGCTGAGTTCTTCCATGCCAGATGAGTATCCTTGCTCTTCAGACAGTCGAGCAGTTTCATTATTATCAGGGAGCACAGTTGTGTAAGGCACAGGAGAGCTGAGTTCTTCCATGCCAGATGAGTATCCTTGCTCTTCAGACAGTCGAGCAGTTTCATTATTATCAGGGAGCACAGTTGTGTAAGGCACAGGAGAGCTGAGTTCTTCCATGCCAGATGAGTATCCTTGCTCTTCAGACAGTCGAGCAGTTTCATTATTATCAGGGAGCACAGTTGTGTAAGGCACAGGAGAGAAGACTTCTTCCATGCCAAATGAGCTTCCTTGTTCTTCAAACAGTGGAGAAGTTTCAGGAATATTATTGGGGGGCACTGCTGTAGTCATTGTTTCCAAAGTCACAGGAGAGAAGACTCCTTCCATGCCAGATGAGCTTCCTTCTTCTTCAAATAGGGGAGCAGATTCAGGATTAGTATTGGGGGGCACTGTTGCATCAATTGTGGTTGGAGAGGCTGATGGACTTACAAATAAGGAAGTGGGTCCACTTGTAAACAATGAACGACTTTGCAAAGTGGCTTCTGTTGCATTAGCCAACTGGCCTTCTTCAGGTGCTACAGAGGTTTCCACCCCCCATAGTGCACTGCTGGAGTTATCACTAGTGCAGCATAAAATCTGGATTTTATAATCCAAGCAGGTATCATTACCTTGGTTTTTATTTTCACAAACCAAGCCTTGAGAAACCCCACATTCCTGAGTATAATTCAGTTGGTCCAAGGGGATATAGGGAAATCTGACCAGCCTACACATCACTGCTTGGGGCGCACTACATACAGTATACCCTTTAGCCCTTATGTTCTCAAAAGTCTCAAAGTCCCCACCATCAGGGCCAGAGGTTGGATTGAAGATATTAAACCACTGGGACCAGGAGCAGGTGGTGTTGTTCTTGTAGTTATTGTCTTTACTGCCTGTAAAAAACAAAAATAAGGGTTAAGCCATCATGTGTAGAGTCAGTGGCACTGCACGTGCTCAGTGGGCTCTGAGCGGCTGCAAAAAAGCTAAGCTTATTATCAGGCAGAAAATAAGGGTCCTCATAGAAACTGATACTACAGGGCTGATTGTTGAATTCTGATGGTTTTTGAGCTGCCATTTAATGTGAATGTGAATCAATTACTATTTAATGATACATTGTGACTTTTTTATTCTGTGTATACTGTATACTGTGTATACTGTATTGTGAGTCAGTTCCTAAACACAGAGCACATGCTGTAAATCAGCAGAAAATAATATGGGGTCTGGGGGCATCTTTGGAGGCCCATATCTGCCCTGTGTAAAGAGGTGCTTTTAGAATTACCTATCCTAAGCAACTTTTCAATTGGTTTCCATTATGTATTTGTTACAGTTATGAATTATTTGCCTTCTTCTACCAACTCTTTGCAGTTTTTAAATGAGGGTCACTGACCCCGGCAGCCAATAACGATTGCTCTGTGAGGCTCCAGTTTTATTTTTTCTCTTACGTTTTGTAACTTTATCATCTCTCATCCAAACCACTCCTTGGTTGCTAAGGTAACTTGGACCCTAGCAACCAAATAAGTGCTGAAACTTCAAGATGGAGAGCTCCTGAACTGAAAATGAAATAACTAAAAACCTACAAATAATAAAAAATGAAGACCAATTGCAATAGTTTAAAGGAACAGTAACACCAAAAAATGAAAGTGTATAAAAGTAACTAAAATATAATGTGCTGCTGCCCTGCACTGTGGTTACGTCAGAAAATCTACTATAATTTATATAAATAAGCTGCTGTGTAGTATGGGGGCAGCCATTCCTGCACCGGTACAGCTGGGGTGTTTGCTACAGAAAACCTACTATAGTTTATATAAATACCCCGCTGTGTAGCCCCGGGGGCAACCATTCCTGCACTGGTACAGCTGGGGTGTTTGCTACAGAAACCCTACTATAGTTTATATAAATACCCCGCTGTGTAGCCCCGGGGGCAGCCATTCCTGCACCGGTACAGCTGGGGTGTTTGCTACAGAAACCCTACTATAGTTTATATAAATACCCCGCTGTGTAGCCCCGGGGGCAGCCATTCCTGCACTGGTACAGCTGGGGTGTTTGCTACAGAAACCCTACTATAGTTTATATAAATACCCCGCTGTGTAGCCCCGGGGGCAGCCATTCCTGCACTGGTACAGCTGGGGTGTTTGCTACAGAAACACTACTATAATTTATATAATACTCTGCTGTGTAGCCCCGGGGGCAGCCATTTAACTGGAAAAAAAGGGGTGGTTGCTACAGAAACAGATAAGTTTGTATAAATACCCTGTGCTTTTCTCCTTTGAATGGCTGCCCCGGGGCTACAGCAGTTTATATAAATACTGTGTAGCCCCTGTAGCAGCCACCAGCTGTACCAGTGGGGAATGGCTGCCCCAGTAACACTACTATATTTATATAAACTATAGTAGGGTTTCTGTAGCAAACACCCCAGCTGTACCAGTACAAAAGGCAAGGCATAGCAGCAGATATTATATAATACTATAGTAGTTTTTCTGTATGTGCCAGTGCAGGAATGGCTGCCTCCATGGCTACATAGCAGCTTATTTATATAAACTATAGTAGGGGGTGTGTAACACCCCAGCTGGATCAGTGCAGGGCAACAGTGCATTATAATTTTATTACTTTAAAGCTCTTTTTTTTGGTGTTACTGTTCCTTTAAGACTGAAGCTTTAAAACATTTGAAAAACTGCTGTAATTCAGCTGTAATGTTAGCTTAAACTTTAAACATGACTATGGGATTCTAGGGAAATCATTAGGAGTATAGATAACATTGTCTATCAGTTTATTATCAGTTCAGTTGTGTTTTAAGTGCCCCTTCCCCTTCCTGGATGTATAAAATAAATTAGCATATTAAAAACAGAGGAGTCTGAGTCGTGGAGTCGGAGTCGGAAGTATCAGAAACAGAGGAGTCTGAGTCGTGGAGTCGGAGTCGGAAGTATCAGAAACAGAGGAGTCTGAGTCGTGGAGTCGGAGTCGGAAGTATCAGAAACTGAGGAGTCGGAGTCGGACTCCACAGCCCTGATATTTTTAGTTTTTATATATTTTATATTATATTTATATTATACAGGCTACTCATGGCCCTTGTGTGCTATATCAGGAAAACTGTCCCCCCTTTTTCAAAGCATTAGTCACCGACTCACTCCGTGAGTATATAAACGCTTGCGGCTGCAGGCCAAGTTATCCAAATCATAGAACTCCAAGGGGACTTCTAATATCCTAATATTGTACCAAGGGGGGTACATTAGTGACAAATGACATCACTAAGCATCGATTATAACTGATGACATCACCAAGCAGTGTTTATAAGGATATCATGTACAGGATATTTATGGTTCTTGTGTATTATAAATACATACTCTACCCTACAGGATAGCAGTTCATCTGGTGGGAATGTCTGGCCCTGGGGGAAATGTGGGGCTGGAATTAGTGCAAATAAACTTGCCCCTCGGTAAGAATGAGTTATCGGTTCCGCCTCAGAACTTACCTGTGCTCTGTTGCAGAGGTGAAGGGGTTCCTAGTTCTTGGGAATTGAATATCTGGTCACAGGGACAGCACAGCAGACGCACCTCATAATCCAGGCATTCCCCCCCACTTTTCTGGTTAGAGCAGATCAGGCCCTTGTTAGCACTGCACTCAACTGCATCCTTTAGCTCACGTAATGGCATATATGGGTATCTGACGGAACGACATTCAATGTCCCGTGGTGCCTGACAGATTTTATATCCCGCCTCTCTGATATTATCCAGCGTCTCAAAGTCTCCGCCCTCCGTTGTATTGGTTGGTCTGTCCACATTGATCCATGGCGTCCACTCACAGGGGGCCGAGCAGGAAGAGGAAGGTGGCACTGCAATAGAAAAGGAAAGCAAGTGGTAACCAAGGGGTGCTTCATCTTTAACTTAACCTTTAGTATATTCTCTTTTAAACATTTTATTGAAGTTTTGCAATAAACATGTAGGATGAATAATGACAAATGATTTAAACATAGGTTGTACAACAATAGCCACATTCGACAGTTTGTCCTTCAAAAAGATAAGAAATGAAGAAAATAGAAAGCTTACAGAGAAACAAAATAAGTAAGTTAAATAGAGAAAAACAAAACAAAAACAAATTAACTAACTTTGCCCAGGGATAAACTATAAAAAGAAAAGGAAAGAAAAGTTTCCTAGAGAACAAAATCAAGGATAATTTTGCTTATATGTCCGTGAATTATTGAAAAAAATTTATATATGCAGCATTTTATAAATCTGATCCTTATTACTTATACCTATAGCATTAAAGAAAAATGACCATGTATTTTTAAAAGGAACCCTGGATTTAGGTTCACTTGTTTTTGCTTTGATGGCCCCTTGCCGGCTCAGCTGATTAAGATAAGAAATCATTTCTGTTATTGGAGGGGTTTCCTCTTTTACCCAATAATAAAATAATGCTTTTTAAGGGCTCTGGCACACGGGGAGATTAGTCGTCCGCGACAAATCTCCCTGTTCGCGGGCGACTAATCTCCCCGGATTGCCATCCCACCGGCGAAAATGTAAGTCGTCGGTGGGATGGCACACGCTGCGCAGGCGAGTTCGGCAAATCGGCGAAGTTGCCTCGCAAGGCATTTTCGGCGATTTGCCGAAATCGCGCCACCGCGTGTGCCATCCCACCGGCGACTTACATTTTCACCGGTGGGATGGCAATCCGGGGAGATTAGTCGCCCGCGAACAGGGAGATTTGTCGCTGACGACTAATCTCCCCGTGTCCCAGAGCCCTAAGAGGCAGCCATAAACAAAAATAATAATTTATCAATTTTTTCTGCAAAGGAGACTGGTAGAATGCTTGATAACACCTCCTCTTTTTTAATGTGTAATAGAGCGAAACTAGGAGATAACTTTATATTTAAATTCAACCTGTGGTTCAACAATCTTTCCACCATGTTCCAGAATTTCCCAATCTTCGGACAGGACCATAGGTAGTGGAATAAAATTAACACCAGTTTCGTTACATTTGGGGCAAAAAGAGTTTGTTTTAAAGCACTTATTACGAACAAAAAGTTTTCCATATCCTAGATGGACAAGTTTGAATTGCTGAATCCTCCAGCTTTCAGCAAAAATCACATTGTTGAATTCATGTATAGACTTAACCAATTGCAAAGGGGATATAAAGTGTTGTAGATAAACAGACCACTTAGCAGACACATTCTCTAAGGGATGATTATCTTGGGTAACCTTTAATATATTATAGAATGGCCTATTCTTAGCAACTTTTCAATTGGTCTTCATTTTTTATAGTTTTTGAATTATTTACTTTCTTCTTCTAATTCTTTCCAGTTTTCAAATGGGGATCACTGACCCCAGCAGCCAAAAAAAAAAAACCTATTCCTGTCTCTCTTTTAAACCACTGCCTGGTTGCTAGGGTAAATTGGACCCTAGCAACCAGATAGTTGCTACTGAACAAAAAGCGAAATGATTAAAAAAAACACAAATAATAAAGAATAAAGACTAAATGCTCAGAATAGCATGCTCTGCATCGTTAAAGTTAATTTGAAAGTGAACATCCCCTGTTACCTCCATCTTTATAAGGTTTCCCAAACCTCAAGGCAGGGGATCTACTCAGTAGCTGGTTTGCTATTATTCCATTCTATTTCTTTTTTCCCCATGGCTTCCTAATATACTTATTGCCCCATAACAACATATACATTTCCAGCTACACATAGCAGCTACTAAGCCTCAAAACCTCCTTGTTAAAGGGGAACTCCAACCCAACATTTTATGTTTGCATAATAAAAAAAGAGGGGCCTGCATAGCTGAGTGGGTGTGGGGCCCCACAGTGAGGATCATATGTATAAATAACAATAGACAGGCCTCTTTTGTTATGGGGCGGAATGTTCTATTCATTTCTGAGCCTGTGGCTATTGTGTGCCAGGGTGGCTCTCTGTATCTTAGCACTATTAGCCTTCAGGGGATCAGTTCTCCACGCCCCAAAGGCAGGATATTCTTTACAGTAAACACAAAGTTTCTTTGGACGTGCAATGTACTCAAACAAAGGGCAGAATCTGCATCAGGTGGGGTATTTCTATTTGAAGGTGGGTGATTGCCTTTAGAGATTAGGATATGTTTCATAATGTTGGGCATTGCGGCTAAAGCTGACCATTCTAGCATAGACTTATCATACAATAGGGATACATTCTGAGCAATCTATATAACTGGCAGTGCCTTTGTGGATCACCCTTACCCCCAAATAATTGATCTGGTGAATGCTGAGGTAACTTCACCATATTTGATTTTTCAAAATGAAAAAGTTAACTAACTGCATCACAAGGCTGAGCGGTTCTGGCCCCTGTATTATAAGATCAGGGCAAGGGATGCCATTTGCCCCAAGCCCTTTGTAAACAAGAAATGTTTGAAACATATATTGAAACTGCCTTTCTGGGCCCCCCTATACTTCCTTGGCCCCCAGGTAGTTGCATGATCCTCTATAGTAATGCTGCAACAGTATGGGGGCAAAAGAGAATACTCTCCCCCAAATCCATATTTTCAGTATAGACATCAGGGAAATCACACTAATGTTAGAACAGGCATGGGATAGGCCTCTAATTGCTCCTGCACTACAACTCCCAGCATTCCAGACTGTAAGGCAGGGGGAGCTATAATTTAAAACCACCACATAGGGGCATTTACAGATATCCCATTTCAATGGCACAGTACATGTTCCAGTAATTGTAGTCCCATTACTTCAGCTTGGGTCCCCAGATGTTGCTGGACTACAACACCCAATAATATATAACCAAGGCTTAAAGCATTTTGGGTGATGTAGTCCTGCACACGTAACAGGAAGAAACCATAGCAATGGCAGTCCAATTGATTTCCATTATAGTAAATAGGAACCATACAGAATATGGCACAAGGGAGTGAGTCCCTCCTGTAGTACTTGTACCATAGGCAGCGCAACTCCCATAGTGTATAATGGGAAGCAAGTTCCAGGCAGTACCTCAGTACCTGCTTATATATATAAGTACATAAATAGCAAATATTGGCGTCTCCAAAGCTGCCAGTGGCACTGATTAGGTGAAGGCTAGAAAATGGCGCACTTATAAATAGTTCTTATACTTTGATAAAGTCTAGGTAGGACTTACCTGGGGAAGCTGTGATCCCAGTGATGAAGCAGAAGGTAAGTAACAGAGCTGGGCGCATGGTGATAGTAAGGGCTGGGTGCTTAGTGGTGGGTCGGGTGGCACCTTATATCCCTTCTGCTCAACCCTCCTTGTATTTCATTTGTTAAGTTGGGGGTAAGAGAACACCAATCAGAGGAAAACTCCACCCCCTCCTTAGTGTCTAAACCCAATGATCAGTTATATAACAAGGCAACCCTCAAAGGGTGTGGCTTCTAGAGGCTTGGGAATCAATGCCTGGTCATTTCATTTATTCCTATTATCTGTGGGAAGTAAAAGGATCAAAACCAAAAAAGACAGGGGAAGTGCTCAATCCAAATCCAAAAACAAGCCATTCCAATAGTAAAAAGAAAAAATCTTTATTATATACTCATCTCAAAAAGCCTGACGCGTTTCATGTCCATCTGACAATCATAGGCACTTAATCAAAGCCTATGATTAAGTGTCAGATGGACACAACGCCTGCCTTGGGTTCCTAGCACCCCATCATCATCACCACCATTACACCCTAAGCAGGTGCCTTTTCTGTCTACCCCTAGTTCTGGCCACGGCTGTTGGAAAGGGCTCCATACATGGGCAAAGAAGCTACTAACTTGGTCTGAGGGGGCCAAATTGGCAGCTTGTATGGCCAGCTTTACTTCCAGGGGCCCTTAGTGTTCTGCTTCTTGTCAATCACTTTGTCATTACTACCAACATTCTCACACAGATCCAACAAACACTATTTTTTGGGTACCTGCTAATATAATGGAATTTTTGGAAATATCTTGCATTGCGGTGTTTTGCATCCATTTGTATGTATGTATGTAAATGTTATTGTGTATTTTCTCCCTTGTAAAGTCTTCTTTTTAACTCAGTGACTGCTCTTTCTGCTCATGGCATTGATTGTTGGTACCAGTAGAACCAGAAACCCCATTCTGCAAGACAATGACTAAGTCTGTATCTGGGCGTGGGTGTCTCTGTATGGAACTAATTACCTTGCTTTACATTGGAAAAGAATGAGAAATCTAATAGAGATCTAACAGAAGACAATACCTTTTAGCCTGTAAAAGAAGGAATATGAAGGGGTATAACCCTGTGTGGGTTTTTAGTGGGTCAGCAGGGCAATTCTATTTGCCCTGCCAGAACGGCATATATGAAAATGGGACATGTAGAATGGTTAGGAACCCCCACAGGGAGGGTGGCATTATAAAGAATCCAACCGGTGGCCCCCGGGCCTAGGGCTTCTGCTGGCCAAGTGAATAGCAGTGGGTGCATATACTGGAACATCATTGCTGGGGGGAGAGGTGCCATGCAGATGTGAGGTGCTGCCTGGGGGGGCGGGATTCATAATTAGCAGCATATCACATCGGCCTAGGGCACTAATACTGAAAATCCTGGCTAATGGGTTGCTGGGATTTGCAAGAGAATAACAGCTGGAGGGCTGAGGGTTGGACATCCTTGATGTATCTGTGGAAAATATCTCACCATTGCTGCACAGTAGAATATGTCCTTTATACATCATTGCTGGGGGCCCTGCTCTGCCCATGCACTGCACCGTCACACTTAAAGAGCAGACTCATACAATTAGAAAAATACATCAAAAACTTTAAAACTAGTGAAATCTACAAGGTACAGTGCACCTCCCTGATGTTTTTTACCCCCTTTTTGTAAGATATAACAAGCAAAGAAAGATGTGTAAGATAAGAAGCAATCTGAATGACCCACAAGTTAGGGAGTGTCTCTGGGGATGCCGACATCCCCCCCCCATGCCCCATCTTAAATACATTGCTATATTCATGGGGGAAATGCACATCATCATTTTGGGGTTGCAAAGATCTTCAAAAAATGGCAGTTTGTGACCATTTTTTGCATTTTGCACCCTGTCTCCACACCCTAAATTAGGCATAGTACCTTGTAACGATTACTAAGTAATGATTACTAAGCCAACATGAATTCTTAGTGGCAGCAAAACAATTCTGTTGCTTATTTTAGTGTTTAGATGTTAAAGGATAACTAAAGCATGTGTATAACTTTCATACTCTCCAGAGGCACCAGACAACTGCTTAACTGGAAAACCCCAGCATTGTCTATCTGATTCCATGAGAGCCCCTATATTAATGTAGAGGACACCTTAGGATGATACTGAATAACAGGTATTGGGTGGGTGGGGAATAGACATAATTATTAAAATTGAAGACAAATCCAGAACAGAAAACCTGGTCTTCTTAGCCCTTATCTCAAGCTGCCAAATATAATGTATGTTAACTTGACTCAGATTTTATCAGCCTTCAGCTAAAATCCCACCAAAGAGGTCCAAGACCTCTATGCCAAGTAATACCTTGCGGTCCTCATTTTGACGGGTCCTACTCCCATAGTTGTAATTCAATTGTTTGGCCCGAGGGCTAAACAATCCAATATCACCCACCTTAGGTGGGCATATCGGTGGAAAGATCTGCTCGTTTGGTGACCTCACCAAATGAGCAGGTATTATAGTGTATGGCCAGCTTTACTTGTGATATCAAAAGATATCAATATCAACTTGTGATATCAAAAAACAACAATAATTACAATGCCGACAAAAAAGAAAAATCTTTAACAGTAACATATTACTAGTACAACCCCTTTCCACCCATTTCCGTGACATGCCCACACAGGTATGTGCCCAAACCTACTGAATCTATAGCTCCTGCATCATCCCATTTCTCAGTAGACAGGACCAGGCAGTCTGTTTCTGATCTTATCAGTGCAAAGCTTCTGAAGAGTAGGCACAACCAATAGGGAAGAAAACACAGAGGCCAGTGAGTACCAACCCTTAGGGTTTGGCTAATTATGTGCAGGAGAATCTCCTCCATCTTGAATAGAGATAATAGCATTATCTGCCCTGCCCTGGGGGCATAATCCTAGTACCTGTCCCAACACAACAGGGACATTAAGCCTTCAGATTTCTGCCTTTTTTATTATATAAGGCTCAGTAGGAAGGAGTGGTTGTCACTAGTGATATATCTGCTCTTTGTGGCCTTGGGCAAGTAATCTTTATCTCCCTGCACCTCAGGCACCAATGGGCAATAACATGGTGTAAAGTTGCCACAGGCTGGGTTGGCCTCACATTCACTCCAAACCATTTCAACTTTGCATGTATCTATACAGGGTGTGCCAAATATGTCACCATCATCTAATGTATCAGCCACTACGACTAATTCAGGGAGAGAATTCCACAATTTCCACAATTTCACAGCTCTCACTGTAGCAAACACTGAATGTTTAGATGGAACCTCCTTTCTTGCAAACAGAATGCATTCCCTTGTGTCGCCTACAGGTAAATAAAGCATTAGATATATTATTATATGATGCCCTTATATAATTATACTTAAGCTCCTCTTCTCCAGCATAAACAGCCTCAACTTGGCCAGTCTTTCTTTATAACCAAGACTTCCTATAACCTACCAGCTTAGTTGCCCTTCTCTGGACCCCCTCTAACTTAATAATATCCAGTTTCAGCACTGGAGACCAAAACTGCACGGCATATTCTAGATGGGGCCTTACTAGCTCTCTCTATTATGGGCTAATTAAGGCTAGGGACTTTCCAGGCCTTCCTAAGTGGCAGAGCCATGCTGCCCCTGTCACCTTACTCGCTGGCCTGGGTGGAGAGCAGGTAATCTGTGGGTTCTGGCAAATGCCAGGGGGGCTGCTGTAAGTTGCCATAGACAGTCACTATTTATTGGGCTGGGGGGGGCTGTTTGGGTCTCTGTGTACTTGAAATGCCAGGGTCTGGACTTTGTGGAGAGAAGGGAGATTGATATGTACATAGAACTACTGTGCTCTCCTGTATTAAAAGAACCATCTCCTAAACTGGTCACCCCTAAACTGTGGCTGAATAAAGGGGGGATTATGCCAAGTTTTGAGTAGTTTAATGGACAATGTGAATGCACCAGTTTGAGCATAAGGGTAGTTTGGTTCCAGTGGCATGGGTAATGGCTAATGGGTAATAAGTGGCATGGAAGGAATAGCATGGGTCTGAAGTCATATAAAAAAAAAATATATAAAAATATATATATTTCTAGCTATAACTCTGGTTTTAGTTCCCCATTATGGGGCTAGGTTGAAGCCTCACTCACGACAGAAATTGTACCAACAGGGAGTCATTTCCATCACAAACACAAGGAGAAGCTTAAGGCTCCACGCCCATGGGATTTCCAGCTCTGCCCAGGTATTTGCTGTTTATTATGGAGAGCCCACAGGGATAAATAGCGCATAACAAAAGTGGAATAAAAGAAAAAACACCATGGGGGCTATTTATTGCTGTGTACATCACTCGAATTATAACATTAATAGAGAAAAGAGCATTACAGTGTGTTTATGGTGAATACAATATATTAATAGGCTGTGTATAAACCCAGTTTGCTTAGCAAGTTCTATTGTGGTGCAGTTGAACTGCTTTGTTGCTGGGGTTGTTGCACTGTTGCATAGTGAATGGCCAGTGATCAGAGTGGGAAGGAAAGAGGTATAAGGATCACTGACTCATTATCCTCTACAGTCTGCCAAGTAAACCAAGTCTTTGGTTTACTCTCTCTTCCACCTTTGGGAGCCAAATTAATTTAAGTTAATTTTATCAATGTGTTGTAGACTAAAAAGTATTTTAAGTAATAATAAATAATAATAATAATAATACTGCCATTCATTTGGGGGGTAGCAGTGACTTCATTGGGGACAGGGCGATAATGTCATGGGGTGAGAAAATGGTTGAGCTGGTCAAACTGGAGGGTGCATGGCCCCCGTCATGGCCCCTGCACCCCCCAAGGGACCCCCGTTGCCTGCCCACCCCACCGAGTGCTCATATAATATAGTTACTTTTGGGGAGGTAGAACAGCAGCCGTCAGGAGTTCCGGCAGGAGACACCACACCATGCCCACTGACGGTGTGTCCCTACCCAGATCTATGGCCACGGAAAGGTGGCAACCCTGGTCAGGGAGCCAAAGTTACCTGCAAATACATCTCTGGTGAGTTACTAATACAGGCCCTAGCTGATTTACTGGCTAGTCTGGTCAAATTCCAGCAGGGTGGCAACTTTATACCCATTGCCTAACACACGCATCATTCAGACGTGTAAGTTAGCGAGCACTGGAGGGCCCTGTACTTACAGCCTGCACTGTGGCTGTATGCAATCTGGTGCTAGGTGCAGAGTGCAGCCAAACGCTGGACACAAGTGGTCTTTGAATGAGCACTGACGGGCATGCTTTTACATGCATGTGGGCAAAAAGCATAGTAGAACCTTTATAATGTTTAGATTGAAAGCTCTAATGGACAATGCCCTCTTTATCCCCTGTATTAGTCAATGATTGAGTATAATTTGTATGTTTGATGTCTACACCCTTCTGTTATTCAGCTCTGTGGCATATGTTGGTGCTTTGTAAATATGTGTTATTAATTATAATAACCAGTAACAAAAAGCCAATCATGGGTGACTAGTGACACCAAGTGGCCATTGTTTATATAGCCCTCCTGTACAGCTTTCAGATACATTGCAGCTTCCCCAATGCACAGCCGTCTTTTTCAGTGTTCAGCTAATGGGCAACTATGGCGTTAAATCCCCTATACTTCTTAGTTATTAGGCAGAAGCCACTGTATCTAAGCTGGTTTATTAGCATATACGTATTATTGGCCCATAGGTTTCTGACCACATCCAGTCACACTTTAACATAGGGTTGCCACATTTGACCTCAGCCTTAACAGAACAAAATAGCGGGATGATTATATTGGGGGCAGACCAGTGACATACAGAAGTGGGGTCATGATATTTGGGGGGGGGTGCCTTCTGGGGGCGGGGCTATGCCATCAGATGTGGTTATTGGCCAGATTATTGTTCAGATTTCACAAGGCTGAAACCTGGACTATTGCTATTGGACAGTTTGGGAGAAATTCATTGTTGAACCTGCAGTCACCAGCCAATAGCATCGCACAGATGATGCTGTACTGAGAGATGCGCTAACTCCTTAAGGTGACCATGCACAGGCAGATTTAAGACTAACTTGGCAGCACATCTGCCCATGTATGGGGCCCTTCAACAGGCCAAAAATTGGCCAGATGTCAATCGGACAGGCTTGATTTTTTTTTTATCAGAACAGGGACCGCCTCAACTCATTGATGCAGCCCTCACTCCAACTTTTATAATCCCTGTCATTGCAATGCGATCATTTGGCCCTTTTTATTTTTTAAATTTGCCTTTTTTAAACACATTCAATGTACAAAAGCATGTGGAATATTTATTTATCACAATAAAAGTACATTTAGTAACAATCTCTGGTGTGCCTGTTATTATAAACGTAGGTGAATAATAGAGCAAGTAAAGTGAGATGATGATAAGTTCTTGAATAAAAGGGGCTGTGAATTGCAGTGTCTGGGGGTCCGGGGCTTCCACGATCCCAGAGTACAACATGCTGTGATTATAGAGTACAAGTGTTTGCTAGGATAAATGTAAGAATGAAAAAATATATAAAGAGAAAATAACTTTCAACTAACGGTGCTTTCTTTAACACCCCCTGATCCGCTTGTTCCTCTCTCATCCCATATATAGATCAAGTAACTTCCAGTTTGGTTTTGTAGCATTTTCTAATTGCCCTAAATGTCTGGGAAATGCCTCCGGACCTGGTTTATTCACTGTATATCAACTTAACTAGACAGTATCCTCACATTTCCATTTGTACAGTGAATAAACATTCATTTCTGATTGGTTGGAGAGAAGGGTTTGGCCCACGTCTAGCAGGGTGACGCACCGGATCCGGGGGCCCATATTTTTTGAAGTTGGTTTTGTCGGCCATTTACTAGGGAGCTTTTATTTACCAGGATCCAATTTATTTTATTCTTAAGTTGCGGTATAGATTAGATTTCGCTGTGGTGAGTTTAGCTGCTAAAAGTAATTGAGTGATAAGAGATCTGGTGTATTTATTTGTATTCAGTATTGGGAGTCCCAGCAATGCTTGTTCTGGTATTTTGCAGACATTAAGGCCAGTGACCCAGTATATCATTTCGTATTCTCTGGACCAGAATCGTCTAACTCATGTGGTTGGCCGCGCCCTCCTCTCCACATCCCCTAAAGCCCGTTGGACTATTTTTTATTTATCTTATGTATCCTGGATGGAACCAGGTACCATCTCAAGAGGGATTCCAGTAGTGACTCCAGTAGTAAGGGCCTATGGAATCCCAAATTTGATGCCATACTTGCTCATGTAGTAGGTGGCCCAGATCTCGTTCCCATGCCTTTTAACAGTTGGCGGGGCTTATAATTGTGGGCAGGGTGTATTTCTGGCATATAGCATCCCTCCAGTTTTTCACCTGAATTCAAAGTTATGATTATAAAATTGACAAGCAACAATACCACTTCAAAGCTAAACCCCACATAGTGGTCCCAACCCTTCAGTCATACTTCAAGGAGTGGGTGGGGGGGGCATTTGGCTCCCCTGGAGTTTTCCCCTCAAGCAGAGCAAGAACAAGGGCCCCAGGTCTTCACCACTGCACTTTCACAATGCAGCTTCCCACCCCCAGAATTCCTGTGTGATTGCGGCTGCCACTAAAGGCACCTGGTGCAGTGATGCCTGATGCACCAATATGGGCCTAAAGTAGTGAGTTAATATGTGCTAATAATGGCATTAGTGTGCCAGTTGCTTGGGGCAAGTCCATAGTACCAGTTAAGGCAATGCAGTAGGGGAACCCTGGAGTAAAAGCCATGGCCAGGCTGGCAGTATTGGCAGGATTCCCTTGCATCAATGAGCGTGCCAGTGCTGTATTCATCAGGTTCTGCTCAGGTTCTCCTAGAAAGTACTCGTAATTACAAGAGCAAGTATGGGCATAAGTACCTACGCATGGCATTCATCTCTACATACATTTTCTTCCAGTTTATTGTACCACACTACAAGTGTACAAGGGTATTAGAGTACTAGTGGCCCTTTATTGTTGGTCGGCAACACTCCAACATGAAACCCAAGGAACTCCTTTAACCCCCATTGAGAGGCAATCTATATATTCTATGATTTAGTAACATATTTTTAATTATATAGAATACTCTCAGTACCATTACTCTTCTAGAATCTTTTATTATTCACTCTTTGGCACAGTCCCAGTGACACTGTCACTAAGCTATAAGATATATACACTCATATGTCTAAAGATTATTGGGTCGGTCACAGGTTCGTATTTGGTACCGTGCACTGAATTTAGGGAAACCAAAGAATATTAATGGGAATTTACTGTACTATAAATGCACCCAGCTTAAATCAGTGCAAGGGTTACCCGGCGCCAGTAAATACATGGTGGCGCGGCACCAACTCCCAGGAGCAGTGTCCTTTTTCCATACTCAAGGGGCATGTGTGCTATGATTCTTAGGGTTTGTTGTTCAACCTCAGCTAAAGCACGGTAGGCGGCCCAGCTTCATTCTATTTCTGCCCAACGTGTGGGGAAGCACCAACCTGTAGGGTGTGATAGAACTGATATCAAAGTGTCTCTTAAAGGTCTGGTCCAAACACAACTTCCCCTCCCATCCCGCCTTTCCTTAAAGGGCAAGTAATACCTGTAATAGTCATAAACTGTATTGATTAATATTAGGGCACAGGGCTGCTGTATTGCTAAACAAGTCCAACAGCACTATCATTGGTAAGTGTATATTCACCATTTCGCATAATGATCCCTCCCCTCAATCAGGTGATGAAACTGACTAGTTAGTAGTTAGGGTGCTATTCTTATAGGATGGTCCCTGCTAGGCCCGAAATGTACTAAGGGTATTGACATCTTATATATCATTTTTATGTGATATATAATATGTATTAAGTTAAAATTGCCGTGCAAGGCTTTGAACACTGACCAAAACCAAAACTCAATGAAGATCAAGAGACTGGGATCAAACACAGATTATTCCCTACTTATTATTCCTTAGTGTCTCTCTTTTGCCCATTGCTCCCACCCCTGCTCCTTGATTCCACTTCTCTCTTCATTTTACCCTTTTCCCTTGCACTGCAGGTCTCCATACTCTAAAATTCCTTAGCAATACTATGGTACTATAAAAATGCAAGAACACCAATAAAATACATGTATAAAAGTTTATTTATAAACATTATATATTACATTTATTCATATTAATTTATGTTGGGAAGGACTCCTGTCCATTTAGTTCAAGTTTTAGTGTAGATGGAATGTTCCTATTTAGTAGTTGATTCAGAGGAAGGCAAAAACCCCATCTGAAGCCGGAGCCAATTTGCCTCAAAGGGGGGAAAATTCCTTCCTGACTCCCAAAAGGGCAATCGGACAAGTCCCTGAATCAACTTCTACTAAGAGCCCCTGTCAGTTTGCCTGTATTTGTCCCTTGCTAAATATGCCTGCAGCCCTCTCTTAACACTGTTTAATGTATGTGTAGCATTTTTATAGGAATGTGGAGGGGGGATCTGAAGAAAAGCCTCTGCTAGTGTACAGTGGGGTGCAGTGCTGCCTCAAGGGTCCCAGCCACCTGAGGAGGCCAAGTTGATGCCGCCCCCTCGCTCCCCCCGTGCTTAGGTTTTTAGCATCAGAGGGGAGCCGCATTGCTAGTGCAGAGAGCACAATAGCACTTTCTCCACTGGAAGAGCCAAAATTTTGATAAAAGTCAGTGACTTTTTGCTTCCCCTGGCAACTTGCTGGGCGCTGTACATGGAATATTCCTATGTGTATGTATTTATTAAATGTGAGAATTTGCCTAGTGGAGCTGTGGGAATACTTACCCGTCCAATGGTGGAGCAGTAGTTGGCACTGGTGCTGTTTGAAAAACAAAATAAAAATTGGTTAGTAGTATATCATTATGGAGGATTTAGTGTGACATTAAAGGAGAAGGAAAGCCTTATTTACTAGTGGTGCCAACATTTTAGGGAATTTTACCCCTAGGCTGGTTTTCCTTATTTAGAAATAAAATGCACTGGTCATTGAACAAAAGTAGTACAGTGCCACCTTCTTACTTTGCTTTCCCAAGTGTCAGTAGTCAGAGAATATTACTGTCCCACACGTGCAAGTCTGAGTCTGCAGGAGCGCCTGGGAAAGGAAAGATGGCAGAGCAGTGCTTTTCCCTTCTGCCCAGGTCTCTTTGCACATGGGGAGGATTTTAACCAGGAAATACACACAGGTGTTTCTAGCTAAAAATGCCCCTCTTTGCTGAGTGGGGATTCAGTGGGGACTAAACTGGTGTTTGTCGGGCTGCCGAAAAAATGTTGGCCTAAGGCTTTATAGGACCAATGTATAGGGATATTTAACAGAGACAATACCTGTTTCTTTCTCCTTGGATGTTATTCCGGAGATTCATCTTGGGCATTTGATGTTATTGGCCACAAGATCAATAATATGAAAAGCCCTCCAGTGCCAATTGCTGAGCCTCCTTTCCTTCTGTGGATGTCTCTGCGCAGATGTCACAAGCGCGCCACAGATGCTTTATGGCCCAGCGAGCTGCTCGTCTCAATCCTGTAAAAATCAATTAAATTACAGTAAGGAACGAACCAAAACAAAAAATCCATTTTTTTTGGTCTCATTATTTGTAAAAAATTGGATCACACACAAGTGCTGCTATTAACACTTTTCCCAAGTGATCCCATCCCTGCTTAGAAATGTTTGCCATAACTTGCACATGGAGGTCCAACTGTAACTTGTCTTAGAATCCCATTGTTAATATTATACTAAAAAGTCATATTTGGGTGAAAAATACCCCTTGAATTGTTCATTATCCCTAGCGCCACTATAATGAGACCAACTCTTGCAGCTTCTCCATGTACAATGGTGCAGTTATACCAAATATAAAGGATTCCCTCACTTTTCTTTTCCGGCCAGTTGTGCTGAGCCCGAAGATGTTCTTTGATTTCTGCCCTGATGGTCTTCGTAGGCGGCAGGCCAGTGATGAAGGGGTGCTGAAGGAGTTCTTTAGCACTCCATCTCTCTGTAGGATCCTTCTTGAGACAGGAATCCAAGAAGGATACAAAACACGGTGACCTGAAAAAAAGGAATAAAAATGAACTTTCAGCTTTACAATAAAAAACAGATTTATTACTTGAAATAGTTTAAATGCATAAATAAGATAAAGAGAGACAGGACGGAAAAATCTATAACACCAGGACTCACCAGGTGTTTGATCGAAGCTGCGGTGAATCGTTGTTAAGGATCAGGTCCTTGACTCGTTCTTCCTCAGCATAAGCTAAAAATTAAGAAAAAAAAAATTCATCAATCCTTTAAACATATGTAAGCAGCAGACTAACTAGGGTACCACAAACTATACTCCTGTATGTAAAGGCACGGGTCCAGCCAGGATTCCTGCATCTTACTAAATAAATGCCCTTTGCCAATTTAGGCAACTAGCCTGTAGTTCCAAAGTACTGAATTGTTGGGATTCACTTACGTGGTTCTCCCTCGGCCATTTCAATGGCGGTTATCCCCAATGACCAGATGTCACACTGGAAAACAGACACAAAAGAGCATTAGAAGGAGACCATTGGGTTAGCGAATGATTTGGTTACTCATTAACAAGGTGGTTCTTCCATCAGTGCCTGCATACAATGAATGGAAAACACAGAACCAAGTACAACGTACTTTAGTGTCGTACGCCACACGCTTGTTGTTCCTCCTAAAGGTCTCAGGTGCCATCCAGTGTGGCGTTCCGTCTCCCTCGCTGCACTTCCCTGTCTTGGGGTCCAGGTCCCAGCAGAGTCCAAAGTCAACTGAAATGACAGATTATGCGTATGAACAGAAAATGCGTTTTTAAAGGCAATAACATAAAAACCTGAATTATGCATCACTCTAACTTCACATTCACAAAAGCTTCTCGCCATCCATTCATGTTATTCCTGTAAATTATACTCACTCAGCTTGACTTTCCCCTCCTTGGTGAGCATGATGTTGGGGCTCTTAATGTCCCTATGAACAGCCCGGTGTTGGTGGATGAACTCGAGCCCCTGGGGAGATTGAGATGTATGTTATAAGAATATAGTTATATGTAAAGCAAAATAATAGGAGAGTCCCTCAAGGCATTATTCTGGCCTTACCTTCAATACCTCCCTGCAGACATAGCCAATCCAGGTCTCTTTCAGGGATTGGCCATTGTTCTTGGTGATCAGGTCCTGCAGGGATCCGCCGTCACAGTACTCAAGGACAAGCTGCAATAGAAAGAAATGAAGTCAGGCCGTGCATTATATCACCACCAATGGAGAATTCTTTGGCACATGAGGGACAAACGTGAAAATATTTCCTTACTTCCAGGAGCTCCGGTTTGCTCTTCTCCAGAGGTGCCCTGTAATAAGCTCCATGGAAAGCGGCGATGTTCTTATGGCCGCCAAACTTCCGGAGAAAGTTCACTTCTCTACTTACCGAAGCCTCGCTCTAAAGTGAAATAATAGAAACCCTTTAGCTCCCATAGGCAACCACACCAATAGCAATGATATGGAGAATGGAAATATAAGGATACCCTACCCAAGTGATGTTGGCCATCTTGACGGCGACAACACCTTTGCGATGGTGGTGACCCTGTAACATAGACGGAAAGGGTTAACTGAACAAAAAAAACAAAATAACTCTTAAACCGCACAAAAGAAAGATGAAGACCAACTGCAAATTGTCTCAAAGTATCACTATCTTCTAAAAGTCTACATGCTGAAAGTTAATTTAAATGTGTTATATGTATATGGCTACTTCTATGGAATATGAGCGCTCCTGGGGAGCCATTGACAGTAGAATAAAAGGGCTACAGAATTACCAGTTATCAGATAATGTCTTGGTGTGCAAAGCAGGGGTAGGGATAGCACATTAAAGTTGCTTTCAGTCCCCCCCTACTCTGTAACAAATTGATTGGGTCCTTACCTTGTACACATCGCCAGTGCCGCCCTGTCCGAGAAGCACACCCTTGGTCAGCCGACCATCAGGAGGCTGGAAAATATCAATAGAAGGGATTTTATTGATAAAATAATATTTCACAGGGTGAAAAACATGTATTACCTATAGGGAGGGAGGGGACTGTGGGGGTTGAGAAACACAAGGTCCATGTAAGAGAGAGAGTTTACTGGAGGCTGGAACATTCATACAACTAAGTAGGGTCTCACCAAACCAGCTCCCAGATTCCCTGCTCTAGCAGCCCCTACAGTGAGTGGGTCCCATTTTTTACCCCTCCTTTTTACTCACTCCTTTTTACTCACCTTATAAATCTCGGAGAGGGTTCCGGATTTAGCTGCTCGCTGGGGAAAAAGAGAAAAATTCTCTTAGTTAAAAGGAACGTTATAAGGCCCAACACTGAGTAACAAAATGACACTACCCCATGTGAAAACTGCCCTTCCCCAAAAGTTACTGCTCAGTAAAGTAACTGATAGGAACAGTGGGGTAATTAAGTTACTGGGCCCCATAGCAAAATCATTTTGTATAGACCCCCCCCTCCCCCACAACCCCTGAGGGAATAGGGGGCAGATTTCAAGCTTCTGATTCTGTGATAAACTGCCCCATGTAGAACCAAATATTTATTCAGGTTCTTTAAAAGGCAATTTAATACAGAATCAGATTTTAAGCTTGAAATGTGCCCCCTGCTGTATTAAGGGGCAGTTACTATAAATAAGTAACAAACACTTTATTCAGACAGCTCCTTATACAAGGGTGTAACTATAAAGGACTGCTGGGGGGACAGGGGTACAGTGGGGCATTTACTTAATAAAAATAAAAACAGTAGCAGCCTCCTTACCTTCCTCCGGGGGGCGCAGAGTGGCATTGCGCCCGTTATTTTGCTCTTAAAAGAGCAGTTGTGTTTAGAAAAAAACAGCTATCAGCTGATAGTGATTCCAAATAGATATTAAAAAAAATCACTGGAAAATCACTGGAAAAACACTGGAAAATCACTGAAAAAATCGCAGGAAAATCTCAGGAAATCGCTCTGTCTCTCGGAAATTCACTTTACAGAGATGGAAAGATGGAAGAGATTGTGAGCTCACATGTTCTAGTCTTCTCTATTGTCCATAGCAGAATATATTGCCTTATATAAGTACACACCCTCAACTAATTCTCCCATTGTACCAAAAACAAACCCATAACTGCTTTATTATTTTTATTTTCTGTGATATTTCAATTCTAAATTTGGTCTCACGTTAGCGTATATCAGCTTTAAAGGTAAAGTTCCCCTTGAATTACACTGTATTTGGCACCTCCTACTTGTGTTTCTAGGTTCAGAAGGCAGCTGCAGGCTATCTGGGCATGCTGGGAGCTGTAGTTTTGTGAATGACATATTTATATATAAATAACTCTTTGCAAAGCTCTGGGCAGAATAGAATTTCTAGAAAACAAATGCCTATAAACTGATGATGGATAATGAGGGGACTTGCTGATCTGATGCACACTTGTCTGTAAAAGGGGTCAGATCATTTGTACCTAAAAACCTCTCTGGATTTGTATTACTGTAGGTTTTAGGGAATGGGCACAGTTGAAGCAAAGAAGGTACTTTTTTCCCAGAATGCTGTTTGACCTGACCATCTTCCTGCATGCACAGGTGGCCTTTGGGCCCTGATATATTCCAGCAGTAGTTGGTAGGGCCCTCCAGTTAGAGATCATGGCTCCATAACATGAAGCGCTCAGATGTTACTAGAACTCCCACAATCCCTTGCTCCAGCCCATGTGATGCCATCATTAATAGGAAAAGATACTGAGAGTCTGTTTAACAGGAGGTACCAATACATTAGTGGGGGGGTTATCATTCTGCACATAGGGGGAGTAGCAATAATGGCAGCTCTCAAAACAGAAAGGTAGGGGAAGATTACAGGGTTTGGATTTCATGATAGAAAACAGCAGCTGGATTAGCAATGATGGGGCTGCTTTAATGTCTCCCCTGTGTGATGTCTGTATGCTCCACCCACCTCTATAGGGAAGATTAATGTACCTGTATGAGTGCAATCAGATAACAAGGGCCAAAGGATGAAGGTTTGATATGGGATAGTGGGACTTGTAGGTCAGTGACTGTTGTACTGAAGGCTAAATGTCTGATAGGGGATGATGGGAGTTGTAGGTCAGTGATAGTTGGAAGACTACAGCCTGAATGTCTGATAGGGGATGATGGGAGTTGTAGGTCAGTGATAGTTGGTGTACTACATGCTGAATGTCTGATAGGGGATGATGGGAGTTGTAGGTCAGTGATAGTTGGAAGACTGCAGGCTAAATGTCTGATATGGGATCATGGGAGTTGTAGGTCAGTGACAGTTGGTGTACTGCAGGCTGAATGTCTGATAGGGGATGATGGGAGTTGTAGGTCAGTGATAGTTGGTGTACTACATGCTGAATATCTGATAGGGGATGATGGGAGTTGTAGGTCAGTGATAGTTGGTGTACTACATGCTGAATGTCTGATAGGGGATGATGGGAGTTGTAGGTCAGTGACAGTTGGAAGACTGCAGGCTGAATGTCTGATAAGGGATCATGGGAGTTGTAGGTCAGTGATAGTTGGAAGACTGCAGGCTGAATGTCTGATAAGGGATGATGGGAGTTGTAGGTCAGTGATAGTTGGAAGACTACAGCCTGAATGTCTGATAGGGGATGATGGGAGTTGTAGGTCAGTGATAGTTGGTGTACTACATGCTGAATGTCTGATAGGGGATGATGGGAGTTGTAGGTCAGTGATAGTTGGAAGACTGCAGGCTAAATGTCTGATATGGGATCGTGGGAGTTGTAGGTCAGTGACAGTTGGTGTACTGCAGGCTGAATGTCTGATAGGGGATGATGGGAGTTGTAGGTCAGTGATAGTTGGTGTACTACATGCTGAATATCTGATAGGGGATGATGGGAGTTGTAGGTCAGTGATAGTTGGTGTACTACATGCTGAATATCTGATAGGGGATGATGGGAGTTGTAGGTCAGTGACAGTTGGAAGACTGCAGGCTGAATGTCTGATAAGGGATGATGGGAGTTGTAGGTCAGTGATAGTTGGTGTACTGCAGGCTGAATGTCTGATAGGGGATGATGGGAGTTGTAGGCCAGTGACAGGTGGAAGAATACAGGCTAAATGTCTGATAGGGGATGATGGGAGTTGTAGGTCAGTGACAGTTGGAAGAATACAGGCTAATGTCTGATAGGGGATGGATGGGAGTTGTAGGTCAGTGACAGTTGGAAGTCTACAGGCTAAATATCTGATAGGGGATGATGGGAGTTGTAGATCAGTGATAGTTGGTGTACTACAGGCTGAATGTCTGATAGGGGATGATGGGAGTTGTAGGTCAGTGACAGTTGGAAGACTACAGGCTGAATGTCTGATAGGGGATGATGGGAGTTGTAGGTCAGTGATAGTTGGAAGACTACAGGCTGAATGTCTGATAGGGGATGATGGGAGTTGTAGGTCAGTGATAGTTGGAAGACTACAGCCTGAATGTCTGATAGGGGATGATGGGAGTTGTAGGTCAGTGATAGTTGGTGTACTACATGCTGAATGTCTGATAGGGGATGATGGGAGTTGTAGGTCAGTGATAGTTGGAAGACTGCAGGCTAAATGTCTGATATGGGATCGTGGGAGTTGTAGGTCAGTGACAGTTGGTGTACTGCAGGCTGAATGTCTGATAGGGGATGATGGGAGTTGTAGGTCAGTGATAGTTGGTGTACTACATGCTGAATATCTGATAGGGGATGATGGGAGTTGTAGGTCAGTGATAGTTGGTGTACTACATGCTGAATATCTGATAGGGGATGATGGGAGTTGTAGGTCAGTGACAGTTGGAAGACTGCAGGCTGAATGTCTGATAAGGGATGATGGGAGTTGTAGGTCAGTGATAGTTGGTGTACTGCAGGCTGAATGTCTGATAGGGGATGATGGGAGTTGTAGGCCAGTGACAGGTGGAAGAATACAGGCTAAATGTCTGATAGGGGATGATGGGAGTTGTAGGTCAGTGACAGTTGGAAGAATACAGGCTAAATGTCTGATAGGGGATGATGGGAGTTGTAGGTCAGTGACAGTTGGAAGTCTACAGGCTAAATATCTGATAGGGGATGATGGGAGTTGTAGATCAGTGATAGTTGGTGTACTACAGGCTGAATGTCTGATAGGGGATGATGGGAGTTGTAGGTCAGTGACAGTTGGAAGACTACAGCCTAAATGTCTGATAGGGGATGATGGGAGTTGTAGGTCAGTGATAGTTGGAAGACTACAGCCTAAATGTCTGATAGGGGATGATGGGAGTTGTAGGTCAGTGACAGTTGGTGTACTGCAGGCTGAATGTCTGATAGGGGATGATGGGACTTGTAGGTCAGTGACAGTTGGTGTACTGTAGGCTGAATGTCTGATAGGGGATGATGGGACTTGTAGGTCAGTGACAGTTGGTGTACTGTAGGCTGAATGTCTGATAGGGATGATGGGACTTGTAGGTCAGTGACAGTTGGTGTACTGTAGGCTGAATGTCTGATAGGGGATGATGGGAGTTGTAGGTCAGTGACAGTTGGAAGACTGCAGGCTGAATGTCTGATAGGGGATGATGGGAGTTGTAGGCCAGTGACAGGTGGTGTACTACAGGCTGAATGTCTGATAGGGGATGATGGGACTTGTAGGTCAGTGACAGTTGGTGTACTGTAGGCTGAATGTCTGATAGGGGATGATGGGACTTGTAGGTCAGTGACAGTTGGTGTACTGTAGGCTGAATGTCTGATAGGGGATGATGGGACTTGTAGGTCAGTGACAGTTGGTGTACTGTAGGCTGAATGTCTGATAGGGGATGATGGGAGTTGTAGGTCAGTGACAGTTGGAAGACTGCAGGCTGAATGTCTGATAGGGGATGATGGGAGTTGTAGGCCAGTGACAGGTGGTGTACTACAGGCTGAATGTCTGATAGGGGATGATGGGACTTGTAGGTCAGTGACAGTTGGAAGACTGCAGGCTGAATGTCTGATAGGGGATGATGGGAGTTGTAGGTCGGTGGCAGTTGGAAGACTACAGGCTGAATGTCTGATAGGGGATGATGGGAGTTGTAGGTCGGTGGCAGTTGGAAGACTACAGGCTGAATGTCTGATAGGGGATGATGGGAGTTGTAGGTCGGTGGCAGTTGGAAGACTACAGGCTGAATGTCTGATAAGGGATGATGGGAGTTGTAGGTCGGTGGCAGTTGGAAGACTACAGGCTGCAGGTCTGATAGGGGATGATGGGAGTTGTAGGTCGGTGGCAGTTGGAAGACTACAGGCTGCAGGTCTGATAGGGGATGATGGGAGCAGTTTAAGTTTTAGATCAGAGAAAAGCAGTGACTGCCTGTGTCACCAGCCTCAGGCAGCATCAAGGGGACCAATAGTGGCTAAGAAATGTCAGCTCCAACACTTTTTCTTAAAAAGCTTTTAAAAAAAAAAAAAAAGTGCGATTGAGAGAGAAATAGGAATATTAATAGTATTAGAAGAGGAAACTGAACACCAAGTGGCCAACTGTCACCCAAACACAGTGAGAGCTACAGGTGGTGGATGGATAAATGGGAAATTTCAGACTTTTCAATTAATAATTTGGAAACTTGCACTTTTTTTTAACTACAAAGCAAAATACAGAAAAATGGGAACATTAAAATCAGAATTGCAATTTTTATCCCAAATTTTACTATTTGTATCCTGAGAGGTTTGTTGTCTCCCAGCTCCCCAACCCCAATTCTCCCATAATCATGTTTTATATTTATTAAAAGTACATATTATGTGCAAACCCAATGCCAATATCCCAGGCGCTACCTAGTGATGCAATTAGATCGTGATTTTATGTATTTATGCCATTATTTTCCTAAACTGTCCCCCCCAGCGTGTGGTGCGATCCACTTACCTCTGATCCCAGAAATGAAGTAAGAAAACCGTTATTTTAACTGACAGTTACCCGTGCGGCAAGTCAACCTGCAGTCACATGTTTTCTTATTCCAACAGTGATTGGCTGCAAGGTTGCCATGTAAATGTTGCTAAGCTGAATTGGACCCTATCAGCTAGATGACAGTTAAGATTCAAAACTGGAGAGCAGAGCCATTAAGGGCAAAATCATTACAAAATCAACTCCAGGTACAGAAAGAAATGAGAATATGAATGTATTAAATGAAGAATCTGGTACCAAATGCCAAATGAATCACTGGGATATTAGAATTGCAGTAAAGATGAATAAAGCAATTTATAATAATGGTTGTGTTAATGATTTATTTTCTTATTAAACAGACCAACTACAGCAAGCTTACACTTTGCCACAAACTGTCATATGAAATTAGTAGAAGTCGCCATATTGCTTGCCACATCCGGGGGGAAATTACAAGTGGCCTCTCACAGTAGCATTGCTAGTACCCTTAAATATATATAAATGACTCTGTTCTCATGGTGTAGATCAGGGATCCCCAACCAGTGGCTCAGGGGCAACATGTTGCTCCCCAACCCCTTGGATGTTGCTCCCAGGGGCCTCAAAGCAGGAGCTTATTTTTGAATTCCTGGCTTGGGGGCAAGTTTTGTTGTATAAAAACCAGATGTACTGCCAAACAGAGCCTCCTGTAGGCTGCCAGTCCCCATAGGGGCTGCCAAATAGCCAATCTTAGCCAATACTTGGCACCCCATGAACTTTTTTATGATTGTGTTGCTCCCCAAGTCTTTTTACATTTGAATGTGGCTCATGGGTATAAAAGGTTGGGGATCCCTCCCTGGTGTAGATGAAAATGGAACAGGAATCGCTCTTTAGCTAAGGGGATAACATGGAAGGGGGTGTATGAGATCAGTGCAATATCAAGGTGGTGTTGGCAGTGGTTTCTAAATAAAGGGTCTCTTCTAAAAAATATCCTTCCCAGTGATAAAGAATAAATTCTGTGTGTGCAGATTCACCCACAGCCCCACCGACTCGGTTCTGGGTGCAGGCAAATAAGAAGGCTGGTGCCAGTGGAGGAGCTGATCCTTGGCCTGCGCTTTTCAGCATCAGCATTAGGAATATATGGGAAAAAAAGAGTTCAGAAATTTCTATGAACACTGAACGGGGACATTATTGAGTGAATAGCTGCATTCGGGGACTCTGGGGACCAAGGCCTTTGCATTGGGGCCTGTCACTGGGAAACAGGGACTAATGGGAACCCTAGGCAATAGGTTCCATCCACCCCTCACTCTAAGGGCAATTACAGAAGGGGAAAAACACTCTTCTTTGGTTTGTGTTCACTAGGGGCCAAATATATTGCCTTTCTGTGTTACTTAAGAGACTTACTCGCCTTTCCCCTATGTCAAAATGTAGAATGTTTGGTGGTTTATTTAATATGGGGAAATCTGTCAGCATGGCTACTACATGCACAATGAAAAACTCAACTGTAATGAAATTGCATCCATTCATTTTCAATGAGTCTGCACAATCTTGAATAAAAAAAAAGTTGAAAACACACCTCTCATTTACTTATACAGAAGCTCGTCAGGTTTCAGATTTCTTTTTCTTTGATAAAAAAAATTAAAGTTAAAAAAAAATCTCCATTCGTACTGGAGCTGCTGCTCTCTGCTGTTTTTCGGGTTATTGTGATTCCTCTCCCATTTTTGCCGACATTGATATAATTAACCCTAACCAGGCACTTTTCTTTCTCATTCATGGTACAGGTATCGGACCCCTTATCCAGAAAGTTCAGAATTATGGAAAGGCCATCTCCCATAGACACCAATTTAATAAAAAAATTCACATTTTTAAAAATGATTCACTTTTCTCTGTAATAATAAAACAGTACCTGTACTTGATCCCAACTAAGATATAATTACCCCTTATTGGGGCAGAACAGCCCTATTGGGTTTATTTTATGGTTAAATGATTCCCTTTTCTCTGTAATAATAAAACAGTACCTGTACTTGATCCCAACTAAGATATAATTAATGCTTATTGGAGGCAAAACAATCCTATTGGGTTTAATTACTGTTTAAATAATTTTTTCAGTAGACTTAAGGTCCCCATACACGGGCCAACTATAGCTGCCGATATCGGTCCCTTGGACCGATTCGGCAGCTAATCAGCCCGTGTATGGGGAGAGCAGAGTGGCCTGGCTGACCGATATCTGGCCTGAAATTGGCCAGATCTTGATCGGCCAGGTTAGAAAATCTGGTCGGATCGGGGACCGCATCGGCTCGTTGATGTGGTCCCCGATCCGACTGCCCCATTGCCGCCCACATAATGGATTATTTTTTTTTTTACCTAAATGCTCCCCGATATCGCCCACCCGTAGGTGGGGATATCGGGGGAAGATCCGCTCGCTTGGCGACATCGCCAAGCGAGCGGATCTGCTCGTGTATGGCCACCTTTAAGGTAGGAGATCCGAATTACGGTAAACCCCAGGTCCCGAGCATTCTGGATAACAGGTCCCATACCTGTACCTCAATGGTTTTAATAGTCATTGTGTATTTAAAATCATGTGAAACACATACAAAAGTGGATTAACTTCTGGTGGAAAGTTGTACAAAAGAGTATAGCTGAACTATAAGTCCCCCAAAAAGTTACTTCAAGAATCAGTAGCAACATGTTGCTCAGGAGCCACTGGTTGGGGATCAATGTTTGAAACAATGTTCTTCTTTAATTTAACTTAATTAAAGGGCAATATCATGAACGTTATCAGTGAACCAGCCTAAAAATCATGTTTATAGTAGTACTGATCCAGGCATTCAAAGCTGTCACAGGAGCTCCCCATCATGGATTTTGTTAGACATGTCAGGCAGAATAGGAAGAATATGAATTCTAATAGGGAATAATTATTCTGAGATAATGTTATGGTGTCTCTCTCCCTACAGGCTGTGAGAAACCATGGGGGTCTTGGTACAAATGAGTTCCATTATGGGGCTCCATTTGGCTTGTTAGTCCCCAAATAACCAGACAATATTTCTTAGACTCCTAAGCCACACCTCCTGTTGCTTCTTTTAAAGGGATTATGAGACAGTTGGAGGGCTAAGGGTGGTAATAAAAGAGATGTGCCGCAATCCCAGTCTGTGCCTACCCCCTTTCCAAAAACATTGTCTCCAACAATTCTGCCAAAGAGCTGCTCATTAGAACCCTGGGAAATTGTATAGCCCATTACAAGAAACGACGAGCAGAGACACAAATCTCTTATTTCACTCTTTATTGGAAGTTCCCATCAGATATCTCACACTTTGGAAAAACAAATATTTCTTCTACAAGTATTGGTAGAGAGGGGACGGGGGAAAGGGTTAACAGGATATTATTTCCAGATACAAAATAATTTAGCATGTCTAAAAGTCATTACATAATCTTTCAGTTAAAGGGCAAGTAGCCAGTATCCTGACATTTTAACTCCAGTTTCTCATGTGTCAGACAGCGTTTGCCTCCTTGCTTTAGTTCTGACCAGTCATTTGATAACCCGGCTACATTACTAGTTCTCAGACTGGAGATGCCTAAAGGCGCACATACACGGGCAGATTTCAGCTGATTTGGGTCCTTAAGACTGATTGAGCCACTTATCTGCCCAAGTATGTGCACCCCCGACGGGCCTACCTCCCTGATATCTGGCCTAAAATTGATGAGGCAGGGTTGATTTTCACCTCAAATCAGGGACCACATCAGCTTCTTGATGAAGTCCTCGTTCCGATGGCCCACATACCTGCCTTTTTAATTTGATTGTTTTGGCCTAAGGCCAAACGATCAAATTAGCCCAATATCTCCCACCTTAGGTGGGCACATTGGGTAAAGATCCACTCATTGGCAACCTCCCCTAACGTTTATGGCCACCTTAAGGGCCGGGAGCACATGAGCTGATTTGAAAGCTGCTACTAGTAGCGCCCTCTGCTTGCTATGGGCAACTTCACATTAATAGCAGCAGGCAAGGACCAGAGCTTATTCCCTGAAAATGCAATAACCATTCCTATTTATGTCAAGGGGAAGCAACACATGGTGAGAGTTTGTGGGGCTGTTCGGGCTTCTGCGTACTTGAAATGCCAGGGCCTATTTTGATTCCCAGTCCAGGCCTGGTTAGGATAGCCTTAAAAGTCCAGCTTTTACTTACATGCAGCAGAGAGGAGGTTGACCCGTAAATGGGCCAACCCCCGCAGCATATTCGGGTCGACACAGGTCTATAAATACAGCTGCCTTCCTAGGTGGGGTGTGGGTTGAGAGCAGACGGGTTAGAGTAGGGTCGACCCACACTAGCCCTTACCCAACACTAGAGGATGTAAATCACGTGCAATTTAGTGATTACTTGCCCTTTACATTAAACAAGTACCAATGAGCCTTGTCTGATGATCTTGCCTACAACTGTGTAATGGTCAAACCATCCGGCTCCTGTCGCAGGTCCTTCTCTGCCGGAGCGGCTAGGATCCATTGATCTGAGACTTTTTGGAAGGTAGGGGTTAAATATTTCAGTGCAGGAAGCACTTGACTGAGCAATAGCCGTTTGGCTAAGACTTCCTATGATTCCTACACAACACAAGTATCAGAGCAGTGCCTTGCCCTCAGGGTTAATCAAGCAGATTTTGTGCGTAAGGGTGATCAATAAAACCTAAAAACCTGGTGGCTGGCAGGACCCGCGCTTGGGGGCTCTGTAGTCAGTGGAACAGGTTAATAATTGCAGTAGTCTGGCAGGAGTTAACTATTGCTCTGATATCATTATTCTTGGTGACGGGGATATCACTTAGCCTTAGCAAATCCAACACGGTCATAAGCTCGATCAAAAACGCTGTAATACTGGCCAATGAAAACGTCTCCAAGTATCCAGAGGGGTCCGGCTGGAGGAGGGATGTTAAGACCCATGAAGCCACTGAGGCAGATGGTACTGCCCCGCTGGGATACCTTTAGGGAGGAAAGTGTGAGAGAAAACAGTCAACGTGATCACAGCAATGTCCATTGTGCCATCACTCACTCTCTTATACTATACTGATATGCGCTGCCATGCCTCACACCCCCACAGTAAGAATAAACCCCTAGCATATACAGTGTAGTTACTGCTAACGAATCCCCTTCCCCATTCACTGCAACTAAATGTACTCACCTTCATTATATACTGTTCTCCTGTCAGGGTGTAAACCTGTCCTCCTAGTGTCAGGCTGATAACCGGCAATGTGGGGACCTTATCACACTGCACCATATACTGCAAAAGAAATCACACCGGTGATTCATTCTACTCAGGCTGAGGACATAGAATCAATGGCGCAAATGGCTGTTTTGTAGCTGCAAATTGTCTCAGTCTGCTCCCATTACAGATAATGGAAACTGAAAAACCTCAATCTCTCCAGTTGTGTGTGCCATAAGCCGAGAGATTCCCATTAACTATAACAGGGAGCAAATGGAGGTGGAAAAGAGTCACAAATGTACACCATGTTGGCTGTTGCTCTAATATATACAAAATCTTACCTGTCCCTGGATTAATGGGACGGCACCAATAGCTTTCTGTAGGGCTGTCACTTCCTCCAAAGGACCAGTGATCAGTGATGTCCCGGTGTCAACAATGACCTCACAGCCGCCCTTGCATAGGGTGAGCTGATCCCCAACACCCAACCTGAAGAAACACCATGGAGAGTCAACTATGGGCCACCTACTGCACTACATTACATTAAACACTGGCTTAATCCCTAAATTTAACTTAACCATTAGGGAAACTTTCCTCATTAGGGCTCTGGCACACGTGGAGATTAGTCGCCCGTGACAAATCTCCCTGTTATGCCATCCCACCGGCGAAAATGTAAATCGCCGGTGGGATGGCATACGCGGCGCTGTGATTTCTCCACCGGAGATTTACATTTTCGCCGGTGTGCCAGAGCCCTTAAGGAAAGAGTTGACCAAGATTAGAAATATGGGAAGCTACAAAGGAGACCATTGGCAGTATAAGATTGAGGGGATGGGGGGGATAAACAGAAGTCACTGGTTGCATAAAAGGCTTGATTTCAGGTTCAGAATGGGTGGGTTAGAGTCAGGAGCAGTTGGTCAAACTGGGCATCTCTTGTGTAGTTAAATACAGCATGTAGTAATAAGGAACAACAGATCAGACTGATATCATCAGTGTTGGACTGGGTGTCCAGGGTCTACCACGCTCATCCTTTTTGCAAGCTTTCTCCTCCGGCCATTTAAAACTACCCCCCCCCAATGCCCCATTGCAATTTCCCGCCTGCACCTCAGGGGCCTGCAGATCTAACCCAGAAGGCAGGGTAAAGGTTATGGGTGCAAATTCCTGCCCTCCCATGTACACCTGGTCAGATCCTGGGCAGCAGTGGAGTGTGGGGGCCCACAAACCCCAGCCAGCCACGAGGGAGGAAGGCAGCGGTTTTGGGTCGAGGGGCCCCGTCGGCCTAATGTGACTGGGTATCAACTGAACAAATTGTTATATCTACACAAGGGAGCTCTGAGCAGTGAATCATAGTGTCAAAGCATTTAACACTTACTGGTCCATGTGAATCTGCCAGTAGGCCTTGCGAGTCACGTTCAGGTAGTGGAAATCTCCAGTGTAGTACTTGGGGTCTGTGCCTCCTAGCAGCAACTCCCCTCCAGGCTGAGTGTCTGGATTTCTAAAGGATAAAAAAAGTAGCAAATGATTTAGGATTAGGAACTTTCCAGGAAACTGTTCTGATAGGTTGTAGTTAGCTAGAGCAGCCATATTGGAGAGGGTAAATCATTGTTAGTTGCATTGGATAACCCTAGCCAAAATCATAAATGGAGGTAGGGCAATCAGGATCCTTAAAAGGGAAATGCTCCTTCATTTTAAGTAGAGATTATTTGGTATTTACCCTTAACAGAACAATAATACCAAAAAATTAAAGTATTTTCAAGTGATTAAAATCCCTGCACTGGTAAAACAGGTGTGTTTGCTTCAGAAACACTACTATAGTTAATTTAAATTATATAAATGAGTTGCTGTGTAGCTAAGGGGGCAGCCATTCAATCTGAGTCAATCTGAAAAAAAGCCTCAGCTTACATAGCAGATAACAGATAAGATCTGAAATATACAATGGTATTTTACAGAGATAATCCATTATCTGCTGTGCAACCTGTGACTTTTTTTCCAGCTTGAGGTTTCCTATTTTGGTTATAAAGCCCGATTAAGAATCACATGTTATTTTGTGGGTTCCCTCATGTAGAAACTCATTCCATTCCTAATATATTAAATAATATTTAGTTCGAAGTACAGAAAGGTAATCAGCCTTGGTTAATTAGTAACCATCATAAAAAGTCAGAATGCTCAAGGGTAATGTGGGTATAAGAAGTATTTATCTGCCATTTATTCACCTTGGGAACATACCATGTGCACTGAGCATTTCTAACCCTACCAGTGTCATGGAATAAGGATACAGGACTGTTTATAATGCTATGGGGGAGAGGAATATGGGGGGACAGTAAAGGACAAAGAAGAACAGCAAATTTGGAATGCTGGGTAATGGAAGGAGTGCTGGGGAGAAGAGAAGGTATAACATAAGCAGGTAGAGGGCCACTAGTAGCCTAGACTTCCTAGGGTGTGTAGTTTGCTTGATTGAGTTTGGGCTCACCCATTTAGACCCCCATATGCCCCATATTAACAGCAGCTTTCTCACCGGTTCAAGTAAAAAGAGAAGATGTTGGACTCCACCAGCTTTTGAGCCATGATGTTGTCAAACACAGGGGGGACACCGTCCACAGAGATTACGGGGTACGCCATGCCCAAGATGCCGTCGAACTTGGCAGCTACGAAGGTGACCCCTGGCTGCTTTACAGCTTCTCCAAACATCTGCCCTTTTACGGCCAGGTTTCCGATCTGTTTGTGTGAGGGAGAGAGAAGGCGGGTTAGACGGCAGGCTGAAAGCCAATCAATACTCAATACACTGCGACATGTACTCATTCATACGACAGTCCATCTACTCTGGCACAAACACCCTTACTGTCCTTTTCTTGAATTAAAATCTGGCCCATGGGTTTGCTCTAGTTTGTAATCCATTTCATGGGTCAATTATCCCTTATTTTAAATAACTGAGGGACAATGTATTATAAAAGAATAAGTACAAAGCGGTCTATGGATATCTTGGGCATGCTGGGGGCCACAAAAACCTACTTGAGGCCATATACTTGCGCCTGACTCACCGTTACAGTGTCTTTACTCAGATATCCAGAGAGGCTCCCAGTGCCATACTGGATAGCAAACGCTGTGCCATTCTTCACGTAGGTGGAGGATTTGGAAGAATCGTACTTATGGTGCATCCCTGCGGCACAAAGAGAGAAGGCTCAGCACAGGCATAGCCCTGAGACAAATGTGCAGATTTCTGGCCAATTAAATCGCTCGAGTGGGTCAGCCCAATCAAGATCTGAGGCCACACAGGTCAATATAAAATATAGAAATATTATTGCTCATATGAGTATGGTATTTACAGAAAGTAGAATTCATTGCAGGGAGAAACCAACTGTTGCAGCTCCTGGGGTTACTCACAGCAAGCAATATCGAGCATAGAGCAGTGGACGGAAGGCACCCAGAGGTTGGAGGATCCCGTGTCAAACACAACAGTGAAGTTTTGAGGGGGGGAGCCGAGGCCAATCTCCCCATAGTACTGAGCCTGCAGATATAGAACACGGGACTCAACACACAAATCAAACATGCGAATGCGAATAAACATGGGGGGGGGATAAACAATGTGGGGCAGATTAACCAAACGGACACATGTATCAACGCAGACACATGTGCCTATTGGTCAGAATGAAAGTGACTGCTCGGAGCTGTAGAACCCAATTCTGCTTCTGGGGGTGTCACTTTAACCCTTTTACTGCCAGCTGTTTTGGTCAAAGCGGAACTTGTATTGCCAGACAGTTTTTGAATATTTTGCACTGTTTCACTTTAGGGGCCTTTCCTCGGGGGGACTTTTAGTTTACTCAGGAAAACAATATATCGTTTTTTTCAGAACAACCTAAGCTTTCAAAATATGGTAGAATTTTTGTGTAATTCCAATTCTGTAACAAGATATAGGCTTCTAAATGTCTAAAAATGCAAAAAAAACACATTTTCCATAATATAAACACACATACTAGAAACAAAAATTATTTTATGCACGAATATACAACTGATTTGGAAAGTCCCATGTCTCCTGAACATGCCAATACCAAATATATATAGTTTTATGTAGATTTCTCACTTGTATAGGTCAAAAACTCCCAGCAGTACATTACCAAATTTCCAAAGCACTGCTCCAGAAAGCTGCATACTTTAGATTTCAAGGACAAAAATTCCACTAACAGAAGGTTTATCCCAGAAAATTGGACATTTTTGGAAAGAACAGATTCTGGGGAATACAGAATAGGTAGAACTGTCTGTCTACTCCAAACTATCAAGTCGCAATGCTTTCCTACAGTTATTGGTTTTTATCAAAATTTGTGATTTTTTAAAAAATCGCTTCAAAGCTTCCACTCTATAGTATCTTATCTCCTACAGGTCATAAAGTAACCAAATAAAACACCCTAAATTTGAATTCCAGGGTCCACTGGACAGTCTGAACATGCCCAATATGTATAGGTTTACTTAAGTATGTGGTATGTAGGGGCCCCAATGTGAACATACCCCCATATGATCTATCATTTCTGTTATTTCAGCTCCTGCAAAATCAACACATTTACATCATTATATGTGGGATAAAGCTAGTAAAAAGTATGCTCACCCCAGAAAGTCATATATTTTTGGAAAGTACACATTCCCCCGAATCTAAAATGGCTACCCATGTCTTTCTACTCCAAAGTACCAAGCCACACAGCTTTTCTAAAGTTAGCAATTTTGATGACATTTCCAAAAATCCCCTCAAAGCTTCCACTTCGCAGCATCTTATCTCCCACATAGCGTTAGGTACCAAGATAAAACACCCTAAATATGAACGCCAGGGGTCCACTGAACAGTTTGATTCCCAATATGTATAGGTTTACCTAATTATGTGGCATGTAGGGGCCCCAATGGGAACATACCCCCATATGATCATCATTTCAGCTCCTGCAAAATCAACACATTTACATCCTTTATGTGGGATAATGCTACAAAAAAAGTACACTCACCCCAGAAAGCCATATATTTTTGGAAAGTACACATCCCCCCGAATCTATAATGGGTAAACATTTCTTTTTGCTCCAAAGTACCAAGCTGTAAAGCTTTCCTAAGTTTGCAGATTTATATGACATTTAGAAAATCGCATAAAAATGTTGCAATTTGCCGCATTTATCTCTCACAATTTCTTGATAAAGATCAGATAAAGGCAAATCACCCCAAATAGGAACACCTATGGTCTACTGAACAGTTTGATGCCCAATATGCATAGATATACCAAAGTCTGCGGTATGTACTGACCCCAAAATGAAAATAGCGCATAAGGATTTCTCGCCTGCCAACTCAGCTTTTGCACACAGAGCCCCCTGACAGCGTATTATGTGCAGTAACCCCCCCCTAACTATACAGAGACCCCCAGAAAACCATATATTTTTGGAAAGTACACATTCTGATGAATTCAAAATAGGCAAAATTATTTTTGTACACCAAAGTTACACCTGGCAAAGCTACGCTAAAAACAGTGTTTGTGTATACATGTGTGTACATGTGTAAAAGTTGTGTTAAAGTGTGTGTGTATATGAGTGTAAATAAGTGTATAAAAGTGTGAAAAATGAAAAAAAAACAAAGCCAAAAAACCCCCTAAAAAACTGCTAAAATGTGTGCTGTAAGTGTGTGTAAATGTGTATAAATGTATGTAAGTGTGTGTGTAAGTGTGTAAAAAAAGTCCTTACCTGTCCTGAAGACCCGATCGCCTCAATCTTCAGTGGGCCGGCGCTCCTGGGGGAAGAAGGAAGCAGGAAGCAGCAGACGCGATGCGATCACGTCTGCTGCTTCCTGGAGGGTCCTACGAGCGATCGTCTCGCAGGACCCTCATGACAGCCCCCCTGGCACGTTGCCGCCGCTGCAGAGAGCTGCGCTTAAATGCCAACGACGTATGGGACACGTCGTTGGCATTTAAGCCCTTTTACTGCCACGACGTAAGAGCATTACAGTGTGTTTATGGTGAATACAATATATTAATAGGCTGTGTATAAACCCAGTTTGCTTAGCAAGTTCTATTGTGGTGCAGTCAGGGCCGCCATCAGAAATCACGGGGCCCCTCACAACAAAATTTTCGGGGCCCCTCTCCCACCAGTAAAAAGGACTCACAGACATGAGACATTGGTAGCCAGCTGTGCCCCCCCTTGTACATGGTAGCCAGCAGGGCCCCCCTAGTACATTGGTAGCCAGCAGGGTCCCCCTAGTACATTGGTAGCCAGCAGGCCCCCCCTAGTACATTGGTAGCCAGCAGGGCCCCCCTAGTACATTGGTAGCCAGCAGGGTCCCCCTAGTACATTGGTAGCTAGCTGTGCCCCCCTAGTACATTGGTAGCCAGCTGTACCCACCCCTAGTTAATTGATAGCCAGCAGTGCCCCCTAGTACATTGGTAGCCAGCAGGGCCCCCCTAGTGCATGGTAGCCAGCAGGGCCCCCCTAGTACATTGGTAGCCAGCAGGGCCCCCCTAGTACATTGGTAGCCAGCAGGGCCCCCCTAGTACATTGGTAGCCAGCAGGGCCCCCCTAGTACATTGGTAGCCAGCTGTGCCCCACCCCCCCAGTACACTGGTAGCCAGCAGGGCCCCCTGCGTCTTGTTCGGCTCCACCGGCGTCTTCAGCATCTCCAGCGGCGGCTTCGGACTCCTCCGGCGACGTCCTTCCTGCACAGCACCTCGGCACTTCTGAGTGCCGAAGGAAGACAGGCGCTTTTATAAGGTTGCGCCCCGTGCTTACTGACGTGCATAAACGCACGGGGCGCGACCAATAGGATCACCCGCTGACCACCAATGACAGGGCCCGGAATTCATTAAAGGGGGCCCGGGCTCCTAAGAAAACTTTAGGACAGCAGTTGAACTGCTTTGTTGCTGGGGTTGTTGCACTGTTGCATAGTGAATGGCCAGTGATCAGAGTGGGAAGGAAAGAGGTATAAGGATCACTGACTCATTATACTCTACAGTAAATACATAAATAATTATGATACATAGAAATATACAAATACTTTGCCTTTAATGCCCCTGTACAGCAATACTAGAAACCTGCCAAGGTTTACTCTCCCTTCCACCTTTGGGAAGAAAATTAACTCTGATGACAAAGAGTTAATTTTATCATTGTGTTGTAGACTAAAAAGTATTTTAAGTAATAATAAATAATAATAATAATAATACTGCCATTCAGATGGGGGGTAGCAGTGATTTAATTGGGGACAGGGCGATAATGTCATGGGGTAAGAAAATGGTTGAGCTGGTCAAACTGGAGGGTGCATGGCCCACCGGGGCCTGAGGGGCTCCCGTCATGGCCCCTGCACCCCCAAGGGACCCCCCGTTGCCTGCCCAACATTTCCCCCCCCCCACCGAGTGCTCGTATAATATAGTTACTTTTGGGGAGGGAGAACAGCAGCCGTCAGGAGTTCCGGGGGGAGACGCCACACCATGCCCACTGACGGTGTGTCCCTACCCAGATCTATGGCCACGGGAAGGTGGCAACCCTGGTCAGGGAGCCAAAGTTACCTGCAAATACATCTCTGGCGAGTTACTAATACAGGCCCTAGCTGATTTACTGGCTAGTCTGGTCAGATTCCAGCAGGGTGGCAACTTTATACCCATTGCCTAACACACGCATCATTCAGACGTGTAAGTTAGCGAGCACTGGAGGGCCCTGTACTTACAGCCTGCACTGTGGCTGTATCCAATCTGGTGCTAGGTGCTGAGTGCAGCCAAACGCTGGACACAATTGGTCTTTGAATGAGCACTGACGGGCATGCTTTTACATGCATGTGGGCAAAAAGAACCTTTATAATGTTTAGATTGAAAGCTTTAATGGGCAATGCCATCTTTATCCCCTGTATCAGTCAGTGAGTATAATTTGTATATTTGATGTCTACACCCTTCTGTTATATAGCTCCGTAAATATGTGTTATTAATTATAATAACCAGTAGCAAAAAGCAAATCATGGGTGACTGGTGACACCAAGTGGCCATTGTTTATATAGCCCTCCTGTACAGCTTTCACATACATTGCAGCTTCCCCAATGCACAGCCATCTGTTTCAGTGTTCAGCTATTGGGCAACTTTCATTGTATGGTGTTACTGGCCCTTTAATTGGTGATGGTTGTTGCTATTCTGACTTAGAAATGTAGGGACCAATGTAATGGCCCCTATGGCGTTAAATCCCCTATACTTCTTAGTATCTAAGTTAGTTTATTAGCACATACGTATTATTGGTCCATAGGTTTGTGACCACATCCAGTCACACTTTAACATAGGGTTGCCACATTTGACCTCAGCCTAAACAGAACAAAATAGCGGGATGATTATATTGGGGTCATTTCCTGTAACCAAGTAAATACGTGGGGAGTCATTGACGAGTTAAAGCTTATAATCATAGTAAAACCCCCATGTGTGCTGCCTAAGTGGTGTAGTTGCGTTATTACTATATCCTGTGTCCAGGCCACGGATAAGGTCCCGACTGGGCTTCAATATAAACCCTGGCATTTCAAGTACACAGAGGCCCAAACAGCCCCCACCAGCCCAATAAATAGTGACTGTCTATGGCATCTTACAGCAGCCCCTCTGGCATTTGCCAGAACCCTCAGATTGCCAGTCCAGGCCTGACGGGGATGCGGGGCCAGAACTAGGGGTAGACACTTGCCTAGGGTGCAATCCCTGGGGGGCGCACTTCTCAGGAGAAAGAATTTTTGTTTGATTTTTAGTTCTTTAGTGGGTTAACTTACCCTTTAATAGTACAAAATGGATGTTAAGACAGGGCTCTCCTGCCTGCCCCAACCCCCTCTGCGTTGGTGAATGTTCGTTTTGTGCTCCCCCTTCCCCCTGCTGCTGACCTGTACCTTAACGCTGTAGGTATCAGACGATAGAGGCAGTGTCGGACTGGGTTGTTAGGAGCCCACCTGAGCTGCTGCCTGTGGGCCCCCCATCCCAGTCACAAGCTATTGCTACACCCCCCTGTGCCTGCAGTTCCAGACTGGGGGCGCAGGCACACTGGTGGAGGGACAGGAGACGCGTGCTGGGCTGGCGGGGGCCGCAGGACCCACTAGGGCTGGGACCCACTAGGTTTTTGCCAGTGTTCTGCCTGCCCAGTCTGACCCTATTCTCCCTTATTTCAACCTGGGGTCTCTGCCCGCCATTTACCAACTTTTAGCCATCAGACTTATGGCAGCATCAGGGTGACAGTTGGGGGCTCTGGATATGGGATTTCTGACACTTGTATCTCAATATCCTTTTAACCAGGCACTTAAATACAGTGTGACTTACAGAAAGAAATGAGAATATTAATATTTGAAAAGAGGAATCTGGTTCCAAATGAATCACTGGGATATTAGAATTGCAGTAAAGATGAATAAAGCAACTTATAATAATGGTTGTGTTTATGATTTATTTTCTTATTAAACAGACCAACTACAGCAAGCTTACACTTTGCAACAAACTGTCATATGAAATTAGTAGAAGCCATATTGCAAGTGCCCTCTCACAGTAGCATTGCTAGTGCACTTATATAAATTACTATGTGCTCATGGTGTAGATGAAAATGGAACAGGAATCGCTCTGTAGCTAAGGGGATAACATGGAAGGGGGTGTATGAGATCAGTGCAATATCAAGGTGCTATTGGCAGTGGTTTCTATATAAAGGGTTTCTTCTAAAAAAATATCCTTCCCAGTTTACAATGATTTATCATATACTTCAGCTAAATGATAGACTTAAATATTTATTGTTGCTACTGGGGGTACTTTGCCCTAATAACACCAGTGTTTGTTCAGAGTGCCCAAACCAGCATGAAACTCAGTATAGCCCTATGGCGGTACAGGGGGCACAGGGGAGGGCAGTGCTGGCAAATTAAGGGGTAAAATAAGGATTGAAAACACCAGTCCATTTTTGTCCCCAAAACCCCAACATGAGGGGTTTTCTGTGGGAGGAAACATTCTGCAAGTTTATAGTATTACAGATGGTAATTTCCTAGCACTTTAGCCAATGGGAACGAGTATTCTGCAGCCAATGGGGGAGGGTCTCTTTCACCACCATTGCAAAACTTCCTGTAACTTTAGCTAATAGGAGAAAGCTCCCTACAGCCAATAGGAGAGCACTTCCTGCCTCAACTCTGCAGAATGTAATTTCCTCTAATTGTAGCCAATGGGAGAAAGCTATCTGCAGGGACGCCACAGAGAGAGTGTGGGAGGAGCTCCAAGGGGTGGCAGGCACAGCAGAGAGAGGTGGAGCTTTCAAAAGCACTTTCCTTCCTGTTATATGTACTGGGCTGCAGGGGGATCTCTAGGGGGCAGTAACTAGCAGGCAGGACTGTCATTGGGGTGGGACATGAGAGGCCCTGTGGCAAAGTGGGACAAGTTAGCAGTGTATTCTCTGCCATAAATTGATTCCCAGGTGTAGGAAGGAGGGAAGATAAGTGTAATGTTATGGCCACTGGGGGGGATGGGGGGAAGAAATTTTCCCCTCAAGCTGGGCAAGAACATGTGTCCCAGGTCCCTATAATGTTGATTAGGCAATATAATAATTGTATGTGATATTGTTACCTGGCAAAGACTCAGGCAGAGATATATCCATGTATTTAGGGGCCATACCTGCTTTTAAGACCCTAGATACACCGGGATCCACAGAAGCTGAACTGTTTGGTTTTTCCAGCACGTAAAGGGAATAATATTCCTTTTATTTGTTTCCATGCTGCCTAAAAACATCAATTTTCATGGCTTTTCTGCCCCCAGTACTGTTATGTGTAGGCAGGGACACAGAGACATGGAAAATTCTTAAATACCTGATAAGGGATTTGAACCCGGGCCCCATGATTAACAGGACTGGCACATTATAAATTATATCACCTATTATTTTGTTATGTATTGTGCAACACATTCTCATGATTTATACTCTCTACTTAAATATCACCCCCTAGTTACACAATTATGGAAGCTGTGAGTGACTTTGTGAGCTTTTCCAATAAATGAATTTCCTACAAACCAGGCATTCCCTTCGCCCCTGCATAAAGACTTAAAGTGGCCATACATGGGCAGGTTCAAGCTGCCAATTCAAGTCCTTCAGGCCGATTTGGCAGTTTATCTACCTGTGTATGGGGACCCCTGATGGGCTTCAGTGACCGAAAATTGCCCAGATGTTGATTGAGCAGGTTTGATTTTTCCGTTGGATCAGGGACTGCATTGGCTCATTAATGTCCTCATTCCGACGGCTACTATACCCCTCTTTGTAATCCATAGGGCAATCAAATTAGCCTTATATCACCCACCATAGGCCACCATTAGAATAGGAAAGCTTGAATTTGCTCCCCCTGAAAATTTTCTGCTGGCCCCCACAAAACTGACACATCCCTGCATCAAGTTCAACCCTTAACAGAATAATTCCTCTGTATGTTTCAATAAAATTAGGGCTAATCAAAAAACTGGCAATTAGCATCTAGTTCATTTGTTTGTGTTGATAAATGACCCTCAGTTTAGTAAACTGTGTTCCCCCCCATAGTACATGGCTTATTCTTCCTGCATCTTCAATTACCAAACACCCCCTTTGTCATTAGTCTGCATCTAATAATGAATATATCTTAAGCACATATTCCTATTTCTATTGTGGGGGTTGTGTTATTGTGTATTGTAGGACAGTGGCTCGGACAGACTGTTCTAACTGATCCACCTGCTTTGGACAAAGTGAGCCTGAGCGCAGTCAGAATGGGAAAGTTCTGGGTTTAATGAATATGCTGTAATTAGAAGAGAATGTACGGTAGCTGTCATCCATCAATTTACTTACTACACTCCCCTCAGTTATACTATTTCCATTTCACGTCTCCCTTTTATTCTTTGTTCTATTTCTCTCCTTGCAGTCTGGTCTTACAGAACTCCTATCCCTTACACATCCCACCTTTTGTTACTTGTTCCCCCTACCAAAGAAATAACTTCTCAGGGTTGAAATGAAAACAGACAGAGATTTTTATTAACAAGTGTACAAAATGAAACATTACATTGACTTTATGACTAAAGGAACTTACAGAAAAATACACCAAATCCAGGAGTGGCCTAGGATAAGAAATGGGACTGTAATAACTTTATTATCCTACACAGTGTTGGACTGAGATGGCAGGGGCCCACCAGAAAACCCTGGACAAATGGGCCCACTCTCAAAACTTTATTTCTTCCTCTCCTCCTTCAAACTCTATTATCCTAATCTCTTTTCTCTACATACTATACTCTATTCTTCCATCTATCAAGATTCCATATTCCCACACAGAAATAGGGAATGACCATGGAATAAGCTAAATAGATAGAAGCAAGAGGGCCCACTGACACCTGGGCCCACCGGGAGTTTTCCTGGTATCCTGGTAGGCCAGTCCTCCACTGATCCTGGAGTACATATGTACATCTTGCTCTTGCAGGTTTGGGATAAGATTAAAAATAGGCCCTAAGCACCCAAGCCCCCCACAGGCCCAATAAATAGTGACTGTGTGGCATCTTTTAGCAGCCCCTCTGGCAGTTGTCAGAATCTACAGATCGCCAGTCCGGGCTCGGCTGTAAGTCTAAGGTGCAGGTAGGGCTGGAACTAGGGGTAGGAAGAAGATCCACTCCACGTGTCTATGATGCAATGGGGGGCACTAGGTATGTACCTCTTCTGCCTACCCCTAGTTTGGTTCATGCCTGGAAGGAAAAGATGGTGCTTGAATAGCCTGCAGCAGGTAAGAGAAGAGAGCACCCCTACAAAGTGATTTCTGGTTGGAATGTATGCCGGGGGTATTTGGCTCTCACCATTCCTGCTGTTGGTATCCTTGGGGGGCGGGGTGTGGAGCTGAAAGCAGAGGGCTTTGCCTTGGGTGCTACCACAGCTTGACCCTGCACTGGGTGCAAAGTATCAAAGTTTACTGAGCGCATAAAACAAACCCCTGACCCTAGAAATCATCTGCACCTAATGACTGAACTAAAAATACAACGCAATATGAAATGCTGCTTTTTGAAGTAAGTTTTGTAAAACATTTTATCAGAAATTCTTTTAACCTTAAGGTTATGCCATATTTGAGAGTTTGTCCCATTTTTCCTACTTTGCAACTATCAGCTTGTGTAGGTATCAGGAGAATCTTTGGTCAGTCAAGCCCTGGTCCTATTGGTCCTCACACCATGGATTTTCTTACCCACCAATTGCAGGAAAAAAGAACGTGGAACTTGATTTATTCAGATCGGGGATTACTTTTGCATTTCAATTCCATTCTTTCGCATCCCAATGCATTTGCATTGGGATTCTGGCGATGCAGAGCTAAAGCGACATTGTTTAAGAATAAAACCCTGATGTTGTTGAACTACAGCTCCCAGCATGTGTAAACCACTGAAGATGCGCACATTTGATTCCTTCTGGTAAAATACTGGCCAAGGCAGCGGCCATTATTACAAATGTACTGGTAAATGTAATGGTTCCCAATTATAACATCACCCTAGGGCACCCTGGGGGCAATCTACATAGTTATGCCTGGAGTTATCACATAGTAGCCGGTATTTCCCCAGCCTAGCTGGTAACAGCAACCAAGGCCTGGGCCAGTATTTGTACTTGCTGCTAAATTTATATTACCCTCTTGTTCTGACCTTGATCTTCCCCAGTGCTCACTTTTACCCTCTATTTCCCAATCCCCCAAAATCAGCCTCATGATTCATTTCATCTATTGACATCATCATTCTGCTGTTTTCATCACTGCTCAGCCTCACACATCATTTGTAAGGTGGCAATCCTTGTTACACCCCTGGCCCACCCAGATAAGCCTTTAATCCAACCCCCTTCACTCTAATTCACTCTTATCCTCACCTCTTTACATCACCATCCAACTAGAAATATAGCGTTATAATTATAGGTATATATCTCTTCAGCGACTTCTAATATCCTTATATTTTATAACAGGGGAAACATCAAAAAATAAAAAAAAGATTCCTCTACGATTCCCACGGGAGAAAAGCGCTTTACAAATGTTTGTTGTTGTTGTTGTTATTTCTGTGTATGACTTCTTTCACTTATTCAACAGCGTTCCCAAGCTTTTCTTTAATACATGTATAGCCACTAGATGGCGTGCCTTGCTTTTCTCAAAACTTTTATGCATGCAACTCACCCTGAGGAAATAATAAAGTAGCATCATATGGGGAAAAAACTTACATTTTTGTGCTCAGATGGTCACATCTCCCTATGTTCACTTCTATAATAGCAGTTCAGCTATGCTTTATGGTTAAGACCCAACCTATCTTTACAGCAGAACCTGCAGACCACAGTGGTAGAAAATACTACTTACTACTCTTACAGGGCAATGTCATGAATGTCACAAGGTCTGGCCAAAGGGTTAGTAACCAATAGAAAGTAATCAGTTGCTTTTGAATAGCTGAACAGTAAATGACCAATTTCATTTTGTTTTGGGGGTCACCATGATTAAAACCACCTGGTCACCCCGATTCTAGCTAATCCGCCCATGTATGGGCACTACCAACAGGGCCTGCAGGACCGATATCTGGCCTGAAATCAGCCAGATCTTGATCAGGCAGGTTAAAAAATCTAGTCGGATCGGGGACTGCATTGGGTCGTTGATGCGGTCCCCGGACCGACTTTTCCTATACCCGTCCTGGGGCCAAACGATCGAATTAGCCTGGATCCTCGCCCACCCATAGGTTTGGGATATCGGGAGAAGACCCGCTGGTTTGGCCACATCGCCAAGCTAGCGGATCTGAAGGTGTATGGGGACCTAAAGAATCCAGTTACCCAGTGTCGGTAATTTGCATCTTTTGTTTACTCTGCCATTGTAAAGCTTAGGTTGCACTTAATATCCTAATACCCTAAGCAGTCATAGTGGAGAAGGCTGAGGGATGGCGCCAATCGAAATCAGCAATCAGAGCTGGGCCAATGCCTAAGGGAGCCCAAGGCAAGCTCCCAGCAATAACCACTGTCTCCCCCACACGTACATGTGTGCTTGGCAACGTCCTCTCATCCTTTCCATCCCACTCTCTGCAATTCTGAACCCCCACCAGCAGCCGCTGAACTAGGGAGCTCTCTTTTGCCACCATCATTTCCCCTGTCTCCTTTTTGACTGGAGGTCTGGAGTTTGAGTCAAAAGAGGCACATACCTAGGGTGATAATGCTCCCCCCCCCCCCTACTGTTGCACCTCTTCTGTCTGCCCCTAGTTCCAGCCCTGAGAGTGATTGTCATATGCCCTTGGCTCAAAAGCAAGATGGCAGAACCTGTATCACATTTTCTGCCTGTTTGCTTGGTGTAGCTGCTTTTAACTTTTATTGTGTGGGAGAAGCAGATTTCCTGTGGCCACACAATCACCATCATGTGGTTACTAGGATGCCCACAAGAAAGATGGAGACCCCAGTGCCTGCCTCTTTAGTTGAATCCCAACCAGGAAACCAGTTAAAGTGCCCTATGAATTTTATTCCAAAAAGAGTGAGATAAAAGACTTCTTTGGGCCAGCATTTTTATAGAAAAGAAAGAATGGAACGAGACATGTGACAAAGTGCTTCACTTTCTGGAGCATGGGATAGTTTTTATATGGAAACCATAAAAGGTTCTTCCAATAAACTAAACAACCTTTTGTGCCAAGGTGCATTATGTCGTTTCCCAAAGAAGCGCTGATCATACTGTACTGGGAACATCCGCGAATACACAACACCTCATAAAATCTCGCTCTCAACTCATCACGGTTGGGCCTGTGGCACAGGGGACCTATTGTCTGACAGCTGTAAAATGTCGGTGGGGAATGAATCCCATGTGCCAAACTCCAAAGGAGGCTTTACAGTTGTACTTAAGATAACATATAGGGGCTTATTGCAATAACAGGCCCAGGTAGGCAGTAGACGTACCAGCCCAGGGGGCAGCTATCAGTGCATATTATTCCAGAGAATATGTTTATTGGTTACAGCTGCTCTTCATTAGACCTCTTCCTTTCTACACAAACCCTTCTTGTGTCAGCTGTTGTGTGCCCACCACAGACAAGGCTAATGGGGGTGTTGTGGGAAAAGTAAAGGTGGAGACGCTGGGGGTGCACCTCAAATCGACTTCATTTTTTACCCTGGACTGGGCTCCACTTTCATGCAAAATGCATTGGCATGGGGCAGTTTTCAGCAGGGAGGGCTGTTGCAATGTTTTCCTACCTCCCCAGGCATGGTTCTATGCCCTGGTTAAAAGGCAGACTGATTTGGGATAAAGCCTGCAACTGGTCAGCACCACACTTTCCTAGTGGGTCGTGGGACCACAGCCCATCCTGCCCATAACCAACATTTTGTATTCTGTCCCTCTGCCAGCATTGTCTTATACACTCCTGCCTTCTTGACTCTTCCCCCTGTGGTGACATCTGCGATAGGTGGGATGGTCATTAGTAAAATAAATGATGACGGGAAGATGGGTTGGATTGGGTACGGATTAGGCCCAGGCAGGTTAAGGTTGGCACAGGTTGACTTTTTGTATTGGCAAAAAGCATATCTAGAAGGGCCTCCCTAACATTTGGTAATAAGACATTTTTCATGAACATGAACATCTCCAGGAGATGCTGTAAAGCAATTCTCTATATATACCCTGACATTGTACGGCCCAATGGAACAGCCGAGGAGGCAAATACTAAAGACTGAGCTCATATTGCTGTAGACATGGTTTTCTATTTTCCTGTTTTTTTTTTCAAACAGTGGAAAGAATTTCAAATGGTCCCTACTCTCAGACGAAGAAAAATATATTTTTAAGCTTTTCAGTAGGAGCCCTTCACACGTGTCATTATATTACCAAAGGGCCTGCTTTCCACTTTTCAGCAACTAAAAATAAGGATTCCAAATAAAACAGGATAAGTTCTTCGTGAGAGCTAACCGCTAAAGAATGCACACGCAAAACAAACCGACAGAACATATGTAAGGAATATGTCAGGCATTTAGATAACCCTAAAAGTGAAGTTCAAGTCATGAAATGTAAAATAAATGTAAATAAAAAGTTTACAAATGAGAATTATGTATTTTAAAGAGATGGACTGGCCCACTAGGGTGCCAGGGAAACTTCCAGTGGGCTCTCCTATTCATCCAACCTCTGGACCTAGTATAGTAGCATTGCTATCCCCTCATTCCACTAGAAGAGTGAAAAGCAGTAATGGAAGAAAGAGAAAGGCAGAACGGGTGTGAAGAGAATGAAGAAGAAATGAACAAGAAAAAAGGGAGAAAAAGAAATTAGGGAAGAAGCACAAGAAATGTGGGCCACTTTTTGGATAGTGAGCCCAGTTTTTTTTGGTGGGTCCTTAACAACCCAAGTACAACACTGAATATATTGTAACATGACTAATAAAACTCATGAGTGTGACCCATGGCTGTGCCTCTGAAGATCATCATTCCGTCTCAAGGTGTTAGGGAACCTGGGTTCATTTCTTGTGAACTATTGTGTATCAACTATTTTTTATCTTGGGCAGGTCCATTAATCTCCTAACCTAAACAATTTAATGTAATGGGATAGGGAAAAATCCCCCACTTGCCCAGTTTGGAGGCTAGGGAATGCAATTAACATTCTCTATGCTATGGAGAAAGTTCCTGACTGGGGCTTTCTGTAGGTGAATGCAGTAGAACAGTAGAGGTTTATTGCATGGCTCTACTTTGTTATATTAAACTGCTCGGTTGCTCTCTATTTCAAGTTATTTGTATTGCAGCCATGAAAGAGGTACAGGGGGGATATAACCCTACTGGACCCCATTGTTTTTGGAGGTCTAGATGTTTACTCCTGTTCCATAAATGAGACATGGTCCAAAATACCCAACTTATACATAGGGTCCCAGAGGTTCAATAGGGTTTCTTTTGGCATCCCTGAGTATCAGGATATGTTGTGAATGCAGATTAAGCCACAATTTGTAATCTGATAAATACAAATTTACAGACCATAATGATAAAAAAAACCTCCACGTGGTAAATGACAAACCTAGGCACATATTGGTGTCTAGACCACCATATTCCCCCTTCAAATCAAAATGCACAAATCACTTCTTATGTAATGTAATAATATACCATGAAAAGTACTGTAAAATAAATGACTGTGGGGCGGCTGGACACTGCTTGTTGAGTGCTAAGCTCTGTACCCACAGATGTTTCAACTGCTGTAGTTCCATTTAGCCCTTTGGGGCCGAAATTAAGAACAATTTTCTTTGGTTCTGTGACCCCAGTACCTTATGCCACCAAAGATGAATGTGGCACGCTATTAACAAAGCAGATGCTGGAAGAAGCAGTTTATTTATTTTCCATTTCAGAAGCTGCTCAGGAGCAGGAATTTAATGAGCGTGTGTATTCTACAGCCTTCCTGTGACAATGGATAAGGTCACAGTACCTGTATTCCAAATATATGTGTCATTATAAGTTCCTTACAGGAAGCTGCCACTTTGCAGAGCGATTTGACAAAATTAGATAACTGGGCAGCAAACTGGAAAATGAGGTTCAATGTTGATAAGTGCAAAGTTATGCATTTTGGTAGAAATAATATAAACGCGAACTAACTACTTTTTTAGGTCCCTGGTAAGGCCTCACCTTGAGTATGGGGGGCAGTTTTGGGCTCCAGTCCTTAAGAAGGATATTAATGAGCTGGAGAGAGTGCAGAGACGTGCAACTAAACTGGTAAAGGGGATGGAAGATTTAAACTATGAGGTTAGACTGTCGAGGTTGGGGTTGTTTTCTCTGGAAAAGAGGTGCTTGCGAGGGGACATGATTACTCTGTACAAGTACATTAGAGGGGATTATAGGCAGATGGGGGATGTTCTTTTTTCCCATAAAAACAATCAACGCACCAGAGGGCCCCCCTTTAGATTAGAGGAACGGAGCTTCCATTTGAAGCAGCGTAGGGGGTTCCTCACGGTGAGGGCAGTGAGGTTGGGGAATGCCCTTCCTAGTGATGTGGTAATGGCAGACTCTGTTAATGCCTTTAAGAGGGGCCTGGATGAGTTCTTGAACAATCAGAATATCCAAGGCTATTGTGATACTAATATCTACAGTTAGTACTAGTGGTTGTATTTATAGTTTATGTATGTGAGTGTATAGATTGGTAGGTGTGGGTTGTGGGTGCTGGGTTTACTTGGAAGGGTTGAACTTGATGGACTCTGGTCTTTTTTCAACCCTATGTAACTATGTAACTATGTAACTATTGTTTCTAGATATGCTAAAGTGTGGGATATTTGCTATTAGGGGCCCCTCCAGTAACGGCACTGCCATTGTTTTTCAAGGTTAGGGCATTTTAAGGTGGTGGTTGAGATTTATAATAATAAATGTTAACTTTTTAACTTAATAGGTATTTTGTTTTTGATTATTGGGATACATTAGAACTAACAGGGGTAAGCTCAAACAATTTATTGTGGTTCAGTACAGGACCTGTTATCCAGAATGCTCGGGACCTGTACTGAATGTTGGTACGTTGGCACCCTGTTTGTAATTTTATTTTTGACTTTTGGTAACTGAATCCCTTTTTGTTGTGAGTTCTTAGTATCTGTTTCTTTATTATGAGGGTCTTAGTTGTTATAGAAGGGTACTGTGAACATCTTTTACTGTTCCTTGTGGGAAGTGGAAGAGTGGCACAGAGAGACCACCCTGAATGCCAGCTAGGGTAAGATTTAGGGAAAATGATAATAGATACTCCTGAAAGGCTAGTTTGAAGGTCAGATATGATAAGCATATGTTAATACGGTTAGTCAGATAAACACAGGTAGATGGGGGACCTGTCACCATAAAATAAACTTACTTAAACACTATATTAATAATATGGGATAACACAATCCCAGCAAGCAGGCACCCTTTTGTGGACACTGTAAGTAAGGCAAGCTTTGTAACACCCCAAAATCTTGTGTATATGCCAGAAAGGGGGGCCCGATGCCCAGGCCCATGCACTGGCTACACAATTAGATGGTGAGGAGGGGGGAAAAAGTGAGAAGTGCGGTGACATCAAGGAATGTTCTGAATGGACAGTAAAAGAACTTGCCCGTCCCTCCTCTATGCCTAAGGCATAGAGGCGGGGCAGGAATTTTATGACTGAGAGCTGGGATTACCAATCTTATGATCATAATTTTGTAACTAAAAACAGGGGACCCCTCTCTTTTTTGTATGCTTGTAGCTAATTTGGCCAGATCAGTCGCACTTCCATTGTATTTGTATACTCTATTTAGCCTTGGAGTGCTCTCACAACCCCCTTCTGTGTATCTGGGATTTTTATTTGCCTTTATAATGGTTATGAATGTGTTAATAAAAATTAGGTTTAGGTTTTGAAAAGGACTTATTATACAGTCCCCTTTAACTCTACGATTCAAAGGGAGTGCCACGGGTTTATGCTATCCAAAAGGGAGCACAGAGGCCTGTGGTTTGTGAAGAGTGCAATTTGTGGGGCATTGTAAATTACCCCTACAGTGTGTCAGTTTGGTAAGAGGTCAGCCAGGATCTCTTTAGCTTTATTTTATGGTTTGTGTTCTGGAATGCCTGTACCATGTAGGCAGAAAAGGTATTTGCCCTGAACATTGGGCATGTAAGGAGCACATTGTAGTATAGACAGAAAAACGAATGGCATATTGTAACATTTGAAGCTATTTTCATTTCATTAGATAGGTTGTTGGGATTTACTCACAATTTGTTGCATCGGAAGTGAGAATGCAGTGATATTGTGCTGACTTTGCACCATCATGGAGTTCAGAGTTCCTGAGTAGTGGCTTTATAATAAAAACCGTCCCATTTTTGGAACATGGATCTAAAATACAACATAGTAATATATGCAACATAGTATGAACCCAGTACATCTCCTAAGTGAATACCCCCCTAAAAATTCTTCCAGGTTTTTTCCTTTCTCTGTAACATTTTCAAAATGAACACATAATAACTTAACATCATTTATGTCAAGGGGCCTTATGGGTTGTAAATTATTTCAGTGGTGCCTCTTACCAGTGTTTCTTTCAGCATATTTTCCACTTCCTACCAAAGAAGTTTTAATATCCTCATAAATTGTGGCTGCAAATCCTTCATCATTATTCCATCATCCCCCCAGTCTACCACCAACCTGTTTTAAGCTTGCAGTGGTTTTGTAATTTGGGAATTCAACGGTAGAACAGAAAAACAGATTGCGTTCTCAGACTGAAAAATATATTCAATCCATGACACAGCCAGTCAGGACATATAATGTTGTAGTGGGATAAATATAGGGATAAGAACTGAAGTATGAAGACCTTGTACCCTGGTTGGTTGAGAGCACAACCTACTGCACAGTTTTACTAAGGTCATTGATAGATTTATATTAGGTCTTGTAGGACTGGCCCGAGGTGTCACTGCTGTGCATCACAATTTCCAGCTGCATTGTGGGTTTTGCCCAGAAGGTGTCATGGTTTGAGGAGTCCCAAGCATTCTGGTGCTACATAAGTGTCACCTTTAGAACAACCAGGGCCATGTATTTCTCTAAAATTCTCTATTTCCCCGAAGTGTATTGTTAAGGGCAGGGTTCCCCAACCACTGGGCCAGGGACCAGTGCCGGGCCGTGAGCTGTGCTAAACCTGGCCACCTCTGGTCCTAAATACCTGTTATCTCAATTCCCCAATGTGTTACACAGCCATGAGAACAGCAATGTGAAGCCCTGAAAGCTTTCTACTGATTGCGACAAGGGTCAAAGTACTTGAATATCCATACTAAGCATCAGAGGATGTCACCACTTAGCTGGGAGTAAGAAAAGCAAGGGGGCTGGGCGCATCTAGTTGCAGGGAAACAAGCTCAGGACCCCACTGAGTTTGCATTATGATGAGCTGTATTATATTTTATAATGTAATAATAATAATAATATTAATAAAATAAAGTGCATAATATAAGTGCGCCACCCCCCCAACCCCGGTCCCTGGAAAAATTGTCTTCCTTGAAACCGGTCCGTGGTGCATAAAAGTTTGGGGACCACTGGTTTAGGGAATCCACAATTTTAGAAACAGGCCGAACCCAAATCCTTTGTGAAGGATTCAGCCGAATACCAGCCGAATCTGAATTTGGATATGCAAGTTAAGATAAAGGTTAAAGAGAACTGCGTGTGAAGCGTGCCGTGAAAAATCTTGAATGTTTATGTGACAAAAAGTCACATGATTTTAAGGATTTGGATCAGCCAGAGGCATGGATTGCACCGAATCCTGGATGCAGTACATTCCTAGTTTTGCTAATGGAAGGTGCATATGAGGTATCTTGAGAGGGTGACAGCTATGCAAAGCCCCCTGAATCTTCAGAAAATGAATACTCCAGCAAGAAAGGGAAGCCAAGAGCTCTTATAGAGAACTATCTTGTTTTATACAGTATCTAGTAGAATTAAGTCTAAAACAACTGGACTTTTCTAAGTTTTTCTTAAAAACGTTTCACCACTCATCCGAGTGGCTTCTTCAGTTCAAATGACTGGTAGGGAATTCCCCGGTATTTAAACTCTTGATGGTAAGTAGAGTCACAGACATCCAATCACATTGAACTTGTTCAGTTAGGTGTTAGCTGAAACTGACAGGTGTAAGAAGGTATGATCCAATCACAATGGTACCAAGATTCTCATTGATGAAGGTGTTAATCCTTCAAAGTACATGACTGGAAGTGTGAACTGTTGTGAAACTGCCGGGGTAAGGATGTCAACGCGCCATTGTATGTTGGTGACAAGCGGTGTCTCAGGCCCCCTCCTCTGTTCAGGGATGGTTTTTCCAAGCTGGCATAAATGGCCTCTTTCACACCTCTTTTGAACCATCTGTCCTCTCGGTCCAAAATATGCACGTTACTGTCCTCAAAGGAGTGACCTTTTTCTTTGAGGTGTAGATAGACTGCTGAGTCTTGTCCTGAGGAGTTTGCCCGCCTATGTTGGGCCATTCTCTTACAGAGAGGTTGTTTTGTCTCCCCAATGTATAAGTCTGAGCACTCTTCACTACACTGGACAGCATAGACCACATTACTTTTCATGTGCTTGGGTGTAGGGTCTTTCGGGTGCACCAGCTTTTGTCTCAGGGTGTTGTTGGGTTTGAAAAACACAGGAATGCGATGTTTCTTGAAAATTCTCCTAAGTTTTTCTGATGTTCCAGCAACATATGGAATGACTATGTTGTTTCGCCTGCTGTGTTCCTCCCTTCTGTTTGTAGGTCTGGTCTTTCTGTTGGTCTTTGATTTGGTTTTGATGAATGCCCAGTCTGGGTACCCACAAGTTTTCAGAGCTCCTTTTAGATGTTTAGATTCTTTCTCCTTAGCCTCTGCATTGGATGCCACCGTTTTAGCCCGATGATGTAGAGTGCTAATAACACCCAGTTTATGTTCCAAAGGGTGGTGGGAATCAAACAGCAAGTACTGTTCTGTGTGGGTGGGTTTCCTGTCTACTTCAATATCCAGGTCCCTCCCCTCTTTGATAACTATAGCACAGTCCAAAAAAGCCAGTTTGCTGTCTTTCACATCTTCCCTTGTGAACGTGATGTTTTTGTCCACCGAGTTTATGTGTTTGGTGAAGGTTGGAACCTCGCATGCTTTAATTTTGACCCAGGTGTCATCCACATATCTGAACCAATGACTTGGTGTTGTTCCCTTGAAGGTGTCCAGGGCTTTCTTTTCCACTTCTTCCATGTAAAGGTTCGCTACAATTGGAGACACAGGCGAACCCATGGCACAGCCATGTTTTTGTCTATAGAAAACTTCCTTGTGCTTGAAGTAAGTGGTATTGAGACATAGGTCCAGTAAGGAACAAACGTGTTCTGGGGTCAGCTTTGTTCTGCCGCTGAGGGTGGTGTCTTGTTTCAGCCGTTTCCTCACTGATTCAATTGCCTCGGTAGTGGGTATGCATGTGAACAGAGATGTTACGTCATAGGACACCATTGTATCATCGATCTCCAGCTTTAACTCCTTCACTTTTTTGACAAAGTCCATGGAGTTTTGAATGTGGTGTACTGTGTTTTCAACTAAGGGGGCTAAGATGTTGGCCACGTATTTAGCAATGTTATAAGTCACACAGTTAATGCTGCTGACAATTGGCCTCAAAGGGGCTCCTTCTTTGTGTATTTTTGGGAGTCCATATAGGCATGGAGTGGCTTCACCTGGGTAAAGGCGACGGTACAAAGCTGGACTGATGACCTTTTCCTTCTCAAGGTGCTGCAAGCAGTCTATAACCTTCTTCTTGTAGTTGCTTGTTGGATCTCTCTTGAGTTGCTCATATGTGTATCGTTGAGCAGTGTGGACACTTTGGCATGGTAGTCTGATGTATTCAGTACCACTGTACACCTTCCTTTATCTGCTGGCAGGATAGTGACACTTGAGTCCTTGGCAAGTGATGTCAGAGCCCTCCTCTCTTGCAGACTTAGGTTGGAAGGGGGAGCTTTAGCATTAGCTAGGGCAGCTGATACTTTTAACCGGATGTTTTCAGCCTTCTCCACTGGTATCTTATTGTTGTGGATGGATGATTCTGTGGCTGTGATGAAGTCTACCACTGGTACATACCGTGGGGCCACTGCAAAGTTCAGTCCCTTGGCTAAGACATCCTTCTCTGGTTCTGTGAGTTCCCTGTCTGATAAATTCTTTACCCACAGATCCTTGATGTTCTGGCATGTCTTGTTTTCATCTTCCTTCCTCCCTGTTGATTTGTCTGTTCGCTGGGTGTTGTTGGTACGTGATAATAAACTGGTGAATTTGTTTATTTGCCTCTCCTTGCCCTTGGCATGTTGTGCATGTTGCGCCCGCTCTGTGAATTCAACCACTCTTTGCAACGTCAGCACCGGTAGTTGTGCTGTCAATCTCTGTTTTGCATTATCAAATTTATGAACCAGGACCTCAATTGAGAAGTTAGTCTGCCTCACCCGTTCATTTAACAGTTGTTTCTGGGCTTTCTGAAGGATCACCTTGGCCCTGTGACCTTTAACCGAAGAACCCAGACGTAGGCTGCATGGTGTGATTCCCTGATATCGGCATCGTAGGTTAAAACGAAGATGGTTTCTGTAATCCGCAAGTTTTCTGGCCGTCCTCTCATATTCCCGTACCAATTTTAGGGTATTCTCCACAAAATGAGTAGCAATATGTCTATGAAGATTCTCATTCATCCAGGTCATGATATACAGTATCTAGAATTAAGTCTAAAACAACTGGACTTTTCTAAGTTTTTCTTGAAAACCTTTCACCACTCATCCGAGTGGCTTCTTCAGTTCATTGTGATTGGATCATACCTTCTTACACCTGTCAGTTTCAGCTAACACCTAACTGAACAAGTTCAATGGAACCATTGTGATTGGATGTCTGTGACTCTACTACCATCAAGAGTTTAAATACCGGGGAATTCCCTACCAGTCATTTGAACTGAAGAAGCCACTCAGATGAGTGGTGAAAAGTTTTCAAGAAAAACTTAGAAAAGTCCAGTTGTTTTAGACTTAATTCTACTAGATACTGTATATCATGACCTGGATGAATGAGAATCTTCATAGACATGTCTTGTTTTATGCAGTTACAAAAGAGCAAGCATATCAAGAGTGTGCAGCTCCTACAGCAGGGATGCCCAACCAGAGCAACATGTTGCTCTCCAACCCCTTGGATGTTGCTCTCAGTGCCCCCAAACCAGGTAGTTATTTTTAATTCCTGACTTGGGGGCAAGTTTTGGTTGCATAAATATAAGATTTGCTAGCAAATAAAGCCCCCTGTAAGCTGATAGGGTGCATAGAGGCTGCCTAATAGCCAATCTTAGCCCTTATTTGGCTCCTCCATGAACTTTTATGATGCTTGTGTTGCTCCCCAAGTCTTTTTACATTTGACTGTGGCTCACGAGTAAGAAAGGTTGGGGATCACTGTCCTACAGCCTACCTTTGACTAGCTGGTGATACATGTGGGGCGGAATAGTCTATTTAATGTATCGTAGTAGATTTAATAACTGTCATGGGTTAGTTGAAACAAGGAAAAGTCAAGTTAAGAGTTGGTGGAAACAGGGAAATACCAAGTCAATGCCAAGGGTTAACTAAACGAGGGAAAATACTTGCTCCTCCTCACATCTATTTTTGTGAATCTGAGTAGTATATACTACACTCAACACTACAAGTAGAACACAAGAAGAATAAATTGTAGCAATGAGAAATAGATAACATTTTTCCTTGGCAGGGATTTACAAAGGAGTGGCATGGGCCTCTAGGAGGGAGTTTTTTCCTAGTGGTTCAAGGATATTATGGGAAGTTTTTCCCAGCTGATAAAAAGGGAGAAATTGTAATGTCTTGGTGCTCCACCTAAGAGGCAAGTAGGAGTACTGAGGGTCCCGAAGCTGAAGTGCTCCTAACTTCTTGATATATCCAGAGTACCAGGACCAGGGCCTTGTGAACACACCAGGGGTCCAAGGGTGAGAGGCAGGTAAGGTCCAGTGAGTGAAGGAAACTCAGTGTCCCCATTTAGGAGGTTTTAGTACCTACCTGGTAGAAAAGGACCCAGGTTCACTGTATGGAATATATGGATAGCATTTACTACAGGCACCTTAACATCTAGAAGGGTTCAATCTGTGGATGTGACTCTCTTTGTGATGTATCTGCTTCATGTGATCCGCTTATTAGTCAGTATCATACTTTTTTATTGTTAATTCTGCTACCAGCACCTTAGTGGCTTAGGGAATTACACAGCACAACAGTTCTGAGATGTATGTCTAATACACTATTTGTTTATGTTAAAGAACTACTGGCGCCCATTTGTTCTACCTGAGATGTATAGTCTAGCTGCAACACCCTTCCTCCATCATTCTAGTCCATCTAGTAAGTAATATCTGCTTTGCTGGGAGCTGCCCTTCACCAAGTGGTGGTGTGTGGCATGTAAAGGAGAGGAGTCTGTGTTTAGGCCAAGAACCACCAGTAAAAATAGTGCTGCAAAAAAGCCCCTTTCAGTTATCGCTGCACATCTGGGGGCATAATCGAAGCTGCTGAGATAATACATTGGGCAATTATATTAAATCATCAATAAGGATCGCTCTTTCCCATGATTCATTAGGAGTACCCCACGATTCAATGAATATTCAGCTTGGAGAATAGTAGAAACTGAAGCTAAATGAATCCAGAATAATGACTTTGCTGCTGACAAAGAGATGGTGTGTGATTCTCCTGGTATACTGCCCATGATATATTCCTGTACTTGGCTAGGAATTCTCTCTCCAGCTTCTCTCAGGCAGAGGTCTCCCTGTTGATCTGTCACTGCTTTACCTTTGGATAACTCTTTTTTCTCTTGATTACACTCCAAGGGGTTTTTTGATCCCATGAAATATAACAAAGATATGTGGAAAATGTTATGTGTGTGTCACTTCGCTGTACGTTTACTTTAAAGGGATATTATTCATGACATCTGGCACCGCAGCACCTGAGTGGCTCCCACAGAGCAGTCTCTTTGGAATGGCTTGTGTTTCAACGAGAAGCCCTGAATACACTTCCTTAGAAATGCAAAATGCGTCAGAAGGTTTTTACATGGGAATTATAAAGGCTTCAGAGTCATAAATCTCATGGAGACAATGAATTTGAAAACAGATATTTATTCCAAAGCAGAGCATTTGGCTCTCCAGGTGCTGGAAACCATGATAACCAGTATCCCTTGCGCGGAGGCGTTCAGATATGAATGAGGGGGGGCAACATGAACTTTTGTAGCTATTTCATATTTTTGGAGCTTTTTGGTTTGTACCTTAGCTCTGGTGAAAATCTCAGATGCACTAAGAACACAAATACCATGCAATGTAAATAAGACCTTGAATCTAGGGCCACGGGTATCCTTGCCATTTCCCTGTAAAACATGGAAGACCCTGGATGCAAGTGCTAGAAAATTAAGTGGAGCAAAATCACATTTAAGAAGCACTTGCACCCAGGGTCTTGCTGCATTTTAGTGCCATCCTAGGGCAAGATGCAGACCACAGCACCAGTGGGTATAAGGCAGCCCCATGCCTATGGTCTTTCATGGACAAGTACTAGGCTCCTATGTGGCCTGTGGTGCTCCTTAACTGATATGTCTAAATCATACAAGTTAGGTGATGGGTCGGGGGCGGAACAAGGGAGACCTATGTGCCACCTCCTACCCGCCTCTCATAAATAAAGAGCCACCAAGCACAGGCAGCACTGTATTTAAGGGGAGGAATGCAGATCCTTGTGCTCCATTCTGGACCTCCAGACAGTGGTATAGACATAGGGGCAAGGGACAGATTAAAAAAAAATAGCAGCTTGCACCTATTTATTGCACTTTGCACCTTGCCATGCCATCAGTAAATTACCTCTGTCAGGTGGTAAGAAGGAATAGGGAAGGGCAGAATGTGTATTTGCCCTTTCAACATGGAAGAATCCCCTGAAGCCTGATTAAAGCAAAAAGGACATTTTATATTTTATTTTGTAACAGTTGTTAAGATAATTTAAAGCTATGTGGGGATATGAAATGAGGATGCAGGAGTTTTGTGTTTAATGTGCTCCTCTGCCACCATGGAGTATGGTAACCCAGAGAAGTCATTTTTATCCATAAGGAAGTGGTCACTTACTACGATGTTTTTTGGCAGAGACAGACTTGTACCTGTTTCCCTTGGTTTAGCTTCATCGCCAGTCAGAGTGGTCTTATTAGATGGATCCCATGGATCAGGGATCCCCAACCTTTTATACCAATGAGCCACATTCAAATGGAAAAAGTGTTGGGGAGCAACATAAGAATGGCAAAGTTCCTGGGGGTGCAAATAAGAGCTATAATTAGCTATTTGGTAGCCCCTATGTGGACTGGCAGCCTACAGGAGGCTCTGTTTGGCTTTACACTGGGTTTTATGCAACCAAAACTTGCCTCCAAGCCAGGAATTCAAAAACTAAGCACCTACTTTGAGGCCCCTGGGAGCAACATCCAAGGGATTGGGGAGCAACGTGTTGCTCACGAACAACTGGTTGGGGATCACTGCCATAGATTTACCCATGGTCTCTTGGTTCGTTGCATCTTCCACATTATTCTGCAGTCAACTGGTTAGCGCTGTGCTGGCTTCCATGGTTCAGTTCCAGTCAGGCACTATCTGCAAGGCGTTTGTGCGTTCTTATGTCTACGTGGCTTTCCACTCGGTACTCTCCTGTCCTTCCAGACTAGTGATGTGTGGTTCAGGAAGAACTTAACTTGCACCCAACCCTAACCCACAAAACTTTAACCCACACCCAACCATAAACCACAAAGTATTGCCACTGTAGGAGCCACACCTAACCTGTACCCCTGTCTCTCAGCTCTGTGCTCTGTCTGACCTGCGCCCAACCCGAACTGCAATGGTTGCCCGAATATCAACCATTACCTGCTTGACCTATGGGTAAACCCACAGGTCAACCCGCACATCACTTTTCCACATGCCAATAGCATCCAGGTAGGTTCATTGGCTCCTGATGAAGCTCCCCATAATGAATGTGATAGGGACCTCATATTGTAAGCCCCACAGGGGCACAGGCTGATGTCAATAATCTATAATCTCTGTAGAAAATAATATATCAATAAAAAATAATGTGATTACTCCCACTTATTTTGTGCATTGCTGCCTTTATCCATCCTCTCACGCCAACCCCCTCTGCCTCCCTGACTAGTGTAGGGGACTGATATAATATCTCCCCTTTTTCTCAGGCAGTCCCCTAAGATTCGTGGACAGTTAAATTGTGATTATATGCAAAGCTACTGTATCACTTGTGCCTTGAAGGATTTTGTAAGATCCTGCAATAAAGAAGTTACTGTTTAATGTAAGAACCACTGGTGGCCATTTATTGATCTCAACATGAGATATATAGGCCCATAATACCCTGAGGCCCACACCTGAAGATCAAGGGGCAGATTTACTAGGACTCTATTACATTTCTAATTTGTTTTTATTTTAAAATTCGAATAAACTCATTTCCACGAATGTCTGACAATAACTAAAAAGTATGAAATGAAAAAGTATGCATAGGAAAAACTTGCAGAAAAAATGCGAAACTTTTTCGAATTTTCACACACAATAGCAATAATATATATAAGTAACCTTTGATGAATCTATACTGAGGAGCTGCTTAGAGCTGCGTATCTATATATTTAATATTAAGAAGGAAAATGTAAATGCGCTGATGCACAGAGAAAGTGTTGGGGTTGAATTCATGGAAGCAGCTGCCTTTTCGCTTACAGCTCACAGCTCATGTAATTGAGTAATGAGTGCTGAGCTTGTTTTTGGCCCCTCTCCAGGCTAAACGTATGTCTTGCCCGGCTGGTGTGAGCTCATTTCTCATTCCAAGGTAAACAAAGCACCGGCTCTGTTGTGCCAGAGGCAGTTTATATGGAGCGGAGGAGAGTGTAGCTCTCCGGCATCAGGATGCTGCACGCATTGGCTCTAGCGCTGGCTCCGTTTTACAAGGTCTGGCAATGGGAACATTAATATGTAATTAAGGCAAATGGATTAGATGGGAAGAAAAAAAGTAACATTAAGGGAAAAAAATACAGAGAAGGAATCACGCTAACCTAAAACATGGAGAATTCCTACACGTTAGTTTAGTCCCACATAAAGGGACTCCTTGGGGGTAATGTAATAAAAGGCACCAGGTTTGAACTGGTCCATTAATCAGCAGGTAGCAAGAGCAAACATCTGACTGGTTGCCATAGGTTACTAGACCTGAGCCACCATTTATTACTTTTTATTAGTTCAGTCCTAATATATTTTGTGTTCTCCAAATTAACCCTGGACCACAAGCAATAACTATTAATATGAATATGTCTAAATATGCTTTATTTTGTACACTATTTACTGAACTGGCCTAAAGGCTTCAGTATTCCTACAACAGTAATGATCCAGGCCTTCTAAGTCGTGCACAGCAGCTCCCCATCTTGGATATTGTTAGGTCATCCTTTGAGTGTCAGTGGCACTGCACTTGCTCAGTGTACTCTTAGGGGTCGTCAAGTTAAATATGATACTTCTGTCATAAACCCCTGCCATGGGGCTGATGGTTAATCAGTTCCTATGCAGAATGTGCTGGTTTCTATGCTGCTATAAAGTGTGTGTTAATGGAGTTAATTTAAGGTAGTACAGAGTACAGAGAATATTATTTATTAAATCTCATTTAAAGCATGGGCCACTTTGCATTAATTTCACTGGTCATGACTGGGCCAACAGAAGGGAATGGAGCACAGAAAGCAAGGAGTGAATGACAGGGTTAGTTAAGGCATTGAGGGGAATCTTGATTAAGTTAAGGAAACTGCCATCAGCCCATAATGGCTAGACTGGTGATTGGACAGAAGGGAAGAAGACAATATTTTGACCAGTTGACCAGCTTAGGCAAAGCTTTCCAAGCATATACAAACATATCTCAGCAGATTTATTGGTTACATCACTAAAAACAGAACAATACATACCCTTTCCTTTTTCATTATGGTATAATCACACCCATGTTTGTGTGGAGCTGCCTGCTCTTCCTGCCCAGTGGCTATGCCATCATTTGGCCTGTAGGATGGAAATTACAGTTGTTGCTTTCTGCAATTTGCTTAAAGATATCAAGTAAATACCTTTATAGCACAGACATTTCAGCTGGGGCTCAACCACAGCTTTAGATAAGGCCTTTGGCATGCTTGTGGTTGCTTTCCAGATTTATATTCCCCACATTTCAATAAAGGTCATACATCTATCAGGCGCTGTTGATCTTTCATCTGGTAGATGGGGGTGGTGTAGTTTGGCAGTGACTAGAAAATCTATACCAAGAGGTACTGACCTTAGATGTGACCTTTCTTAGATTAGCCAAAGGCTGTTTAGGGATACTAAGACTGAGGTTTGAGCATTAGATTAATATACACATACAAACACATGTATTTACATCCACTGATTATTATAAACACTAACAGCTGTATAAGCACAGTAAGAAACACCCTTGAGGAGAATATGGGATTAGTAATGCTCATTTGCACACAACACATTTATCGTAGAGAGAGCAACACCACAGCCAAAGTTCCACTATCTGCAGTAATGGTTCCCCAACTGTGGGGCTAGTTTCCCTTAGCGTGAAGACCAGTTGGGGTTAATTTGGGGAGAATGCAACTTTGCTCCCTTATTACTCCTAGACGCCCAGCCTAAAGATTAGTTAGGGTAATGGTTTCCAAACTGTGGGCCATGTTGTGGTGGCAATAGCAGACTGGTCATTGTATTTTGTATTCTCTAATGGTGTATGCTTCTCAACAGGTTGCAAGCCCTGTGCCAGCTGCGAACAGTTGTAAATATCTACACAGATAACCCAGAGACTACATTGAGTCCTGAAACTTCATTATCGGTCACACACCTGAGGAAGGCTGTTAGGCCAAAACATGCAGTGCAATGATGTCCCCACAAATAAAATTACTATCATGAAGTTTTAGGACTCATGGGTTACCATGTTGCGGTGGCACCATAGGGGACCTCAGGCTGAAGGCCAGTTAGGGTGAGAATTGCTCTGCTTCTCTCCTTCTGGACCTGAAGGCCCAGCTTGAAGGACAGTGATGGTGACATTTGGGTTGAACACTTATTTGAATCCCTTAATATTTTTGGAACAACGGCAGAATTACAGGCACACATTTTGCTATACCAGTACTTAAACTAAAAGGAGCCCAAAAGCCCAGAGAATCTTGAACAGCCATATGCATTAGCTAAGAGTTGCCATGGCCAAATGTCAGACCTCAAAGAAGGATATACCAAAAAACCATTCCTTGGGAAGAAGTCACTAGGTTGCTGGCCCACTGAGGTTATAAACATGCTGATCTACAGACCAATATTGCGCTAAACAGGCTGTAAATGGCATCAGATCAGCTGTGCTTCTGCATTCAGCGGCCGAGCAGTACTAAAGCCTTTAAGGTTCTCCACGTGAATAGAAAAATGTGAAGCATTGAGGGTTTTTCTGTCCCAGGAGCACTGTTTTGCCTACCCACATTGCATGGAATTTGGTTAAATCTTTTTCTCTCCTTCAGATAAATGTATGGCATGTTAATCCATTCAGTTCACTTCATGCTTGCACCTCAGGTGTCCTCTGCTGTATGGGACAGAATACAATTATGTTGTAAATAGTCAGGCTGTATCCTAATAGCTTAATAAATGTGGTATCAATAGAAATAGCTGCCCTACACTGTGATCTGGCCTACTTGTGTATATAATCTGAAACTGCTGAGGGCCTCCTATTGCTATGCAACATGCAGTTGTCAGATGATAGTGGACATCAGCTTTCAGTCTATATGACATGCCTCTTATATACCCATATACCCACCAGAACAGAAGTAGGTAGAGTAGTTACGCCACTGATGGCAACCAACAGCAATAGCAACCCATAGCACCGATCATTTATCAGCTTTAAATAGAACAATAAAAGCAAGTATGTTATTAGCTGCCATGGTATTTAATGGCCTGTGTACAAGGCCAACATGCTCAATAATCCTTAGACAAGCCCTTCTTTTCTGAAACAATACTGAACTCATTTTCCACTTGGCAGTGTGGAGTGGGCAAATACTTTGTTTAAACAAAGAGGAACAAATCCCCCAAATATTTCTAAAAAAATTTGGTATTGAAAGGAAATGTATTGCACAAAAATCAACTGAGGTAAAAAGATATGCTGGGCTGCCATATTCCGTGCCTTAGTTACACAGGCGATGATTCAGGGCATTCTGCTGCCAGAGGTGAGTTGCTCCTGTTGACTATATATAAATATGTTGTAAAATATAAGGATATTAAATATCACCAAGGAGTTCCAGGACCAAATAAAATCACAAGGCCACAGGGCATAGAAATCCGAGGTGACTTATAATATCCTCATATTTTACAACAGGGGCTACGCTATTATAATAAGCAGGGCCGGATTTACGTTTGGTGGTCCCCTAGGCCCAGCTGCTGTGCCACCCCCCCCCCCCCCGCTTGTAGGGCCGCGCCGTGCACAGAGTGACGTAACAGCGCGTGTGCATGGCGTGATGACGTCACCAACCAGGAAGTAGATGCGCACGGCAGTTTTCGGAGTTGGGGCGGCCAGGCAAGATGTTATTTAACTATTTTATGCGCCTCTGCCTGCTGCCCACCACAAATAAAGAACAGGCAGAGCACCCAGTTGATGTTAGGGGTGCCTGTTTGCCGCCCCTAACATCTTGCCGCCCTAGGCCCGGGCCTTGGGGGCCTCTCCCAAAATCCGGGCCTGATAATAAGCACCGATTATAATTGATGACTTCACTACTCTTGGTTTATAAGGATATCATTTACAGGATATTCGTGGCTTTTGTGTATTATATACACCAGGGGTGGGCCCGTTCAGCTTTTTAATCCGGCCCGCCGACTAGGCAAGTCTCATCACGTGAGACTTGGACTGACAAGCGGAGACGGTGTAACACTGGCCCGCCCAGCCCGTCTGTTGGCCCCTGAGACGAAAAATTTGCCCACCCCTGATATAAACATATGAAATAATATACTCCATATTGTAAAATACAGGTATAGGACCCATTATCCAGAATGCTCGGGACCAAGGGCATTCCGGATAAGGGATCTTTCCGTAATTTGGATCTTCACACCTTAAGTCTACTAAAAAATCAATAAAACATTAATTAAACCCAATAGGAATCTTTTGCATCCAATAAGGATAATTTCTATCTTAGTTTGGATCAATTACAAGGTACTGTTTTATTTCTACATAGAAAAAGGAAATCAGTTTTAAAATTCTGAATTATTTGATTAAAATGGAGTCTATGGGAGACGGGCTTTCCGTAATTCGGAGCTTTCTGGATAACGGGTTTCCGGATAAGGGGTCCGATACCTGTATAAGAATATTAGAAATCATTGAGGCATTCCATGACCATAAACAGGTCATAGACACCCACCCATCACTCACCACCAGGTGTAATTGGATACTAAAATGTAACTAACCCAATCCATTGATATGCATAGAGTTGTCTCTTGCTATGTTCAGACCCAGCAGCAGATACAGGCAATGCATTAGGGCAAGTAGTAATGCCTTGGCCTGTTTTTTTTCTAAACACTAAGCAAACTGTATAACCATCACTGTAGTGCCCCTTTAACATTGTGTATGTGCGGTCAGAAGGCTAATACCATAAAATTACTGTGAGTCAAATGTTTCAAAACGGGGAGATCCATCAATTGCAGTCATCTGTTTTGAAGCCATTGTATATTAAAGCTGTGTTAGGCAACGTCCATACAAAAAACACATGTGACTGGCTAAAGTACAGAAAAGTGTGGAAAGAGAAGGTTTTCTCAGGCTGAGGCCTAAATATAAATGGTGTGGTGTAGAGTGACGGCTGAACTGCAGTCATTGGATAGAAAGCTGGCGCTCGGGAGGAATGTTAGCCAAACACGGCTGTAGTTTATATAGATTATTAGCACAACATTTAAGCTTTCAGTTCCAGATGGTGGAACATTCACTGCACATTATGTGAATGAGTTGGAAGCAGTAAATAGCAACTTAAACATAATGCAGTTCATTTAGCAAGAATTAAGTGGTTACTAAATAGGGAACATTCTGCAGTTCAAAGAAATTTAATAAAAAAGAAAAATTAAATGGTAGTTGCAAATAAGCAATCTGTGGTTCTGAGGTTCTCAAGCTGCAGCAGCTTTTGGCTGCCAACTTGGCCATGTTTCAGCTCATCTCCTTCCAATGTCCAGCATAGAGAGTGAAAGCGATGGTGTCCTGCTGGTCAAGGAAGAAGCTGAGATTGCGGCCATGATGTGGCCGTTTATTCTCCATGTCATACAATTATTGGTCCAGGGGTTAAATGATCAGGTCAACACATTTTGGGCAACCACATTTTTTCATGTATGGCCAGCTTTACAGCTGTATATATTCCATGTGGAATGTCCCAGATATCTTGAACCATCTAATCAAAGTAACACCTCAGGATCGATAACCTAAAATAGTCTATGAGAGTACCATTGAGGGTTGACATCCCTTTGGGATACTATTCATTATAGTATATAATATATATAAAATATCTTTAAAATCTAATAAGAAGTCCTGCTCAATTTACTTGAACAGCACTTATTTATTCCATATACAATTAAAATGCCTTTATTCATAATGGTACAGACCACAAACATTAACGTTGCAGATGCACCCCGGCCTTTTATAGAAAGGTCAATGTGGGCGTAAAAACGTCGCCCATACATTATACTGTGTTCAGACATGCAAAAGTGGGAGAAGAATGCATGAATTTTAACATTTAAACACAGCCAGCGTGTGTGTGCTATGATTCTAAAGCAAGAAAAACTAAAAAATCCTTTGTGAGCGTCAGTCCAATTCAATGACTGTGGTGGACTCTAGCCAAAATTTGTGCTTTACTGAATCCATGTGTCTGTTTATTAGCTATTAAGTAGAGCATTCATTCATACTTTGGCCTTTAAACAACTTCTAAGCAAAAACAACAGTCTCACCAGTCTGAACCTTTGTTTCAAGTACTTAATGATGTTCTATTTCGGAGATCAGTCGTTTGATTCGATGGAGTTCCTGCTGGATAGTTTTGGCATCTCATTTTTTACAGGGCAGTTGGGCTGATTAAATGCCCAAGTACAACCAAGAATCAAGCAAGATAATTGTGATCCCAGCCAATACTCCCAGCCCTGGTCTTTTGTTTCAGTATGGATCAGACTTCTGCCACCATCTCCCACTCTGCCTTCATCCCCACACATTACTTTCTCATATGATAGGTAGCTGCTCGCCATCTGTGCTTCGTTCCTGTGTTCCGTTCCCCTAAGGACACCATATTAATCTCTGAATCCTAGCTCTGCTTTTTATACAAGACAGGGTATAAATCAAAATAGAGTCATCAGGGGTGGGTTGTAAGTGGGCCTTGAATTGTGCAACGCAGAAAGACTTATGAAGATAGATAAAAGGCACAATTATACAGATGTAATGAATGTTTATAGACGTCTCTCTGATTTGTGTCTTGGAAATTCCATCAAAATTGTAGCAATAACTTTTAAACCTCTTAGGCAGGCAGCAAAGCCATTCCGCCCAGCTCTAGCTCCTTGGCTCATTCCATTCTTTTGCTTTCTACATAGATGTTGGAAGACTGACAGCATGGTAGCGTGGAAGTCTCAAAGATTAGATGTAATAAAACTAGATTCACTTTTTTGTTATAGCTCTAGAACCTTAGTATTCTGATCTATACATTATAATCAAGGCCAGATTTTCGGAAAGGCCACAATTGCCAGGGGTGGTAAGTTGTTAGGGGAGGGGTAGATAGCATGTAGAACCAAAGACAAAGCCACTCTGCTTATCAGGAAGACATGGATGATTGTGTGGTGTATTCCTTAACAATCTGAGGCATACTACACCCATCACCCCATTTTGGTATGCTCCATCATGACAGCATTATGGTAAGAGGGTCACCAGGGTGGCAAAGGTCAACAAAGGTAAATTCCTTAAAGGGGCAAAAAAGATAAGTTTGGCCTTGATTGTTGTCTCTTAAGTGTAACTAGAGCCAATGGACCACAATGAGAAATGTGGTGCAGGGGCCCCATCTTTATTAAGCCAAAAACACCAATGCCCACAAAAATCAGGTCAGGAATTGTTGAAAGGACACAAAGGCCCAAGCTTTAGACAGCAAGCTGTTAGGTGAAGGGCAGGCTGCATGTGGAACTGTGCACTCTGCCCGGGACCTCTCTCTATACTGAGCAGTTATTAATGGGCGCATGAACAACTCTACTCCATGTAGTGCATTCCTTGTCAACCTTGTCTTTGGTATCCTCCCTGTCTCCATCCTGAGAGCATCATTGTGACTGATGGTAACATGGGGCAGTCACGGTGGCAGGGCAACTGGGCCTAGGGGGGCAAGAAAGGTACATCCAGCGCTGACTGTAATCAACATAGAAGTAGCTAGGAGCCCATAAACTACAATGTCAATATGTCCTTATTGAGCCAAAAGCACAGATGCTTGCAATGATCGCCAGTTTATAAACCTGTGTCAGTGCCTAAAGTCAGTGCCATAGAGACTGTTTCCAGGATCTGTATTCACTTATGGGAAAAACATTACATGTACTCTATGGGAGATAGATAGTGAAATATTAAAGCCATAGATGGATTAGAATAAAAAAGGGATAAAATGGTGACAGTACAGGAAAAAGCAACTGAAAATTAAAGTGTATCACAATTACCTGAGATAAAATGACCCAGGATGGACATCTTTCTCTGGATTTTTGACATCTTAATAGTGCGTATACACTAACCCTGACACAGGGGCCAAAGTGCAATTTTGAGTGCAATCACCATATTTTTTTCCTACAATGCAGTGTTTTTTTCTCAGAATTTCAGCATCATTACAGATGAAAATGGGCAATTCTCTTGACGTAATTGTGCTGTGTCTACCACAGTTGCACTTGATTTGCCCAAATATTTTCAAAGTCTACCTGCTGCCATTCCCAATGTTCGGTGTGTGAGTGACTTTATTCTTTAGGCACAAGTGCACAGTGCCTAATGACGTATGCCTAATTACTGGTATTAGATTGGAAGGTCGTTATTTTCATGATCTCTTATTAAGTGAGCCTTAATTACCACCATAATGGTGTAATCATGTCATCTGCTCAAATGATCTCATGCTTATGAAGATGTATATACTATCTATCTATCATCTATCTATCTATCTATCTATCTATCTATCTATCATCTATCTATCTATCTATCTATCTATCTATCTATCATCTATCTATCTATCTATCTATCTATCTATCTATCATCTATCTATCTATCTATCTATCTATCTATCTATCATCTATCTATCTATCTATCATCTATCATCTATCTATCTATCTATCATCATCTATCTCTATAATATCTATCTCTATAATATCTCTCTCTCTATACCTATGTATGTCCATAATCTCTCTCTTTAATATCTATCTATCTATTTCACTCTCTCTATCTATTGTAGAGGATAAAGGTGGAAAAATGAAAGCCCAGTTTCTATGTGACTGCAAGGAGCCAAAAGGTTGTAAAATGTAGTAACGAAAAACAGCCCTTTCAATCTGGGCTTGGATTTCTTGGAAGGAAAGGGTGCAGTGAAGCAATGTGCTGTGTGGGAGGACAAGGCACCTCAGGCATATTCGCTGGAGCTGCTGTTAAGTGGATAGTTTACACAGAATTAGCAGGCAGCGCATCTTGGGAAATCGCTGGGATTACTGGGCAGTCACAGTCCAAGCAGATCATTTATGTATTATCTTTTTTAAAGGGTATTGCCATCGGAATAAGAAAAAAACGTGAAATAATAGATTTTGCTTCAGAAGTCACCCATATTGTTTGCGCAGGGCAGTGGAATTCCTGGTAGTTATGTGACTATACCATTCTGGTTAGGAACAGCAGCCCAGACTTGCTTTATGGCAGTGAGTCCAGTTTACAAATAAAAGGTCACAGCATTTGTCTAACAAGAGAGAGCATTGCCCTGGGTTTCAGTTGTCTAATGTATTGTATCTATGAGAGCAGGATAGACTCACTAGGGGTCTTGTATAGAGACCCCAGACACAAGGTACAGGGCAGGGTGCTAACTGCAAGAAATGATGGCTGATTGTGCCCCTTTTTTCACCTTGCACCCTGCCCCGCATGATATAAATGACCCCCGACCATGTGAAACAAATACTCAGAATGATGAAAGATGAAGTAATCATATAGCAACAGTTTCCCTTTAAAGAGCTGTTAGAGTGAGCTAGGCAGCAAGCAAGCAGTAATACGCTCTTGGCTCAGAGCATTGGAATAACTATTAAGGGATAGGATGAAAAAACAACATACAAAAGTTTATTGGCTACAATCTCCACCAATGTAAAAGTAATTTCAAGATATTTGCTTTTATGATAAAGTATATTTGGACAGAAACACTGTTTTTCTTAGGCTACGAGGCAGAACTAGAATGGCTCTGTGCTGATTAGCTTTGCTGTAAGGCAATTGCTAATTCTCTAAATTAGCAATTCAGTTTTATGTATGGGTTTCAGAACATACAGAAGAAACGGCTCATTTAGTGACTAAAACCAATAGTAAAATGTAATCATTTTAGGCAAACAGTTCTTATGGAAACAGTCATCATGCAGATCACGATGACCACTGCTATGGAGATTGTAGTGATGGTTATCAAAGAAAGTTGCCATAGAGCTCATATTCAGGCAACAGTATTGGCTGCCATGGAGATGATAATGATGAGATGATGGCACTTGCTATGGAACCCATGTTGACAGTTGTCACAGGAATCATGATAACCGTCGAGACACCAATATGGAGAGCATTGTGGCCATATTCACCCTGGGAACTAGAGTATTTATGGAAACAAAAAACCATAAAGCTCTGGTTTGTCTTCTATCCCCCAAAATTCCGGACCATCAATTGGTGGTCCAGAATTTTGGGGGATAGAACCCAACTCAGGGGCCCCTTCCCTCTAAACAAGAATTAATGTAACCAGATCATCTAAAAAACTAAGGTTGAAGACACACAGAGCTACTAGTAGCAGCTACTTTTTCATGGCTACTAAATGTCAGAAAATACCCTGCCATAGACAACACTGAGAATTGCCTCTGCTAAAACACACATAGAGACAATTATCAGTAAATGATCAGCATTGTCTATTTTAGTAGCCACTACAAGTAGCTGCTACTAGTGTCTTTACCCTAAAGTTCAAACCATGTTGCCATTACCCACAGTGACCATGAAAACACTTGTGCAGTTGTCACAGCTACTATAGAGTCGTGCAGTGGGTTGGGTACCTGTGGAATACCCACAAAGAGCTCAGGAGTAGTGATGAGCGAAATTTTTCACCAGGCATGAATTTGTGGTGAATTTCCACGTTTTGGCATTGGCAGATTTTTTTGGCAAACGGATGTAAAAATGGGTACCCTTTAGCTGCAGTAGGGTGAGCTACAGATGGCCATTTTCCCATGTAAAATCCTCAATGTGTAACATCACTTCTGTTTTTGTGACATCGCTTCCAGTCCATGTGATGATTACTACAGTTGCAGGTCAGGTGGAAATGCATGCAAAAAAGAAAGTGCGGGTTGGGCTTAGGGTAAGCAGGTACCTATTAGCTGTAGTGGGGTGGGCTACAGATGGGAATTTTTCCCATGTAAAATCCCCAATGTGTGATGTCACTTCCGGTTTATTTGTGACATCACTTCCAGTCCATGTGATGATTACTACAGTTGCAGGTCAGGTGGAAATGCATGCGAAAAAGAAAGTGCGGGTTGGGCTTAGGGTAAGCAGGTACCCATTAGCTGTAGTGGGGTGGGCTACAGATGGGAATTTTTCCCATGTAAAATCCCCAATGAGTGATGTCACTTCCGGTTTATTTGTGACATCACTTCCAGTCCATGTGACAATTACTACAGTTGCGGGTCAGGAGTAAGAGCATAGGGAAAAGAAAGTGGACAAAAAGGTGCAGGTTGGGCTTAGGGTACGCAGGTACCGGTTGGGTGCGGGTCTAAAAAAACAGACCTGTGTGGGGCCATAGAGACTGGTAACAACTGCCATGAGAGCAGTTGCTATAGTCACCACAATGAGAGTTGTCATTGCGTTGCCTGATACCCTTATACCATAGTCTGCAGAGAAACGTTCACATTTTGACCACTAGGATAATTGTAAGAGCTGCTATGGAAGTGGTAGAAATGAGGGTGATGGAAAATATTGTAATGTACAGGGTAGGTCATTGTTCAGGTAGTTAGAGAAACAGATGCCAATGAGACCATAATTGTATTAGTTATAAAAATGTTGCTATGGATATCATGGGGAAATAAGAAATCCTTACACACACCTAGAATTTACCCCCTGTAACATGGAGGTGTGTAGGAAGTTTCCAGCTGTGTCCTACTGAGTCATGGCCACGGCCATCTCTAGCAACACATTTGCCCATTATGACTCAGAACTAATTGGTCCCATATATCCGGCATGTCTGCGCTTATGAGCATGCAGAGAGATATCTATGAAATATGTTTTTTTATTACTGGTTCAGTCTATAAATTGGGACTAAGCCCTTCCCTTGGTATCCAATGATGACTAATAACACCTTGTATATACTGTATGTAATACATCTGCACCTCCATCGCTGTGTTTATAACAATGTAGGTCTCTATAAAAATATATCACGTAAAAAAGCTCATTTGTAAAACTCTGTTTCACCTAAATAAACTATTTTCATAAAAATATATCTTTTAGTAGTATGTGCCACTGGGTAATCCTGAATAGATTTGCCCCCTGGGATTGTATGATTCACAGTGCACACAAACAAGTCAAGACACACATACATGCTAGGTCACATCAGCCAATGAATGGGCAAAGTTCTGTCTTTTACTCCCACACTACTTCCTGTTACAGTTAGAGCTGCATTATTTCCTGTCAGCTGATCTCTGAGGGGGCACACAGCCCATCACTAAATGGCGGCTCAAGGGAAATATGCAAAAGGGCAATATATACTGATATATATATTCCAGTTTTGTCAGGTTCTTTAATAGGCGACTTAATATGATGTAAACTATCTGATGGTTATGTATTTATTCTGGGGGTATAGTTTTTCTTTAAGACAACAAAGCATAAAAACGATTGCACCTATACACCAACCCCCTGTGCTGAAGTTACTAGCCAACTAGTGCCCACAGTAATGGTCCCCACAGGTATCTATTCAAGCAAATATAGGGACCCATAGGGTTAAGCTGCCCTATGGCTTTAAACCCTACTTCTTCCTGATTGTACTGTTACTGGGCAAAGACCCATGTATCTAGTTTACAGTTATTGCACTATGCCTTATTGGTTTAGTTGGTTGACCACACCCCTTGCAGTCTCATATAGTGTCTAGCAAGGAGGTGTGGCTTCTTCTTTGGCTGCCTCTGATTCTCAAGGAACAGCTCCACTGAGCCTGGGATCAGAAATAGGCCCCAGTAAAGCCAAGCCATTTGCCCCAAACTTAACATCTACTCTGGTGAAGTCGGGGACAGGGACCCTGTGAATGAGGAATCTAGAATAGCAGAATACTGTAAAAGCCCTCTCGAGGAGAGTGAGGTAGATAGCTATATATAGTAAGAGCAGCTCAGGCTCCAACCAGAAGGTCAGCTTGAAGTACCCTCCCATACAGGCAATGTTGCCTTAGCCTAGGGCCACGGGTTAAGCCGCAGGATACAGGTCAGTGTAAATCCCTGATCCATAGTTGGCTGTAGGACCCATACAAGCTAAAGGTTATCAACATGAGGATTGGAGTAACTGCCAGACTGCCCTCCATAGTTGTGCCATGCTGACAGGAGCTTTACCCTGCCCAGTCTCCCAAAAGAGGTGGGATAAACTGGTGGCATCCTCTCTTACTATCCTCAAGGTGTCTGCTATTTCTGCATTGTGAGTATTGACTTATCCCTGCACTATTACAACTTGTTTTGGACAATAAAGAGTTACAGTTTGATTGCAAGAGCTCCTGGCGTCCATCTTTTTTTGATATTAAGGTCCCCATACATGGGCCGATAGTAGCTGCCGATATGGGTCCCTTGGACCGATTCGGCCAGGTTAGATGCGGTCCCTGCACCGACTGCCCCATGACCGCAAATGTAATTCAATCGTTTGGCCCCAGGATTATTTTTTTTTTTAGCTACTTGCTACCTGATATCGCCCACCCGTAGGTGGGGATATCGGGTGAAGATCCGCTCGCTTGGCGACATCACCAAGCAAGCGGATCTTATAGTGTATGAGGACCTTAAGCAATTACACTACACAGTGGCAGTGGGAGGTGTAGTTCAACAACACCATCCAGTAGTTTTCTTCCATATAGCGAAGGCCCATTCCTGGTAAAAAGAGAGTCGCTATGTACCCCATGCTCTACCAATAGCTGGTGTTTAACAGGCTAACAGCCAAATAGGGGTTACACAAACTTGTGTTTTTATCCACTACTGTCCATCATGGGAGCTGTACAAGAAAATACTTGCTGAGAAATGTGTCAGAACTACAGGCTGAGCCATGAGCCCCCAGACTTTAATTTTCATCTCTTGACCTTGGTAGCACTCCAGTGCAAGGTGGCAACAAGCCACTTGGGAGTTCTTCACATACTTGAAAGCAGACAGAGAGATCCATGCTCATTCTCCATCATGACATGCCTTGCACAAGTGAAACCGGAGAGGGTGTTAGCTAACCTCACATTACAGTAGCTGCCAAAGATCTCGCTTGACATTGGCTCATTGATAATACAGAACAGATACAATTGTAAATGGTGTGTTTTGTTGTGCGGATGGTTGCTACGGCCGAAGGAAGTGAGTCGTTCCCCCGAAAGAGACTGTGTCACATTCAAGGCACATTGCCAAACCAAATGTATGGTTTCCAACTGTTAGGATCCCAGACGTACAAGCTGCAGGAATGTACTGTATGTTAATCACAGTATGTCCCACTTATTAGCATGCTAAGCTAAAGCTGCGCTGAGTGTGACCAGCCATGTTCAGACCTGCTTAGCTTCTTTCATTCCGCCACCCATGATATCTATATTTTGATATTAAGGGCTAACAGAAGATCATATCTTATTTTAATGCACTTGGAAGCTCACTTTGTGGTCTGAAAGAAAAAGCAATTTTTTAAAGTTCCCTATAAATCCCAAGCTGCATTTAGTTTAATAGCATAGCGTTTAAATAATAGAATTCAAAGCACCTTTTCAATGTCTTTTGCAAGTTATAAGGTCTACAAGCGCAGTTGCGGTCCCCACAATTGGACTAACGGTATATTGTCTTACGTTTCTACTGTCTGTATCTATGTATCATGTGTCCTTATTCATGTCTTCTTAATACGTACCTTTGTTTTAGAAAAGAGGGTAAGCGAGTACCCTTTATCTGTAGTTGGGTGGGCTAGAGAGGGCCATTTTTCCCATGTAAAACCCTCAATGTGTGATGTCACTTCTGGTTTATTTGTGACATCACTTCCAGTCCATGTGATGATTACTACAGTTGCAGGTCAGGTAAAAAAGAAGGGAAAATGATAAAAGATGATGAAGAACTTGTCTTGTTACAGGAAGTAGAACCAACAACATCGAAAAGATCACAAGACCCAAATAGACCCAAATGGAGTGATAACCAGTGGTTTCCAAACTGTGGGGCAGTTTGCCGAATAAGTGGGTTGCCTGGGAGTTGTTAGGATGAGATTTGGGAGACAATGGGGTTGATTCACTAAAGTGCGTTAAAACACGCACTATTTATAGCATGCGTTGAAAATTTTATCGCTTATTTTTTGCGACTTAACGCTCGATTCACTAAAAGGACAGGCATCATAATTTAGACGCGATGCTGTTATTAACTCGCGATGAGCATTTTTCTTGCGTTATTTTCCGCCGCGTGCGTTATTTCCTGTCTCGCGAGATATATTCCGACGCGTGCTATATTAGCGCACGATTTTACCCATGTACCCATTACTTTCGGAAAACTACTGTTCTAATAATTACCATTTCCCTGCAAACTGGAGGCTGCATCACCCTAGGGCCAACACATACTTGGAAAAATCCACTGCAAAGTCCATGTTGTGTTGCCAAAAGCTTACGAAACACAATTTTCTTTAAGTACCGCCTGCCCCAAGTAGGTGTTAATATTCACACAAACTAATGCGATATTTAGCGCTTTTAATGCTTCATATGTGTTTGTGAATCATGCGTTAGTATTATTTCTACGCGCGTTAAAAATAACGCATTGCAGTAGCGCTCGATTTAACGCATGCAATATGCGTTTTAACACATGCAAAATTACTTTGACGAATCGGTCGTTATTTATCGCATGCTTTTTAATGCAAAAAAGCATGTGATAAGCATTATCACACTTTAGTGAATCGGCCCCAATGACTTTTTGCAGTTGTAGGTATGCCTGGAAGCCCAACCTGAAGGTTAATTAAGTTGAGATTTAGGTGAATATTGGTTTTGTGTCTAAATATTGTTATCTAGGGGTTAAGATATACCAGTGATTAGTAGCCACAAATTTTAAAAAAGTCACTGTGCCTAATCTATGCAGGGAAAACTGTGTGCAGTTAGTTGCAACAACATATATAGTAGCCTATGGCAGGAAAGTCTTCGGGATAAGTCACCGCAACCAACTTTTTCAAAAGTCGCAATGACTAATTGCCCCCATATGTCTACGCCCTAGGACTCTCATTTTAGACAAAAAAGGCAAAAAGAGGGGAAAATGATAAAGAATGATAAAGATCTTGTCTTGTTACAGGAAGAAGAAACAAAAAGTACCGGAAAATCGAAAAAGACACAAACAGACCCAAATGTAGTATTGCCACCCAGCCGGTATTTTACTGCCCTAGCCAGTAACATATCTGCCGGGGCCGGTATTACAAATTTACCCGCAATGTAGTTGCTGGTAAATTCGTAATGCCCTGAAGATAAGCCTCTGACCCGCCCTTAATCCACCCCAAACATATATATATATATATATAAGTACACACATACATACACATAAATGGACCTGATTTGATCTGGCCAGCCTTTTGGTAATTAAAATAAACAATATAGAGTGTAGAAGTCTTGGCAAAAAGTCCTTAACAAAAGTAGTATTTCACCAGAAATGTAACACCTCAGTGAATCTCAGTAATGAACTGGTAGAATGCCCCTAAATTAGAGAAGCTTCCTGCCTGCGACTAAGGAAAAAGTAAGCGACATAATGGGTTGCAGTTTTGGAACGGTCTCACCATGGAATTTTCCACTATTTAGCTCTAAAACCATTGCCAGTCTTTCATGTGACTACGGTCGGACTTAACACTTTTCCAGAGGTGAAAAAACAAACTAATCCCTTTGAACATTTGGAAGAAGCCCACGCTAGAATTTTCTGTAAAAGATGTATAATGTTATTTGTCACATTAGCAAATCCATTCATCACGAGAGTTCATGGTTTCCCCAGCACTTCTGTAGGACCATAACCTTGGTTTAAGACCAGTCTGCTGCTACATAAAATCATATTTTTAACTGATGGAAATAAAATCATACAGGGTTATTATACTGACAGGAAAGTGCAATATTTGTAAAGTAATATACTGTTTTTCCATATAAAAGGAGAGGCACGGTAGAGAAGCCAAGTGCCTAGAGGCTGTGAAATGAAATTTTGTCTGTATTCCTCTGGGCTGTATTCAATTTAACATGTCCTTAAAGGGGACTCTCATGGAAATTATATATTAATATGTGATGTGTAACAGGTATATGGGGGAGGGTACCTCAAAATCAATATTACCTCAGTTGGTAACCTTAGATCTGGTCAAATGGGCCACAACTCCCAGTAGGGTATGTGTTACTCAGGACTCTTTTATATTCAGATGGGCCCTCACTTACTGTTGGAGGAAGGGTAAGGGTGATGGCCCATGGGGAGCTTAGTTACCTAAGTTAGTCACCATTGAATTCCCACCTGTAATTTGCTTCATTGCCAGTGGGAAGGGATTTTGGGAAGGTTAGTTGCTAGCCGAGATAAACGCGGATAACTAAGCTCTCCATGGGCCATCACCCTTATCCTTCCTCCAACAGTGAGGGCCCACCTGAATGAGAAGAGTCTTGAATAACACATACCCTACCGTGCAAAGTTTTCTCCTGCAGGAGGAAAATGAAGAGACGCATATGCCTTTGCACCAGTGATTTGCTTTATTGCTAGTGGGAAGGTATTTCGGGAAGATTAGTCGCCTGCGACAGCTAAGATTAACCATGGGTGGCTAATCTCCCCATGGGCCATCACCCTTACCCTTCCTCCAACAGTATGCAAAGGCCCATCTTGCCACTGACTTCACCTATATTGGAACCTACCTCCGTTCCAGCCCCAATTAGCAAGACAGCACTCCCTCAGAAAGTGTGTAGACCAAAGGAGGACCAGCAAGGAACCAAATTTTGAGACCTGGACCCATGACCCGCAACCCGTGACCCGCATTTTTGTTCATTTTGACCTGCTACCCGACCCATCCTGCAACTGCCTTATCTACAACCCCATTTGCGACCCGCTGAACACCATTAAACAGAAAGTGCCTTTGCTGCAAACTGGAAATGACATCATCAGAAGTGGGCAGGGGTAGAAAAAATTGTTTAAATAGTAAAATATAGATAATAGAGGTAATGTAATTTAAGAAATATGAATAAGACCCACAATCTGACCCGTGACCCGCATCTGAAAATCCTACCTGCAACCCACACGGTACCTGCTTTACTTGCGGGTAACCCTTGGGTACCCGACCTGATGCAGGAACCTACCCTTTTTGTAACCTGGGGGAACCTGGCACCTTACATTTCTAGATCTAGTTCCACTTCCAACTGTAATAAAGGTGATCTAGCTGACCATGAACCCTCTAGGGTAACTAACAACCCAACAGTTGACAAAAGCCAGTTACTCTGCTACATTTGTAAAATATATCTTGAATTATGAATTCATTACATGTGTAACTCCAACCTTGTAATTCCTCAGTAGCTTCAGGATGAACTTCTCGTGATCTTTGCTGATCTATCAGAGCCTTCTTTGATTTATATCTCTGCAAGCTGTAAAGAACATACGTAAATGGACCTAAGAGTACATCAATAACACTTAGTCGAGTTTCCAGGAGTCCTATACAAGATTTCAGAGCCATAAATCAAGTGCTCAGTCACTGATAGGACACTGGTGAGATGGGATTTCAGAAGACAATTTGGGGAAAAAGGAAAGGCAATAGGCCATGCAGCAGTACTAAATGGGTGGGCCCTGGACATAGGGTACAAGAGTGAGTGCTGGTGAGAGAGGGGGAGGTGGGGGTTTCACTGTAGCCCCTCTACAAGCCCTCCCCACTCTGCCTCACCTACTGACACTTCTCCCTCTTTCAGGTCAAACAACAGCCAGGAATAGCATATGAATATTGCCCGTGACTTCATACCATACCATACAATCTTCAGTAACTGTAGAAAGGGCCTACCTTAAGCTAAGGAAGTAGGGTATAGGTCACATGGCTACCCCCTTACAATTATTTCAGGGGTTCCTTTTATTGGTGGTAGATCCTGACCTATATGCCTCCATATAGCTAATCTACTGCATGTTGCTCTTGTCTATTGGAACCCAACATGGCTGGCCCTAATATGCAAAGATACTTCTCTGGGCTCCTATAGGCTACATGCTGGGTGATGACATGTAGGTATTTGGTAAAGGACACAATTGGTCAAAAAAGCTATTGCATAAACAAAACCAGCAAGGGTTCAGCAGGGGCTGGTAGGTTTCTAAAGGAGAAGAAGGCATCATACTGGAATGATGGGGTATGTACAAAGTAATGCGCAGCCAAGAGGCAATAATTGGAACGTTACCTTATTTTGGGGGGTGTAGAATGTAAATGTAAGGGGGGAAGTAGAGGGGTGGGGCAATGTGAATGTACATCAAATTTTAAAAAAATGAGAGCAAAAGGTGAAAGAAAATTAAATGACTGTGGGAATCACAATTATAGATTTATTCTTATCCAACATATTTGCTATATAATGAAATACTGTAGGCCCTTTGCAGGTCCCTGCTGCAATACTTCAACTAAATCATAGGCAGCTAATAATACCCATTTCTCCGGAAAGGCTGCAGCTGCTATAAAATTGCATTACAAACTGTTTCATTGTGCTAACTTCTGGTTACTTATCCGAAATATTCTCTAACTAAAGCACAGTACACAATTTTTATTGGCCTGTAAACACAAAATTATTTATCGGGCTGAAAAAATCAGGAGCCTCTCTGTTTCCGTGAGCCAGCTGGGTACCACATGTAGACTTACTTGGAAGCTGCTGAAACCCAAACTGTACTCAGGAATATACTTCATAACAGAAATCCTTTTTTCTACGTGAAAACCATGGCTTGCCCCTGCTGCCATTTATATAGAAAAAACAGACAGATATTTTTAACATGCTGGCAAAATGATTTTATGTCTTTCTGTACAAAGGGTCCCATTAACAGCAATGTTAGGAGATGCTTGGGTTTAGAAGCCCACTGCTAATTAACATGTACTGTTAGAAAGGTGGAGACAGTAGAGCATTTGATAGCTAAACATCTGGAGGTTTTTAAAGGAAAAGTAAAGCTTAACTAAATATATAGGCTAAGAATGTTGTACATTATGTTTTGGGCTTCTGTACCAGCCCAAGGCAACCACAGCCCTTTAGCAGGGCAGATCTGTGCCCCCCAAAGATGCCCCAGTAGCTCCCCATCTTCTTTTCTGCTGATTCCCAGGACATGCTCTGGGCTGCTGTCACTTACCAACTCACAATATACTGTATATATAGAATATATATGTCACAATCTAAGGCTGATTAGTAATTAATACAGATGATTACTACATGGCTTTGAAACCAGTGCAACTAACATCAGAATTGAATAATCAGTCCTGTAGCATTAGCTTTTATTACAGGCCAGCGAGTTAGGTTAGAGCAGGGATCCCCAAACTTTTTTACTCATGAGCCACACTCAAATGTAAAACGAGTTGGGGAGCAACACAAGCATGAAAAATGTTCATGAGGGTACCAAATAAGGGCTGTGATTGGCTATTTGGTAGCCCCTATGTGGACTGGCAGCCTACAGGAGGTTCTGTTTGGCAGTACAACTGTTTTTTATGCAACCAAAACTTGCCACCAAGTCAGGAATTCATAAATAAGCTCCTGCTTTGAGGCCACTGGGAGCAACATCCAAGGGGTTGGGGAGCAACATGTTGCTCACGAACCACTGGTTGGGGATCACTGGGTTAGAGCATGGGGTACACTGGGCACTCTGTCAAAGGATGGGCCTTCACCCACATATGGAGGGTGTTGTTCAACAACACCTTCCACTGTAAAATAGTGATAGAAAAGAAGGACACCAGGAGTTCTTTTGCAGCAAACTCAATCAAAAGTAGTTTATTGTCAGAGACAATGAAATTTAGGATGAATGCTCACAAATGCTTGATGATATGGCAGGCATTCAAATACACAAGAATAAAGCAAGCTTGTAGAAGGCGCACCACTGCGGAGGACCAGCTGGGGTAAGTAGAATAATGTCCTTAGGGTTCCCAAACAGCAGACTTGATCAGGTAGAATACTCTAAGCCTGATCCCCTTGTGACTACTGTGGTTCCTTCACTAAGGCAGCAGAGCCTGTTAGGAGACTAATCCCACTGTCTCTCCTTGTTGGAGCAAAGAAGCTGCTCTTACTAACTAAGACTGACTATCTCACTTTCCTAGAAAGTGCTATTACAAAGTTTACCTGCTTTACTATCCTTCCTTCTTGGGGTCCCTGTTCCCCAACTTCACTAGAGGTAAAGGTCCCTCTAAGGCAAAACACTTCTGGGTCTTGTTGATCCCAGGCTCCCTGGAGCATCCACCTGGTTCAACATATGCAGGCCAAAAGAGCAAGATCCACCCCTGACCAAACACTACATTAAAGTGTGGAAGGAAGTCATAACCTATAATACATAATATGCTTATAGCAAAAGAAATCAAATATTATGTTGCTCCTTATTGAAAATCCATTGTATCCTCATCATTTTAGCATCTTGTTGATTTTTACTGGGGGACTTATTACAGATCGATATGATTGATGGACTTTAACCCTAGTTTGATATTGTTATTTGTCCTTTGAGCAAGTAAATGTGTAATTTACAGGAGAGAACCCACACAAAGATACCAACCCTATGGTTCACGTGTATGTTATATAAAGTTATCAGTAATTTAAGTTATATAAGGTTTTCAGTAATTTATGGGACTGAACTTTGGTCCCTGTGACTAACATTTGCCGCCTTGCTAGCGATGCATTCCTATTCTCTGTTTGACAACCATTCAAATTAAATTTCCAGCCTCATTCAAGAGGGAACATGTTTTTTCCCTGCAGCACTGCAACGCTGTCTATAAAACATATGCAGTCTATGAAGTCATCACTCCTTCTGCTGATCAATGGAAACTGTATCTTCGTAGGGGACCATCACGTCACCCCTTAGATGTGCTGATTTCTGAGGCCTTTACATAGTAACAGGATAATATGCATAACGGTGGGAGAAAAAACATCCATCATGTTTATCCCTTAACTCAAAGAAGTCCCATTGAGCGTCTACAGGAATGTGGAACATCCACTTGAAGGAAATCTATTCACCCAGAATGAATACATAACCAACAGATAGTTTATATCATATAAAGTGATCTATTAATGAATCTTACCAAACTGAAATATGTATATGAGTAAATATTGCCCTTTTACATCTTTTCCCTTGAGCCGCCATTTAGTGATGGGCTGTGTGCTCCCTCAGAGATCAGCTGACAGGAAATAATGCAGCTCTGACTGTAATAGGAAGTAGTGTGGGAGTAAAAGACAAAACTCTGCCCATTAATTGGTAGATGTGCCCTAGCATGTATGTGTGCCTTGGCTTGTTTGTGTGCACTGTGAATCATATGTTCCCAGGGGGCGGCCCTTAGTAAAATGGCAGTTTTCTATTTAGGATTACCCAATGGCACACACTACTAAAGAAGTATAGTTTTATGAAATTGGTTTATTTAGATGAAGCAGAGTTTAGAATATGAGATGATTCATGTGATATATTTTTATAGAGACCTACATTGTTCAGGGGTATAGTTTTCCTTTAAGGGCCAGGGCACATTGGATAATACCGGTTGTGTTGGTGGTACATTTTAAGCCAGAGAGTGGGCAAAAATCCTGTGGTCAGTACACATGCCTTCACTCTATTGAAACTTATAAATGTTTCCAAAAATGATGGGAACATTGTCTAACAATAAATATCAGCACCAGGAATCAATAAATCAGTGCTCTCCTGGGTACGCTTGCAAACTTATACGATCTAACTGCATTGTGTTACTGTATTACTGGTGTTCCCAAAGGAAATTTGGGGGGACAGGGGGGGTGTATATTGACTTGATAAGAAGAAGTATCATTGTCACAAGCACAGAGTAGACCGAGCCAGTGGGACTGTTCATGGCGGGTGGAGGCCGGTGGACTTCAAGGCTGGGCTGGGGGGCCCCTGGGGTGTCAGTCCCAGGCATCCCAGCCCAATACTGAATAAACATCATAAATCATTAATGTGGTGTAAAATATTTCCAAACAATGAATTAATTGGCGCCTATGCTGAAACAATGCCATGTTCGGTTGCAAAAATAGAAGAGCAATGAAATGTAACTTGATATTAAGTCACAATATACTGTAGAGGTGTTCTGGGTCTGTAGATGCTATGGTTAGTATCAGAAATAAATTAATGTGACAGGCCCAGTGCTCTGTATATGCAAAAAAAAACCTGATTAAAACCACATGCATGAATAACATGAGGAGGCTCAATGGGGCACTGGCATCACAGCCCCTACATAAATGAGCCCCAGTGTGTCCTGGGAATCTGTTACGCCGAGACCCTCTAGTGAATACAGTCACTTATGATCTATGCTGCCCCCCAGTCACTGCATATAAACACCATGGAACATTTTTGTCTTCCTTTCTCTCTTTTCCTTTTGAGGAAACAAAGGGCCAATAATCTACTATGTGCAACTGAATTCTATAAAGGACTGGAGCTATTGCAGATGTGATCATTAAATAATGTTGTAGATTTATGTATATTTTCAGCACATAGTTCTACTGTATTTATATCTATAAAACACAATCACCTGGGAAATGGGTCCTTTACCTGTATAGAGTTTTCCCACAATAAAGGAATGATGAACTGCATTTATGTTTTCAGTAGTTAGCATGGATTATAAACCTTTCTATTTTTACACTGTCCCATATGGCTGACTTAAACGCATAATTGATTTCTTCCAGAAATTATGACTAATCTCTAGTTAAAGAATATTACTTGTGATCACACATGGAAAATGAAAAGCTTGTTCTTGTATATGTAACTTTTCAGAAAGGCCTTTCTAAATATAGATTTTATGTCTGGGATTGGAGTGATCTTTAGGGTGGTCTAGGCAGGAGATACTACCGTGAATCCCATAGAGAAACCTTAGTAGGATGTGTGTGGAACAGCTTGGAATAAAAGTTGGTCATATACTGGCAAACCCCATACGCCTTTCCATGTTTGCCACATGGGCTGAAAGTATTGATAGTATATAAGGGACAATATACTGCAAGAACTTTCTATTGCTTTGATTGTTCAGGGGAACATCACAAATGATTAGAACAGCAGGAAGCATGATTGTATGATTTTATTTGTATGTGTATGTTCAGTTAAACCTAATGTAATAAGGGTATATAAGTGGGGATACAGTATATCTGGTATAGTAGGGAGAGATGGTGCCTATAGTAGCAGTGGGGGGATAATAGCCTCTGGGAAGGGACTGTGGCTGTGGGATAGCAGGCATAGTAGGGAGAGATGGTGCCTATAGTAGCAGTGGGATAATAGCCTCTGGGAAGGGACTGGGGCTGTGGGATAGCAGGTATAGTAGGGAGAGATGGTGCCTATAGTAGCAGTGGGATAATAGCCTCTGGGAAGGGACTGGGGCTGTGGGATAGCAGGTATAGTAGGGAGAGATGGTGCCTATAGTAGCAGTGGGGATAATAGCCTCTGGGAAGGGACTGTGGCTGTGGGATAGCAGGTATAGTAGGGAGAGATGGTGCCTATAGTTGCAGTGGGGGGATAATAGCCTCTGGGAAGGGATTGTGGCTGTAGGATAGCAGGTATAGTAGGGAGACATGGTGCCTATAGTAGCAGTGGGGGGATAATAGCCTCTGGGAAGGGACTGGGGCTGTGGGATAGCAGGTATAGTAGGGAGAGATGGTGCCTATAGTAGCAGTGGGATAATAGCCTCTGGGAAGGGACTGGGGCTGTGGGATAGCAGGTATAATAGGGAGAGATGGTGCCTATAGTAGCAGTGGGGGGATAATAGCCTCTGGGAAGGGACTGGGGCTGTGGGATAGCAGGTATAGTAGGGAGAGATGGTGCCTATAGTAGCAGTGGGGGAATAATAGCCTCTGGGAAGGGACTGTGGCTGTGGGATAGCAGGTATAGTAGGGAGAGATGGTACCTATAAAAGCAGTGGGGGGATAATAGGGACGACTTATCCGGAATTCTCAGGACCTGGGCTTTTTGCGTTATTAGGATCTTTGTACCTTTAAGTGTACTAAAAAATTATTTTAACATTAAAGGGATACTGTCATGATTTTTTTTTATGCTTTCAGAAAACCTATTGTTTCTCCTGCTCCCATGTAACTGGAGGAGTCCCAAGCCGGACTTGGATTTCTTACTATTGAGTGCTATTCTGATACCTACTGGGAGCTGCTATCTTACTCCCTTCCCATTGTTCTGCTGATCGGCTGCTGGGGGGATATCACTCCAACTTGCGCAGCAGCAAATGTGACTGAAGTTTATCAGAGCACAGGTCACATGGCTGTAGCACCCCTGGAAATGAAGAATATGGCTAGCCTCATGTGACATATCAAAATGAAATATTAAAAAAATCTATTTGCGCTTTTGAAAAACAGATTACAATGCAGGATTCTGTGGGAGAAGCTCTATTAACTGATGGGTTTAATGAGTTTAATGGATAATGCATTTCCAGATAATGGATCCCATACCTGTATTGAGTCTGTGTACATATCTTGCTTGTTATTTACCAGTACTTTCTTCACCCATATATGAAATAATAAAAAAAACTGACGGTTAATGGAAATATTTAGTAGTAACATAGTATATCTCAATAAAAATGGATAGCAAAAGGCTCAAAGCAAGAGGAAATTTCTTTACCACAAGAAGGCATCTGACTGGTAGCTATGGGCTGCTATGGCTGAAATAAATCATCTTATTTCACTTCCCACTCTGCGTTGTGCCGTAGCCTTAATAGAACTGACCTTATCTGTAGGTGCATTTGAGACTTCAGTTAATGGACTTCATCCTGCTCTGTGCAAACATACATGTAATATTATCTAGATGAGAAACTCCAGTTCAGTCGAGGAAACAGAATGGCTGAAAGCACAACACAAATTCAGCTGTTTTCAGCTAAAGAGGAAATGGTGCCAAAATAAGAAAAAATAGAAAAAGTAGCTAAGACCTAGCAGGGAGCATGTTGCTAGAACAGAATGTCTCTTTTAAATGGTTCCAGGAACTTTTGTCCTTAACCAGTAGTTTGATTTTTTTTTCCTGCAAAAAATGGAGGAATGTTTATGGTATAAGACTCTTTTATAAGTAATAAAAGTACTTGAAAAAAACAAGTGGTAAAATTATTATTATAAAGAGAGTCAAACCTTGAAATGTGAAATTGTAACCGTGCTCTGAGTTGCCCCACTCAGGACTGGCAATCTGTGGATTCTGGGAAATGCCAGAGGGGCTGCTGTAAGATGCATAGAGCAGTGATTCCCAACCAGTGGCTCGGGGGCACCAAGTTGCTCACCAACCTTGGAATTTGCTTCCAGTGGCCTCAAAGCAGTGCCTTATTTTTGAATTCCTGGCTTGGAGGCAAGTTTTGGTGCATAAAGACCATGTGTACTGCCAAACAGAGCCTCCTGTAGCCTGCCAGTCCACATTGGGCTACCATATACCAATCACAGCACTTATTTGGCACCCCCAGGAACACTTTTCATGCTTGCATAGCTCCCCAACTTTTTTTTATATTTAAATGTGGCTCACATGGAAAAAAGGTAAGGGATTCCTGCCACAGACAGTCACTATTAATTGGTCTGGAGGGGACTGTTTGGGAATCTGTGTATTTGAAATGCTAGGGCCTGTTTTGAATCCCAGTCCAGGCCTGCCTCCAGTGTAATTGTGCCTGGAAATGCCTGAAAACAGATGCATCTGTGCTTGTGTTTACATCTGATTCACTCTGTTATGCCTATTGATGCAACCCACTGTGTAACCAGCAGTATTGTGCTAAATTTGTGGTTTAATTTCATGACTGAAATGTTGGTAGTTATGTATCAGATCTGCAGCTATATCACATATAGTTGGCGTTGGGATGGCTATTAAAGAAAGAGAGACAAAGAGCCAAGGCCTACATGGAGGGAGAGAGGCAGAAGAACTTCTCATACCTAGGAATAAAAATCTGTACTGGTTAGCTGTGGCTTGGTTCGCTTTCAGGTGAATAGATGTAGATGATAAGACGTTACATAGATATATTAGCCAGGCTGGATTCTTTAAAAATTACGCCACTATGCAGGAATGTCTGTGGAGCCCAGAGGTAGCCGAGGAGGGCATAAAAATAACTCTGGGGCCACAGACATCCTCAGGTATCCAGTTGCACTGTAGATTACAAAGAGGAGTATGTTATACTTTAGTTTATGCGCTGAGCCCTTTCAGAAACACCAGGAAATAGCCTCACATTTATCTTGATTAAATGATTAATTATTCAATCAGCAGTTACTTAGCAAAACCACAAACTGTGAGCTCTCACGGGACCTGTAATGACTGGGATGTGCAACCCCACCAGCAGTACTCAGTGTGTAATTACAGAGAAATTATGCGTATGTTAGCTGCCAGAAGGCCCGATGGAGGCCCTATAACCTTGTATTAAAATATTTAATGCAAATATAGAAATAGGTGTTCCTATAATGAACAGAAAATGTGATATTTTTGAAATGCCACCTTGAAACGCTATTCCCCAGTCCAAGCAGTCAGTCCTGACACCTTATTTGCCTCACATGTACCTCAAATCTCTGCTAGAAACTATTTTACCTATTTTTTGCCACATTGGTCCTAGCCCTCCTGCCTTTATAGCTTCTCGAAATCCCATATTTGTAATGGATATTGTAATAATATTTGTAATAAGAGCCTTCTGTCCACAGCCATTGAAACTCATGGCCCTGGGTTGATAGTAAGTAGTATAGTCTTTAGTTCCAACCTTGGTGCTTTAGCTGCTCAGCAATCCCTCACTCATACTCTGCACTCTCTGCACAACATTGTTGTTTTGAAACACTTTCCCCCCATGATTGACTTGTCTTATCACCCTTCATACAGTCATTATAGGCTTTCCATCATCTCCAGTCTTCTTTGTTTTTGACATGGATTTCTGGTTTTCTTTCTGTCCTTTGATACTCCTACGCGCCTTATGGGAGATTACAGCTGCTATTTTGATAACCCTACCAGAACCTGGCCTTGCTTCTTATCAATTACCACTTCATGTGTTCCACAGCCAAAGAGTTACATCAGCACTCACATTCATGAACACTTTGTTCTCATCAGAAATCTTCCCTAGAAAACATTTTTGTTTAAACCATTCCTCTTTCTATTCACTGCTTCTGTTTTGGCTATCTGCTTCCTCTTACTAGGCCCAAGAGCTCACAGTCACAAGCTATTCCTTCATCTGATCCAAACCAGCTAGCATCTGACTATAACACAACCCTATCAGTTTGCCTCAACCATTTCTCCTTTATTTCAAGGAGCTTCTTGTATTTTAACACTCCACCATGACTGTACAAACGGCTACACTTCTCTTATTCAGGGACCTGTTAGTCTCACAGCCTATATTTTCCATGTTGTTATCCATGTGCCACAATCCGTATATTCATGCTATGTCAAAAATATCCCACATAGATGTGAAATTATTGTGAATTCCCAGTCATGTGGGATTTTTAATAAAAAAAAGTGCTAACAGAACTGCAACATTGTAGTTAATTTTAGTAAAAAAGAGCATTGTTTAAGCTTTCTGTGCCGCGTGACTAAGCTATGAGAAGTGGCATATCAGAGTGGTGAATCCTGTTCCCGTGGGGGCTTTGGCTTCCCCTTAAACATAGTTGCAGATTCTATTTTACCTTTATGAAGCCTTTGGAAATCAGGTTGCAAATAAAACTACTGAACTATGCATGTCTTACTCATTTGGTGCTCCTAGGAGTCGTAATCTGCTACCTATAGGGCAGTGGATTTTCTGTTCAAGTCCCCCCTTGGAGGTCCATCCTTTAGTAAGAGTCCCCCTAGTAATAATAAAGTTATAAAATATAGAAAGATATAGTAAGACATTGGCGAATAAGTCATTAAGTCAGTTCCACTGCTCCAGACCCGCTGAATTGGACCATTATGGAACCATAACACATTATGCTTAATTCATATTACAATATTCTTTTTTAAATTGCTTAATGTCTTGCTGAAGACGTCTCCAATTTAAGGTCGGGCATTTTCTTACTATTTTGGGATTGAATAAACAAAGTTGGGAAATTTTCCACATCTCTCAGACTAAACTTTAGGAACATAATTTGTTTTTTTGGAACATACCTTTAGACAGTATTCTTTGGTGGGGGATGAGAGAGGAAACTTAGTAAGGTGCTAGGTGGAAAATTCTGTAACAGGAGCTTTGGTATCCTTCAAAAAATGTAATCTTAGGTTCAGCAAAATAACATAAAATTCTACACAAGTCACGTCAAATCTGTAGATTTATTATTAAAGCCAATGATCTCTAATTTTCTCTAATTTTGTGCATAAGAAAACTTCTTTCTGTCATTTTGCGTAGTACATAGGGTGGTGGATATACATATATAACATTTTTAAAGTTCTCCTTGCACGTGTGTTACTGGGACAATCTGTTGCTCCCAGAATCCTCAGCCACATGTAATAGCGATAACTGTGCATTGAACTCTTCTGTTGTGTACCTTTCTGCAGATGGCAACTGTACAGTAAGTGATTAATGATTCCCAGACATCGCAGCACGGATGCAGGAAATGTTCCCCCTTAAGATCTTTGAAGAGAAAAATTATTTCACATGCTTCTGTCTCATACATAGCTTGGACGCATTCGTTTTAGTTAGATGGATACTATCCTGGGACTTTTCTAGGCTCTTTGTCGCCTGGGGCGAAAGACCTAATGCCCCTCATTTACATGCCCTGCACATGATTGCCTAGTGTAGGCAGTGTAGCTGCACATTTCTGCACAAAACCAGAAGATTTCCCAATTTAAGAAGAATTTAAATTTGCTCTTAAGTTTACCAGGGGGCAACTTTTTGCAGCAGAACTACGCACCCTAGGGGTGCTCACTGCTTTGGTAGGGGAGGATCAGCCTTAGGGAAAGGGACATACATGGATAAAATGTCTATTTGTTCTAGATGCACCTGGAAGCCAATTATAAAAGTTAATAAGTGAGATTGAACAATGTTTACCAAAGATCCTCCTGGATGTATAACTGAATGGTTTGTATGGCAATGTTTTCATGTGTTTTAAACTAAGGGGGGCCCGGGAGAACTTTTGGATATCAAAAGTGGGGCTCAAACTAGTCTGCAAAACCCTGCTGTAAGGTCAGGTACTGTACTGACACTGATTTCTACAAATGAATAGAATAAAGCTTTAAGAAGTTCAGACCAAAAAGAGTTTAAGCTGTGGACACAACTGTTTCCTGTTGATCTCTGGAGGTCGGATCACATGACTTTGGGGCCCTTTGTAGGGGTGCATCACATAAATGGTTCAGGGGGGCACTATAGGTAAATTTGCACCTGGAAATAGATTTCATTGTTTACTATGAGACAAGTAGCCCTTGCTAAATCTGATTGGCATTTCAAAGCAATAACATCTGTATTTTATAAAACGGTAAATCTAAATAATTTGACTTGTACATGTTGGTCCACGTGCATAAAGACTTACACTGAACAATATCATAGAAAATGTGCTTCTCTGTAACAGAATATTTACCAATATCCATATTTTCTTGCACTTTTTACCTGGGGTAATACAATTGCTTGCCTTTTTTATCATAATTTATAATGGTTTTAGGCAAATAAAATAATAGGGGAATTCACAAAATACTTTAGTAACTAATGCAAAAAACACACACAGCAAAAAATACAGATATGGGTAAAATGTAAAAAAAGATGTACTTACTTTTCTCATAGGGTAAAAATTAGGGTTGCCATCTTGCCAGTATATGACCAATGTAGCCAGTAAAGTACCGGTATTGAAAATTTACCTGCAATGTACTTGCTGGTAAGTTTGTAACTGCCTATAAATCCCTCCCTTTTCTGACCCTTTCTGATACCAATCACCCTTTGTAACTATGGGCCCACCTCTATTCCACATATAACCCCGCCCAGTCTGCTCATTTCCCACCCCATCCACCTATCCCCTGCCGAACCCACCCATTTCCCCACCCCTTACATCATAGCTCCACCCCCAAAGTATACCACATCCTGCCCCCCAACCTGAAGGCCGGTATTGGTCACAGAAAAAGGTGTCAAAATTAGTAAAAATTCAAATTTTCATGAAATTAAAATGGGAAAAATACTTGAAATTTAGTAAATCTTGTTCCTTTTTAAAATCAAATTAGCAAAATACCTTTGATTCAGCTATTGACCAGCCTTTCTTAGAATGTCTGATCTATACAAGTGGTGTCTACATTTTTTTTAGATATTCCTGATATACAGGGGGGTCAGAAATGTATGAAACTGATAACGTCATATTATTATTATTATTATTATTATTGTTATTAAGATTTATTTATAAAGCGCCAACATATTCCGCAGCGCTGTACAATAAGTGGGTTTCATACATTGGACATACAGAGTAACATATAAAGCAATCAATAACTGATACAAGAGGTGAAGAGACATACAAAGAATTCCATGGAGTAGTCTAGGGAAGTCATGGAGGGGCCCATGTATCCATAAGGATTCCTATAGTTTGTTATCAAACAACCAATATTTAGTAGGGCAGCCATTTCTGAAACTGAATGGCTGTTTTTGTACAAATCGTTTTTTGTTTTGTTTTGTTTCTGAAACAAACATCTGAATCCCAGAAAAATAATATTCCGTGTTACGCAAATAATGGCAGTAGGCCGTTTTGGCCGAATTTCCCTGTGGGCCTAACACGTGTGTCCAGTGAGTATCGGACATATTTTCAGCCGAAGCGTTCAGATTTGGCTTCTTCCCCAACATTCCAATGATGCTGTCCCAAATATAAGCCCTGCTTGGCAGGCAAGAATGGGGAGCGAAAGGAGGCTGATTTGCAGAATTTGTACATTTTGCAAGAAAAGGGAATGTCCAAAAAGAGAAAATAGAATGCGACCAAAAAGGGTGTTCCCTGCTTCCTGCTTTTGGGAGTGTGTCTCTGGTATGGACACCTTTAATACTTATAAACATAGCTTTAAAGACACACTAAACAAAAATGCTAATAGCTCTCTAATAGTGCCCCAAATGCCTTTGATCAGAGCAAATGACATAAAATAAAATTTCATATTAGTTCACCCCACATTTGATAACTTTCTGTGCAGTTTTGGACTATTAGTATTTTTTGCCTGCAACTTAAAATGCTATCTGGTTGTCAGGGTCACTGACCCCCATAACCAAAACACACCTTGACTGCAAGGCTTCAGTTTTACTGTTATTCTTGTTTTTTGTTATTTATCTTTCTTTTCTGGCCCTCTCCTATTCCTAATTTGTTCCTGGTTGCCAGAGTAATTAAGCCCTGCCAACCAAACAGCAGTTAAAATTTTGAGCCCGAAAGCATCAGAACAAAAATATCAAATAAAAAAAAACAGGCTTAAAAAGGCTTAGAATATTGCTGTCTATAACATACTAAAAGTTAATTCTACACATTAATATATTTTTCCGCTTGGTATATGTGTTATGGAAACATTAAAAGATGAGTATATACGGTAATTATTTCTTTAGCTCTTATAAAGGTGCAACCAGATTACCTTGATGTTAATGTCTTGCCTAAGCTTGCACTGTCTCCCAAACTGTCTTTAAACAACATTCATCTTTGCCCTGTTTGGTGTAATAATCCTCTCACAAGAGTCTGGCTTTTCAAAGACATAGTTGGCATAAAGAACAAAACCCTATGGCCCATGCAATAAAAACCATGCCAGTTTAGGCATTCCCTTATAGCCAGCTCAATAAAGCTATAAATATAGTTTATACTCTCAAGTAAATCTCAAGTACAAATACAGGTATCGGACTTATCCGGAAACCCATTATCCAGAAAGTTTCTAAATATGGAAAGGCCATCTACCATAGACTCCATTTTAATCAAATAATTCACATTTTTAAAAATGATTTCCTTTTTCTCTGTAATAATACAACAGTACCTCTACTTGATCCTAACTAAGATATAATTACCCCTTATTGGGGCAGAACAATCCTATTGGCTTTATTTAATGGTAAAATGATTCCCTTTTCTCTGTAAGAATAAAACAGTACCTGTACTTGATCCCAACTAAGATATAATTACCCCTTATTGGGGGCAGAACAGCCCTATTGGGTTTATTTAATGGTTAAATGATTCCCTTTTCTCTGTAATAATAAAACAGTACCTGTACTTGATCCCAACTAAGATATAATTACCCCTTATTGGGGCAGAACAGCCCTATTGGGTTTATTTAATGGTAAAATGATTCCCTTTTCTCTGTAATAATAAAACAGTACCTGTACTTGATCCCAACTAAGATATAATTACCCTTTATTGGGGCAGAACAGTCCTATTGGGTTTATTTAATGGTAAAATGATTCCCTTTTCTCTGTAATAATAAAACAGTACCTTGTACTTGATCCCAACTAAGATATAATTACCCCTTATTGGGGCAGAACAGCCCTATTGAGTTTATTTAATGGTTAAATGATTCCCTTTTCTCTGTAATAATAAAACAGTACCTTGTACTTGATCCCAACTAGGATATAATTAATCCTTATTAGAGCCAAAACAATCATATTAGGTTTAATTACTGTTTAAATAATTTAATTAGCAGACTTAACATAGGAGATCTGAATTACGGAAAAAGATCCCTTATCCGGAAAACATCAGGTCCGAAGCATTCTAGATCCCATAACTGTACTGGAAAATATTGTTGTATCAATCATGCAGTATAGTTTCAAGAATATTTAGATATAGGGCCAACCTTCAAGCTGGACTTTCTCATGTATCTATGAGAGCAAATGGCCACTCAACCCAATTTTTACCATTTCTGGCCTTTAGACTAAGCCTACCCTGACAATATCAAGGAAATCCCCACTGCTATCATTTGAGTGTTTTTTTTTCCACTTTTTTTTTTTATAATTCTTATTATAGAGTTATAAAGTTTCTTCTCTATATAACAACATATTTATCGGAATCAGTTTTTACATGGAAAACCCACCATGGTGCTTCCTCTGACAAAATGAAATACTTTCCATAAACTGTAATGATTAAATGACACCAGTGGACAAATTATGAGAAATTAGAATGCCTGTTTGACTTTCTGAGCAATTACTTCTGGACAAATGCAGCTTTCAGGTATGGCTTTACTTTGCATAACTCAAAAAGTAACTACATAGTGAGCCTTCATTGTTTCAAGATCCATAATTGTTCAGGATAATGTTCCTTTAATATTTCCATGCTCACCATGCCAAGAAAAGAATCAGAACTATGCTCCACTATTCCTCTTGTTTCAACCATGCGTAACATAGTGGCCAGAGCAGTTTCAGAATACAGTACTATGTGGAACATGGGACATAGTTATTTCTTAGCTACATAGGTTGAAAAAGAGAGATAACTAGTGTACACGAACAGAAGATGGTGACAACAGACAATTCTGGTAAAAAATTGAAAGTGGAAATAGGACTCTTCTTTCCACCCTTGGTAAAGGGCTAAAGATGAGAACCTTGATGAGCACCGTAGATGGAGACAGTAAGACAAGAAGGTGACAGTAACACATCAGTGATATCCAACCTGCATCCCATTAGTTGTTTTTTTTAAACCCAGCTCCTAGACAACATTCGAAGACGTTGCAGTCAAACTAATTTTTATAGTTTAAGGGATAATCTATTCCTGCTTTGTGATGTCCTGTGGAAAGGACCAGGTGATACTAACCAGTAATATAAATACCGCTCTTTATCTGAACGCATAACTGGAATTACACTTTGAAATTCCATCTCAGAGTCAGGCATTAGGAATTACTTGTGTTTATTTATACTCCCTGCACGTGCGTCCTTGTTAACTCTTTCCCCGTGGGTGTAAGAGGCTGAATATTAATACCCAAAGGGTCAATAAAGTCATGATGTAATAGTAGAAGGGTGGGAGAGGGGCGGTCTAAATCCTAGAGGGTTAGATTAGTGACATCACAAGAGACGGAGTGCTTCATGTAGGTTTGAATAACTTGTATCTGCTTGAAAGGAAACTTTCCATAACTGCCTCTTGGCTTCTTTAGTGACGAAGCTCTACTGTAATTTGAGAACAGATACCTCTTCTAAGACATATCATCAGCCAAAGAACGAAAAGGCTGTGCATTAGCAGTCCAGATGTTGAAAAGAGTGTAGTAGCATGCAGCCCTGAAAGGAGACCAAGCTCTCCCACCGCAGACTTGCTGCGTCCCTCCTCCTGCTTCCTAAACTAGGAATAAGAAGCTGCTATATTTACATAAGATCATTTCTCTGTCTTCCCCGTGTCTCTCACACTGACTGGGGCAAGACACTATTCTGCGTGCAGAACAAGGACAGCTGGATAAAGGCATTTTCCACTTCAACCAGTGCACAAGAATCTGGATACACAAAAAGGATTTTTTTTAAATTATGATAAAAGTGTTGAAAAATATAGACTGAGGAATCAGAAGGGAATTCTCCATTTTTTCTTGTTCAAAATCCGGGAATTATCACAGGAGACGTCACCCACCCAACGCCCTTGGTGTCACTACACATCATTGCCATCAACAATGAAAGGACTTCAGTTCCTGTGGCTTGGAGTTTTGTGCAACCTATGCCATGGATATTACACTGGACCTCTCTTTCCAGAAATGTCCAATGGGACCCTGCACCATTATTTTGTTCCTGATGGAGATTATGAAGAAAATGATGATCCTGAGAAATGCCAGATGCTCTTCAAAGTGAGAGATGATCGCCCCTGCACTTATGAGGATGCCCTCTCCTTGAAGGATGAATTCATCATCATTAAAAGGCAGTTTGAGGATGCTGAAAGGGTCCTTCAAAGCATTGGGAAAAGCATATCCTATGACCTTGATGGAGAAGAGAGCTATGGCAAGTACCTGGGGAGGGAATCTTCCCAGATTAGTGAATCCTTCTCCACTTCGGACAAGTCCCTGACGGAACTGGAAGTCAAATTCAAGCAGAGTCAGGAGAATGAGAAGAATGAAGCCAAGAGCATTAATGATGACTTTGTGGACATGATGATCCACACAAGGGGTGTACTCAAGGAAACATTAGATATTTCTATGGGACTAAGGGATAAGCACGAGCTGCTCTCTCTAACCATTAGAAGCCATGGTACTAGACTTAGTAGGCTGAAAAACATGTACCTAAAGGTTTGAAACCCAACTGTTGTCAGTGACACCAGCGTAATTTATGCAGCTTTTCCTTACAGATGTCCAGGTACACCTGCAACTCCCCTTTAACATGACTGTACTCTTAAACCATCTATAAAAATGCCATTCATAAGGTAGTTTCTCCTAGTTAAAACGGGATGTTGCTCCTAGCTGCCCTACTCCTTAAAATTAACTTTTAGCATGTTGTACATATTCTAAGCATTTGGGCAGTTGGTCTTTATTTTTTATTTTTGCTCATGATTTATATTTTTTTTTTCTGCAGCTCTCCTCTTTTGCATTCAAATTGCTAGCCGGTTGCTATGCTCACTAGTGCCAGCAATATAATTGGCAAGGGCTTGAATGGAGAGATAAGCTATGAAGTTCTGATTACAATACAAATCTAGCCTCATGACCAGCCATGGTCATATTAATGCCAGGAATTATCTTGAATTCTAGAGGTAGGAAGGAACAACGACCAGTTGCAAAGCTGCTCAGAGTTGTTAAGAGGATACTAAAACATTTTAAGGTGAATTTCCCTGTAAAAAATGTAAAATAATGCCAGATTTTCAGCAGCAGTAGTAACAGTACACTATAATTACAATATAAAATCTGCCACACTCTGGCACTAATTTGCAAAAAGGCAAAACTGTTAACCTTTCATGGTCCAGACTATGCACGACGAGCCAATATTCTCGGGACTTTGATAGCCCCTCCCAAAGAATTAGTTCCATTGCATAAACCCACATAGAGGGAATAAAGCATATTGTAAATAGGGCAATTTTTAAATAATATTTAAAATATTTTGTGTCAACAGTTTGGTTCATTTCTTGATTTCTATAGAATAGGCTCTGAAGGTACTGAAGGAACCCTTTTTATAACGTTACCGTCTATACAGGTTCTGTGCAAATATGTCTGATTGTCTTTATTATTTATTGTATATTGTGTCCATGTCAGTCTAAATGCATTGTCACATTGCTATCATTGTGCTATAACTAAACATGTTCCTTGGTGTATGATACAGTATTAAATGTCAAAGTGTTCATACTGTCACTCAAAAGAGTCAAAACTTCTGTTTACATAAAGTAAAACTTTTTTCCTATATCTTAAGTATTGATCTATTAATCATATTCAGCAAAGCTTATAAGGCATTTTCTTCGATATAATGGGCCATTCAGTCACTATATCAGAGCTATAATATTTTCTTAGAGGGCCACATAGGTATCCAGCTTCATCCAGCCTACTGTGCCTTTTAAAAACAACCAATCTGCCCACCCCACTCCAATAAAAGAGTGCCCTCTAGTGGACACTGCCATGAAATATGGTGGAATGCTTGCCTAGATTTAACAAGCAATAGGTGAATAAAAGTGTCTCTCGCTCTTGCGTTACTTAACTAGAAATGTTAGTGTTCAAAAAGTGTAACTGTAATCCAATACTAATGGCATTACTGGTGTTACAGTTATCTTTAGTTTGGATAATATGCTAAGGTGCTAAAAGCAATATGTTGCCAATATATAAAGTGTACTGTCCTCTGCGCAATAGGGATAAAGTCAACAGCCATATGGACCCCTTATACTTTTCTTTAATGACTTGGTAGATAATTATCTTGTGTTCCATTGCAGTGTGCTTCATGCCTTATGTGCCCCAATGGCTACTCTTGTAAACTAACAAAACATCTCCAAGGGTGCCCCCACTCTTAATGGAGTATTTGCAACTCCATTCTAATATCAGGGTTTGTAATAACATGTAGTAAACGTTGCCCCAGTTCCATTACACAAAGCAACCAATAATCATTTCGCTTTTTTAGTGATCTACTGGAATTAGAATTGAATGACAATGAACAATTGATTGGTTGCCATAGCTTGCTAGACTGAGCCAAACTAGTCCTTTGTATTTAAACATCTGTACTAATGGGTTGGTCACTGTGAGTAAAGTGATATAAAATCCATGGAAATGTCATGCAGGCCTGCCCTATCCATAAGCCCACTAGGACTATCTCCTAAAGGACATGTAAACCCCCCATGCAAAAATGTAATTAGTGAACAGCCTCTTTGAAATCTTTCAATAAGTGCCACTTAGGTTGTTCAAACCCCTTAATCACTTAGGATCTCTCAGCCCCCTCTTTCAGAAATTTACTTTGGCTGTTGGCTGCTGAGCATGCTCAGTTCTTCTCAGCCCAGATTAATAAACACACCCTCCAGTCTAGCAGCCATTGATGAGATGGCATTGCCGGTTCCCATAGAAACTCTGCTCTAGCTGTCTGCTTCTATTTTTTCTCCTAACCCCCTGTCCTGAGCTCAGCTAAACCATTACAATGCTCAATCCAAGCAGGACTTTTTATCAAAGTAGTTTGTGCCTGTGTAAGCCTGCATTCTTGACTGCACAAACTTGACAGCGCACATGTGCTGTTTGCAGATGTAAATGTCACTGAAGATGTTGAGAGGAAAAAATGGTCGCTAAGTTAAAGCTGCTATTTGTTTTAGGAAAATGGGATGGCTATGGCAAATGGAGGGGACATATGCAGTATAAATGATACCGTTCCGGTGGGGGAGATGTGCCCAACTTACATGCATTGTAGGAACATGTAGGCTTTACATGTCCATTAAAAAGCTATGCTCTTACCTGTACTTGGTTTCCAGAAACATTTTGCAAAAAAATATGTAGGAATGATTTAAATGGTTTTGTTGCCTAACACAGGAGAGCAAGTACACAGCTGATTACATATATTACAATATGTATTAGAACTAATGAGCTATGTAGCAACATATCCCATCCCGATATATCACATAACCAATGCTTTGGGGCAAAGTTATATTAACATGGTGATGTACAAAGAAGTCTGGGGAGCTCTGGGTGATAAAATGAAGGTTTCACCCAACAAAAATGGCCTCCAGTTTGACAGGCCTCCATTCCCCATCTAGTTGCCAGGGGTTTTCTCAAAAATCTGATTGTTTGATATGGGTTACTGCAATGGGCAGATGTCTACTTGGTTGCTTTGCACTTCTATCATGTCTTCTCTATCTGCCTCATGTAAGACCAGGAGTAGACATTACATTACATACAGTGCCAAGCTGAGAACCTCAGAAGCATTGGCATTACAGATAATGAAAAAGTACTCCAAGAAGAGAAAATGTAGAGAGGGACTGGTGCTGAGAACTAGATGAGTCCATCAACCATGACTTTCAAATGACTCATTATTACTATTATTAGAAGAATTAGACTAATCTTGCAATCACCATAAACTCAAACTCTCCGTAAGAATTTTTTTTAATGTACTGCATGGATATTGTAACCATGAGAACTGAAAAACCATAGGTAGTCATGCTTTTATAGTCTCCAAGGAATTAGAATGCGTTTACAATTATGTGGCTTTTTCATACACTCCCACATATTGGCAACGGTACATGCAATTCACAAAACAACAAATAATCTGCAAAACAATAATGGTTCTGTTCCATGTGGTGGGACATAAATGTGTTAAATGTCTTTTGTAAAATAAAGTTCTATATCTGAAGGACCTATTTTCACATGAAATACCTGAAATTAAAGCTTCATTAGGGCTGGGAGGGCTGGGGCCTGAGAGAACACTAGTGCCATGCAAGGAGCTCTATACAAGAACCCCATTAGGTCCAGACATTGCAAAGTAAAAAGAGAAAAAGATTGCTGCTGTCCAAATCTACCATTTGTAAGTCACAGGGCTCCTTATAGCAGTCCTGGTTGTTCCCCCAAAGGATTAATAGGCATTTGCAGATTATCTTTAGCAGATGGGACCACAGGATGGCCTTTTCTCTGGGTCTGTTTCTTAATGGGGCAATAGCCTAATCACTCCCTTTACAGTCACCCTCAGATTCTCAGATGAGATCATCAGAACATACCAAATTTACTGGCAATCTGGTGTTTTAAAGCTCTCCGGTCAATACTTATGTAGCTTTAAGAGACGTATAGGTATTAATGTGTGTGTGTGTGACTTCCACACTACATTTATTGCCGAATATTGGGGAGAGTTACATTATCCAAATATTTTTCCATATGGATCATTGTGTTATATCACTCGCACCGCTCTAATGGACAGGTTCATATTTGTTTCATTTTATTGCCTGCTAAAGAGAGTAAGTGTTCATAAACTTTATAGAACCGCATGAGTCACAAAGAAGAGATTCCAGTCTCTCAGAAATAAGCTAGGGATGGATGGGGAGACTTAAGCCTCAGTTTTATGACTCAGTATTGTTTATAGCGGGGCCACCTGCTTGGTTTCCCAAGTGGCTAATTAACCCTCTACTGTAATGAATTATTCCAACCAGAAAAAATGTCAATTTTTTTACATATTCCTAGTTCCACAAGAGATTAAAGATATTCCATTACCAGCTGTTTGGCTTTCAAGTTTCAGTAGCAAAATGCTAAACAAAATATGATTCTTTGTTAGTATGCGGGTCACTGTCATCAAGCCCATTAAGTAACAAGTAGCTAAAATGCTTGGCATGCTATGAAAAAAGTCAAAGGGTATGTTCATTCCAGCTGCAGTTGGTCATAATCTCACAATGCAAGTACAGGAGGTATGCTTAATAGTGAGAAAGATTTGCAACATTTAACAGAAATGCATTGGAGTCAATAGCAACATTGTGGTTATGGGTTCCAGAGAATAAATCACAATGTGTTGCACTATACATAACACAATAATAGGTGATATTATTTGGGAGGAAAGGATCCATCCTAATGCCCAGTCCTGTTAATTATGGGGGCCCAGGTTTATCTGAATCTGCTGGAGACTCTTCTACTTTTTCCCAATAATGCACACACAACTCACCCACACTCTCTCTCACACAAACACAGACACAAGCTGATTTCCCCTCCCCACAAACTGAAGCCATTTTCTAACACAGTCTTTCTCTCTCACACAGACAGCACCATGTGACCAGCAGGCTGAGGCTCAGAAAAGATACAATGTAAGGAGTATGAGGCAGGCCTGGCACAAAGAGCTCCACTATTATTAAACTGTACTGGCCAAAAAGTTCCTACTGTTTGGTAAATCAAAGCAAGAAATAATTGGTCTGATGGTATTACTAGCTCATGGCACATCTCAGTCAGCATCTAACTAACCGTCTGAAATGCAGTGCACTCTTTAGGGCAAGGGCACACAGGTAACTTAGATTTGAGTGTAAATACACATAAAATGCAGCCCTATATGCAATGAACGGATATGCAAGTATAGGACGTATGCTTAATAGTGAGAAAGATTCGCAAAAAAGGCAACATTTCACAAAAAAGCATTGGAGTCAATAGCAAGGTGAAATAACATTGTGGTTATGGGTTCTAGAGAATAAATGACAATGTGTTGCACTATACATAACACAATAATAGGTGATATTATTTGGGAGGAAGGGATGCATCCTAATGCCCCTCACACACAGACACAAACTGATTTCACCTCCCCACAAACTGAAGCCATTTTCTAACACAGACTTTCTCTCTCACACAAACAGCACCATGTGACCAGCAGGCTGAGGCTCAGAAAAGATACAATGTAAGGAGTATGAGGCAGGCCTGGCACAGAGAGCTGCACTAATATTAAACTGTACTGGCCACTCATTACTCTTACTGTTTGGTAAATCCAAGCAAGAAATAATTGGTCTGATGTTATTACTAGCTCATGGCACATCTCAGTCAGCATCTAACTAACCGTCTGAAATGCAGTGGGCAAGGGCACACAGGTGTCTTTACATTGCGTTTTTAAAACCTCAGATTAGAGTGTAAAAATACACGTAAAATGCAGCCCTATAGGTAATAATGGGATATGTAGCATCGTAATTCCACAAGTGCTTACAAGCTGCCAAAGCACCAATACGTATACAACCTCATAGCCTATTTACTTTGTTGGTGCTTTTCTAGTTCTACGCATGCCATGTAAAACTCACAAGCTCCTCATATGTGCAAGTTTATGCAATCATGAGCTGCAGGGTATGTAACAGCACACTTTAAAGGGGATATAAGCCCCCATACAAAATGATGCATGGACAAAGTACTCTCTGAATTAAATTAAACATGCACAACTGTTGTTAATATTATGTTAATTCCCGTCCTCCCATACTACATTTCCTTCCCACATGCTGTACATTAAGGTGAGAGGGGTTAGAGCTCGTATCTGTCTTTTTTTCTAATGCATCACCTCCTGTCCTTTCTGCCTGCCTCACTCCCTCCCTGAGCCATGCCTCCACTTCTTTCAAGCCGGCACATAGTTGATGCACGCCAGTCGCCAGATCATTCACAAATGCTGGGTGGGAACAGTACTTAGGTTGCTGGGGGTGGGTGCTGTGGCCTTTCTGTTGTCACTGTCTGTTCCTCCAAGGCTACCAACCTAAGTTGCTCCCTATAGCTGAAATGAGCCCAAAATAGATATTCATACTTATCTGGCTACAAAATAACTGCAAAGGGTCTAGGACTTTCTGGTTGAGTTTGGGAAGGAGTGGGGCAGGCCCAAGGCTACAGCTGAGCAAAACTGTCTCTCTCTACATAGTTACCCTCTAGTAATGTCATCTGTAAGGGATGGCACTGCCTGTGTGACTCTAACTGGAAGTGCAGGAGCTGGCTGGGACTGATCTTATTGACTTAGTGATCTTACTGGCAGGTCTGGGGTTAATGGAATTGTCATGGTCATTTCTTCAGTGATCTTACTGGCAAGTCTGGGGTTAATAGAGTGCTCACTGGCTATTTCTGCAGTGATCTTACTGACATGGTGCTGCAGCGTGTTGTGGAATGCTTTGGGCCACAATATGCCATGAAATGGTGGGGGGTGACATTGTCTTCTAGTTCACTTTGTGCTTTGTAAAGTGGGCAGGGTGTTTGGGGGTAGTGCCCCTAATTATCACTTGAGTGGGGAATCACCCATGAGCCATTGCCCATAGTTGTTTTGTTGACTTGCCTATTATCATTAAGTTAAAGCTGACAAGCTCTTTGCCTGTTTGCCAGCAAAGCACCAAAAAAAAAATTGCACAAAGAAACCCTTATTTCAGCTTGTCAGTGCCGAGACCTACGAGCGCCACATATGCACTCACCTTCGCACAATCCAGCAGCAATAAAATTTAATAGTCACCGCACAAACTTGCCGATGATGTCATCTGAACCCCCCCTTTGCACAGATCTGTTTGAAATTACCTGAATCCTCCAAAGCCAAGTAGTTAAGGGATTAATTTCCTTTTGCTGTTAGAGTCTATGTTTTCCTTGCAATATATTCTGATGCATTGTGATGGTGGAAACAAAGTTTCCCATTACGAAAGCTGAAGTTCGAATTTTGAGAACAATCATAAAGATAGAGGGCTAAAACTTTACTATGGTGCAACAGTGATTAACTAGAATTATATTTTTTTATTTTTATTTCTTTTTGTATTTCAAAGTCATGACGTTCTTCTGAGTTCTGCCCTTGCAAATCAAGTGGTATACAGTACAGGTATGGGACCTGTTATCCAGAATGCTCAGGACCTGTGGTTTTTCTGTAGTTTGGATATCCATACCTTATGTCTACTAAAAAATTATATGAACATTAAATAAACCCAATAGGATTGTATTGCATCCAATAAGGATTAATTATATCTTAGTTGGGATCAAGTACAAGCTACTGTTTCATTATTATAGAGAAAAAGCAAACCATTCTTAAAAATCTGAATTATTTGATTAAAATTGAGTCTATGGGAGATGACTTTCCCGTAATTCGGAACTTTCTGGATAACAGGTTTCCAGATAAGGGATCCCATACCTGTACATATTTCTGATGTTGCAGGGGCATACACATGAATTGTGGGGTCTGGCTATGCATCCTTCTCAGAACATCTTCCTAACCTGTGGGCAATTTTGCCTCTGGAATGGCTCTGACCATACACTGAGCTGGGCAGGGCCAGAACTAGGGGTAGGCAGATAGGGCACCTGCCTAGGGTGCAAAAGTGAGGGGGGGCTAGGCAGGTACCTCTGTTGCCAACCCCTAGTCTGGGATCTCTTACCCCCACTGCCGATTTCATGGCACTCCCCCTTTTGCATAGCGAAATCAATATTTACACGCTGTGCTCCCACCTACATGAAATCATGAGGCATGCATCAAAAACCTGACCCGAAAAAGCCGCTTAGTAAATGTCCCCCCTAGTTTTTTCGGTTGCCTCAGCAAACCAAAACTCCAGTACCCCTTCCTTCCTCCACCAACCTCTCCCTGTGTCTCTCTTATAAGCAAACAGAGCCGGTTAATTTCATACTACAATGGAACATTTATAGTATAAATGTGTCTCTTTATAAAAAGAGAAAACATGTAATATTTTTGTCAGTCTTCTATTTGAAGGCTGACTTCTATTAGATTTAGCATCAGATGCACTTACATACTGTGGCAAGTGTTTTCTGAATTCCATATTTCTTTCTTTGTTGTAGAAGAGGCTAGCCATCGGAGACCTGATGTTATTGATGTTATTGGTGGGCCCAAGGATGACAAATGGGCCCCTACCCCACCCCCCAATGGTTGCCTTGTAGTAGAATTAAGTCTAAAACAACTGGACTTTCTGAGTTCATCTTGGAAACATTTCACCAAGTCATCCGAGTGGCTTCTTCAATTCAAATGACTGGTAGGAAATTCCCCGGTATTTAAACCTTTGAGGGTAGGACAGTCACAGACATCCAATCACAATGGTTCCATTGAACTTATTCAGTTAGGTGTTGGCTAAATCTGACAGGGGTAAGAAGGTATGATCCAGTTACAATGGTACCATGATTCTCATTGATGCAGGTGTTAATCCTTCAAAGTACTACCTGGAAGTGTGAACTGTGAAATACTGGGGAATTCCCTACCAGTCATTTGAGCTGAAGAAGCCACTCGGATGAGTGGTGAAACATTTTCAAGAAAAACTCATAAAAGTCCAGTTGTTCTCTTGGTCCAAAGTAAGCACATTACTGTCCTCCAAAGAGTGTCGCCTACAGTGTTCCTCCCTTCTGTGTGTTGGTCTGGTCTTTTAGCTTGTCTTTAGTGATGAGTGATGAGTGAAAATTCTCAATGTGTTTGCTGCGTGACTTTTTTGTCACCCGTGACCGCGCCCAATTTGACACTACCACAACTTTTTTGACATGCTACTAATTTTTCAGCCGCAAATTTTCACAGGAGTTTCACAAAACAATTCGCCAATGGTGAAATGACCAAATTCGCTGTGAACCCATGCCTGCTGAAAAAAAATTGCTCATCACTACTTGTATAACACTATATTGAGTTAACCAGTTCTTCTATGCTTACCACAACGATCGTACTGACTTCATCTTTTTGAATCTAGGAAGAATAAAAACATGTTTTATTACAAAAATAAATGAGCAAAAAGGCAAACAAATTGTAACTGCAATGGCTTGAATAGGACAAATATGTGATTTTTATATTGTGTTAATACTGCGATAAATTCGTTGGTGGGTTTATTCCGTTGTTTCTAGTGAAGAATTTTAAAAAAAGTTTTGTTCTAAAAAGAAATGAGCAAATTGGCAAACTCGAATGAATTCAGCAATACAACAGGATGACCAAATCACTTGGAAATTCAGGGACATGTCTAAAATGTCAATCAGCGCTGCCCTGCAACATGTATTTATTAGACGTGTCCCTGATTTTCAAGTGATCTGGTCACCCTACAATAACAATTAAACTTAACTCAGTTAAAATAAAATGTCTAAATATATAGATAAATATATAAAGGTGAAGATAAAACTATTGGTAGTGTTTTTCTAGGTAAAAGAATCACATTTTATATACATTTTGTCTTTAATGTAACTTTCAATAGGCCATGCCATATAAGCGCACAACCTATTATGTTTTCAGCGGAGATGCTGTTATACTTTATTATATTATATAGCAAGGCTATGAATAGCATGAATTAAATGTGTGATATTAGAGAAAAATAATAAATTTCTTATCTTTCAAAATAAACGCACACAAGGAATAAAGCAACGCCACATTTTCGCTCGTTTCTTTCTATGGAGACAAAAAGAAATATCACTTTAGTTACAATAATTAGTGATGAGTGAATCTGTCCTGTTTTGCTGCGTTGAAAAATTAGCGAAACTAGAAAAAAATATGTGAAACAGTGAAAATAAATTTGTTGTGTGCATAAAAAAATGACACATGCATCATTTCTTTTCATGTGTGCGACATTTTCTAAATCATGCCAAAAGTTTACTGTAAAGCAAACTGTGCCTTTAAATTCCTATTTGAGAGTAGAGAAAGGAAGTATAAATAAATAAAGAGCTATTTTAGCATGGCTGAAATTAATTCTTTAAGCAGGAAACCGAAGGTTAATGTTTAAGTTAACTTTCCCTTCCAAAGTAGACACAAAAAAACCCTAGGTGTATTTCTGGAAGAAAATAAATAAAACACAAAAACAAATTAAAATAGGATACATTTCCATTCATCAAACTCTAAAAAAAAAAAAACAGGAACTGTAAATTGGGGACTGTGGCGTTTACTTTTTATGAGAGCGTCCTTCAGAGCTGTGTCATTGTTGGCTGCGACTTTTGGCATTGCTGAACGGGAAAATGTGACTTTCACAGATATAAAATGCTCTACGGGAGCACACTGGCTGCGCACCAGGGCTCTTTCCTTCGTGAAGTAGAAAATAATAAAAAGTTATATAAGAGGATGTCGCTCAAGGTTAAGGATTTCTGAAATGGGCTCCTCACGTGGACTTTCCATAACCACAGCCACCGAGTCTAGTGATAGCTTGCCCCCATAAATATCAATCTAAAGAAGCGTTTGTCAGATTTTTTTCAGTTCAAGCCCCTGTTGGAGGGCCAACCCTTGGTTAACCCCCCTTGCTATATCAGCCATCCAAATTTTACAATTCTTATTTGACTGTTTGACTGAACTGAATTATAGAAATTGCACCCATTGGCTTACACAGAAACATAGAATTGGGCAGCCCCACCCCATCTGCTGGAAGGTTATTCTATGCATTTATAACATTTTCCTCACTCCAGCATCATGATGAGACCCTAACTCATGCCATGTTGTCCTGCCAGAAAACCCTTCCTTTTTCAACTCTCCTCACAAGTCTATCATGTCAAATTTGAGTCTATTCTAAGATGTAACCTTTCCATATTTTATTATTATTTAGATTTTGAGTAATCTTAGTTACCTTTTACTGGGCAATATCTAGTTTATGTCTTAATGTAGACAGGGCCTCCAAAACTGGTACATGGTGCATGGGGCATTTTGACCAATCTCACAGTTGGGACAACTGGTGATGCTTAAGAATCACATATTTTGATCTATATGTATAAAAAGGTCAATATAATATTACTGGGTCACTAATAGCATATTCAATATCCCATTACCGTTTTATTTTTGCTAAATAAAATACAATTTCTTTATTGAAATATTGGTTGGAAATGTCGAAATATTCAATGCAACAAAATAGACATTTTCTGTAAAGCAGAATTTTCATAAAGAGTCAGTTTTCTCCAGCTCTGCTTAACACGGTCTCGTGGGTTTATTCTGCTGGGCTGTGTTGGATATAGACTTGTGAATCAATGCTGAATATTTGCATGGCATTGTGTTGATTCCATTGCTTAAAATTTTTCTGGGGATGGTTTCTATATGTAAAGGATTAGAAGGCACAACCTATGTATAATTCTATGGCAGAACAAGAACTTTGAAGGCAAAATGGGATCCAATGATTTGGGCTTTCCTTTCTGCTTAGTATAGCTAAAATTAGAATTATTACATAAAAACTCAGGCCCAGAGTCCCATGTAAAGGGGCTGCAGGTAGTCCATGTTCTTGGACCTATTCACGGAAGCCAAGTTCTACAGGAACATAACACTGGCTGATTTAACAGAATTTTCTTGCCTTAGAAAGGAGCAAGAGCATATAAGCTATAACTCAAATCAAGAGTCGCAGTTGGGGCAAATTAATACCAAGTTGACATTAGTGCCTTCTCTGGAGCATAACAGCAACTGGTTCCTTCCTAAACAAAATCTGACTGTGTAACACAACATAACTGACCAACATACATTGTAACCAGTCACATTTAACCTAATGGAAATGTCAGGTGCTAGAACTTTCACAGAGAAGATCTAACCCAGGCATAAAACATGTCCTGAGCTGCTCTATCAAGAGATGGATGCTGGCCTACATTCATTGTGACTTGCATCTTTCAGCAAATATGGTTTCAGTCACCTTACACCCTTGCTATAAAAATTAACTGCTGAGCAGGGATAGACGCACTGAATACGCGTGAATGAAATAGTGCAGATTAAGTGTCGTGGATCTACACAGGCCTGGAATTATTAGCTAAAGAACGTAATTTTAGATTTAAACTTTCATTTTCTGCAGCTGTAGATGTATTTCTCCGTGACTTAATGGGATATCCAGGCCCTGCTCCCTGGGAACCCTTATGAGACTGCCAGGTAGCATTACAGCGAAACAGTTCCCATAATCTTAGTAGGATGGACAGGAAAGAAACAAGACCTTAACTCATCATGTGCCAAACCGCAAACCTTTGCTGACCCATGTAGGGTTTTGATGTATTTGTTTAAATATTTTTCATTTTCTTGGTTAAAAGGAAACTTAAAGCTTAATTTGCTTTACTTGTCCCAAATGTTGTGTTTGAGTTTAAAGACATTTTTTAAAATAAAAAAATATTTTGGTTACAGGAGAAAAAGCAAAAGTGATTAATGATTTCTTTAACTCAGTGTATATAATACAGGAGCCAGTGTTACAGTACTTACAGTGTAGCAATACAGTAGGCTTATGTGGATATGATAATTAAACATTTAAGCAAGGCTAATGTCAACAAGTCACCAGGGCTGACAGAATACACCCATGAAAACTTACAGAGTTTAGTTGAGTTGGAGAGGCCTCACTGAAGATGTGTAGGTTCCACTAGTGGTGGACCCATAAGTACTATTTGCTACTCTGGATACGCCATAACCCTTAGAAAGTGATTGTTACACATTTTCTATGTAATCTGTAAACTTCCCCAGACCACTGAAAGTATACCCTAACCTTAGGGAATAATGTGATAAAAGAAGAAAAGTTTGCTAATGGTCCAATAATCACCATTAACCAATCAAACACATCTGATTAATTACCTGGGTTTTTTTTTGTTGCATTGCACCAGTGCTGTCTAACTTCTGCGGTGCCGAGGGCCGGAATTTCTCTCGCATACATGGTGGAGGGCCACTAATGGAAGCCAGTTTTAGCCACTCCCCCATTTTAAACCACATCCACTTCAAACCACACCCATTTTATCACAATGGTCGCTGCAGGGATATCAACCATCATTCATATGTTAAAGAATTATATTATGTCATATTTAGACATACCCTTAAATCCATATGCCTCCTCCCCTATGGATAGCACAGCAACCCCCAGCATATAATTACACACCTTAGGGACCATTTAATGTCTATTTTTGCTAACAAACTCCCAGAACAAACCCCTGCCAGGTTCACCTCCCACAGGCAGCATAGGGTAGGCAGAGTATGGCACACGCAGGCAGCACTCTGCCTACCCTATGCTACCTGTGTGTGCCATACTCTGCCTGTCCTATGCTGCCTGTGGGTGCCATACCCTCCCTGCCCTATGCTGCCTATGTGCCATACTCTGCCTACCCTATCCTGCCTACACACAGGCAGCATAGGCCAGGCAGTACAAACAATGTCTGAGGTGTGAATAGGGGAACAATGTGGGTGATTACAGCCTGAGCCTGAGGTGTGAACACTGCAGGGGGTGAACAATGCAGAGATTAAAAGGTGTGAACAACATAGGTGATTACATTTTTAAACAATACAGAGGGATTACAGCCTGAATCTGAGGTGAGAACCATGCAAGGGGCCAGTTAATCACAGTACTGATACCATTTAATGCTAACACAAGTTAAGGCATTAAAGCAGCCAGACAGGTGGGGGGCCACACAGAGGGGGGTTGAGGGCCGCCAGTTGGACAGCAATGCATTGCACTGTATAAAGTCTGGGAACCATTGGGTTATGGGCTATGAGGTTACAGCTAATTATAATCACAGTGTATCTCTGTTTTAAGCTTAGCCCATTAGAGGGCTCTTCATCTCTATTTGTTAAATCTCAGCTAAACTTGATCATCATTTGGCACCTGCTTTACTGGGCTTACCTCAGAAGCTGCAAACTTGGGCACGGGCCCATGAATGTATATACTGTATATATAAATGCAGCCCTGGCAGTATTACAATCATGATCTTGCTCTGCTTTAACTCTTTCTGCCTTTTACAGTTACTCTGTTGGGTCCCTGCATGCAGATCCCAGGGCATTTTCCCCTATTTGCACTTCATAAAGACAGGCCTGGCACTCTCTGTTTTGGACATCCATTCTAATACAATGGTGGTTCCCAAACTGTGAGGCTGGTACCCCTATGGTGGGGTTCCTGAAGGCCATTTAAGGAATAATCTTATTGTATAAACTCAAACGAGCTTGTTTGTTGCAATTATATTTTTATATATGACACTGCATTATGAAGGTGGAAAGGTAGGGTGCTCCAAAAAGTTTTAGGGGCCCCACTACAACTGGCACTTATAGCAAAAGAGAAGGAAGAGAATTGTGAGGGGATGATTATTTCTTCATGTTAGTAATGTGTGGGGCAGTCTGAGACCCATGAGCTGGCAAAACAAATCTTTAGCAGGCCAAATTCTGCCCAACAGGCCTACCCACGATGTTAGCATCCCCTGGTGACATCAGACATTGGTGGGTCAGAGGCAAGTATATAAATAATGATGGCTCACTGGGTCAGGTGTTGGTCAGGAGAGGTGCATGTATTTTTTGTCAACCTGCATATCACTAGTGAATGTGTGTGTGGTTCTAGAGAAGGATGCATAAGACCTGAGCAAACTAGGGTGGCCACTAGTGATGAGGGAATTTTTTCGCCAGCCATGGATTCGCACAATTTTTAGCGAAGCAAAACGGGACAGATTCGCTAATCAATAGTGGCCACCTGACCAATATTTTTCCAGGCCAGTGGGTACAAATATGTTTCCAAATTTTACTATTGGGTTAAAGAATTAAAGGAAAACTATACCCCCAGAATGAATACTTAACTAACAGATGTATATCATACAGGTATAGGACCCATTATCCAGAATGGATAAGGGGTCTTTCTGTAATTTGGATCTCCATACCTTAAATCTACTAAAAAATCAATACAACTTTAATTACTGTATATACTCGAGTATAAGCCTAGTTTTTCAGCACCCAAAATGTGCTGAAAAAGTCACCCTTGGCCCTGGCCTGCTCCCAAATTCATTTTCATCTACCATCCTCACCTGTCCCATTCTGCACTAGACATTGCACTTTATATTATATATAAACTATATATAGTTTTGAAGGATTTTAACTATATGTGTTTTAGCTTGGTTGCTGATTGAGCTAAGGGGGTAGTAAGCTTAAGGTATCATTGTTGATACCATATTGTTTTTGTTGACCTTCTTCTCCACTTACAGAGCTAGTTTACTGTTTTTCTTTGAAAATAAATATTTAAAAACATATACCTCACGGATGCCTCATTTAATGTAATTTTATTGGTATTTATTTTGATTATTGACTTGAGTCAATAAGTTTTTACAGTTTTCTTAGGTAAAATTAGGTACCTCGGCTTATATTCGGATCGGCTTATACTCGAGTATATACAGTAAACCCAATAGGATTGTTTAGCATCCAATAAGGATTAATTATATCTGAGTTGGGAACAAGTATAAGGTACTGTTTTATTATAACAGAAAAAAAGGAAATCAATTTTAAAAATCTGAATTATTTGATTAAAATGGAATCTATGGGAAACAGGCTTTCTGTAATTTGGAGCTTTCTAGATAATGGATCATATACCTGTATTATGATATTATAACAGGTGTATATCATATTATGTGGCCTGTTAAATAGTCTTACAAAACCGGAATATATATATTGGTAAATATTGCCCTAGATCTTTCCCCTTGAGCCACCATTTTGTGATGGGCTGTGTGCTCCCTCAGAGATCAGCTGACAGGAAATAATGCAGCTCTGTCTGTAGCAGGAAGAAGTGGGGAAGTAAAGGACAGAACTTTGTCCATTAACTACTGATGGGGCCTAACATATATGCGTGCCCTTTGTTTGTTTGTGTGCACTGTGGATCGTATAATCCCAGAGGCCGGCCCTTTATTCCTAAAATGGCAATTTATATGAAGCAGAGTTTTACATATAAGCTGTTTTATGTGATATATTTTCATAGAGACCTACTGTAAGAATACCTGGTGGTCCAGCGGGGCAGCGGGGACGCCCGCCTCGTCGTGCGCGCCGATGCGTGCGTCCTGGAGCAGTGGAACGCGGAAGTGCGCGCGCTTCCTTTAAAAACCGGCGTGCCGCATGACGTCATCGCGCAAGGCGCGAATTTCAAATATTTAAAGGCGCTTGTGTTTGTTTTCAATGCCCAACTTCGGTTTTGCCTCCTAGTTCCCGCTATTGCTTGATTCTGATTCTAAATTCGTGTTTTGACCCTTGCCTGACTCTGACCTTCCTGATTGCTGCCTGTACTGACCCTCTGCCTGTTTTTGACTACGGTTCCGGAATCTGATTTTGCACTTCGCTGCCCGTTTGGTTGACCTCGTTCTTATCACTTCGTCTCTTCTCCCCAATATTCTGCATAACGCTAAGTTCCCTAGCCTGCTCAGAACATCTGCCCTGGTCCTCTCACATTAAGTCCTGGCAGCACCCGAGTAGCGGAGGGCTCCTCCCGAAGTGAAAGGTGGTTGTTATAGGCGGAAGAGTGAGCTCAGACCGGGACCTTGGCTGTTGTTCTGAGTTTTGGGATACTGAGCGTGACACCTACACTGTTTGGGGGTATAGTTTTCCTTTAACAGAGATGAGATGCATCCGGTCCACCTGATAAATTAGGCAGCGGGAGGGGGAGGAGAGTCATGAGGGAGGATTAGAGAGACGCTATCGGCACTAAATCAGTGACTGGTACCAGAGAATGAATAAGACAACAAGCTGGTAACAGGAGGAGCCCAGGGAAAGTGGGGAGGGGAGGAAGCTGAACCTGCTGAGAGCTTTGTGTTTGGCTGCTGCTGATAGGTGGACTCACCTGCCCTAGGGGCACCGGGTGTAAGGGGATATTCTAAAGCCACCCACATAAGCCTGTCCCTGTGATTAAACCAATGGCAATGAGAGCAGCAGCAGCAATAAACCTGTGTCTGAGAGCGGCTGCAGGGAGCTCACAGGGAGCTCAGATGCGTGACATCAGCAGCTGGGACCTTTCACCCACTTTCTGGGTGTCAGCTGCTCTGCACATTACTGCTGCTCTGCACATTACTGCTGCTCTGCAGGGAGGACCTGTGCTCCTCAGAGCCTATGGGAGTCACACAGAACCAGAACCCTCTCTTCTCCAGGTACTGGGCTCTTACACCCCTCACTTTCTTTTTAGTCCAACTCTATTGCTGTAAAGTAAGGGGGAGGGTGGGGGTTGGGGAGCAAGGCTGAATATAAAGATCCTTTCCTGCAGTGGAGGCAGCTGGGCAGGGCAGTGGGCCCCATTCAGTACAGCAGATAGCAGATAATGAGAATATTAAATTATAAGTAGAGATGAGCAGGGGTTAGTTGTCATTTCTAGCCCTTTATACACCTAAAGAATGAAATAACTATGGCATGCAGAGCATTTTGACCAATGTGCTGTAGTGCCGCAGGTCAGGCAGGTTTGGGCTGCCTATTTGCCCCAGAGACAGATTGTGGCAGGTGGTAGGCCATATTCTCCACCAACCATTCTGCACAGTTCTAACACAACTACTGATGGGCAGGTGCGCATTTATATACTTGCCCTGCCCCTTTTCAATGATGTCAGGGAAGGGGGCGGATGCAGGTATATAAATCTGCACAGCAGGCCGGCTCAGGTGGCTTAGGGCTGGTTAAGGTTGAACACAGATCAAATCATTTTTGCCCATTGCATCACTAATGTGCTGCTCTAGGGGTCGCAGGGGATGGCAGGCCATATTTTCCACCAGTTTAGCCACTCTTCAATCTCTCTAGCAATGTTCTAACCCTACTTCAGGTATGGGATCCGTGATCCGGAAACTCATTATCCAGAAAGCTCCGAATTAGGGGAAGGCCATCTTCCATAGACTCCATTTTAATCAAATAATTTAAAAAAATGTATTATAATAATAAAACCATGTACTTGATACCAACTAAGATATAATTAATCCAAACTGGAGGCAAAACAATCCTATTGGGTTTAATAAATGTTTTAATCATTTTGGATAAGAGGTCCCTTACTTGTAACTGACAGGCCCCTGCTCCTTTATAAACTCACACTGGCCCTGCCCCCTTTTCGATGATGTCAGAGAAGGGGCAGGCAGGGGTATATAAAAGAAAGCAGTGGGCTGGGTCAGGTTGGGCACATGTCAAACAATTTTAGCCCATTGCATAACTAATATGCTGCTCTTAGAAAAAAAATATGGGCATCTGCATCTGCTCTCCATTCATATGAATGGAAAATTCACTGCCTGTGGCGGACACTGGCACTTTTAGGAGGGGATCACTGGAGATCAAGAAATTGTTTAGAGCAATTCCAACCTGTTTGTGCCAATGCCTGACATTTCCCATTTACATGAATAGTAAGTAATTGCAGGTCAGGAAAGGAGGTCTGACCATCAGTGGTTATACTGGAGAGCATACCAGGTCCAGACTGGGATTCCAAACAGGCCCTGGCAATTCTAGTACAAAGACGCCCAAGCAGCCACCCACAGGCCCAATAAATATTAACTGTCTATATCATACTTAAGGGTGATTTATCAATGGTTGAGTTCGTTTTTTCCCATGATTTGAGTTTTTTGCGCTTAAAAAACTCGAATTCGAAATATGGTTGAAAACTCGAATGTAAAAATTTGTCATGTAAAAGCTTGCCAGTGTCTATAGACATCAATGGGAGTTGTCATAGGCAATGTCAAGACATATTCTAAAACTCTAATTTTTCATTATTAATAAGTAAGTGACCATTCAATATGCGAGTTTATTCGATTAAGAAAAACAAACTCGAATTTGCAAACTTGAAAACTAAAAAATAAGTCCCTTATCTTAAATAAGATTGTTGGCATCATTTATTTAACATGGGTCAACATTCAAAGTACTCAAAAGAGGCAAGACGCCTGTTTTTTGCACTCTGTATGTTGTACTGCTAGTACTTGTGCTTCATGGATGCGCCATAAGTGGTGAAGTGGTGCAAGTTGCTTCAGCTCTTGTGCCTATGGGTTTCATAAGGAAGGCTGTGTATCTACCAAGAAATATTTAAATGTAATACCAACACTACAGTATCAACGACAAGTACAGGTATAGGACCCATTATCCAGAATGCTCGGGACCAAGGGTATTCCGGATAAGGGGTATTTCCGTTATTTGGATCTCAATACCTTAAGTCTACTAAAAAATCAATAAAACATTAATTAAACCCAATAGGATTGTTTTGCATCCCATAAGGATTATTTATATCTTAATTGGGATCCATTACAAGGTACAGTTTTATTTCTACATAGAAAAAGGAAATCAGTTTTAAAATTCTGAATTATTTGCTTATAATGGAGTCTATGGGAGACAGGCTTTCCGTAATTCGGAACTTTCTGGATAACGGGTTTCCGGATAAGGGGTCCGATACATGTACCTATTTTCTGGAGATGACATAATTAACCATAATGCCTGATAACTTCTAGGTGCAACTCACGAGGCAGAACTGGAAGTCCATTTTTTTCAAACTGATTTCTTAAGTGATCCTTTGTGAGTTAGTCCAGGATTTTAGAAGTGAGTGGTGACTACTGGACACCAGGAGCTTTTTGAAAAAAAAAAAGATATTAGGTCCAGGGATGATATTATATTGATTTTTAGAATGTTTGTAGCGTGAGGTACGTGAATACCTTTGAGGAAGGTTCTTAGTGAATGTCTTGCATTTGAGAAGGGTTCTTTCGCGCCATTTATCCATCCTCACCCTAACCAGAATGGTTTCTCTGCATGGAATTATGAGAGCAGATACTGGCTGCCAATAAAAATGAGCCCTCCCAACTGGACTTTATCAGAAATCATTTAGACGCTGGTAAATATAGTCTGTTGAATGACATATCATATTGTGGACCAAAATCAACTCATTAACTTGGTGTACTTCTTATTCAAGTGAAAGGCAAGCAATCCCTAGCAGTTAGCATCACAGTTAGCATCACCAGCTCACTACAAGTAGCAGTGATCAATACATTGTGGGGTGTATTTATTAACATTGGAGACAAACATCACAGATGATGTTGCCCGTAGCAACATTTTTGGTTGATCTTTGCTTTTGTTGTTAAACTTGCAGGTGACCATTCAAACCAAATTGCTGATTGGTTGCCATGGGAAACATCACCGCTGATGTTAGTATCCAACACTAATAAAAACGCTCCTGTGTTGTAGCCACCAGTTCAGCTTGTGGTTATTCATATTGATTCCACAAACAGGAAAATAATGTAGAATTCAATTTACAAATAAAATACATTTATACCACAACCACAAATTTAACACAATTCCCTTTTCTGCTGTTGGGTTGAACGTGAGAGAACAGAACATTACATTCTGTGCTCGAACATAATGTTAGCATAGGCTTTTCATGTTATCATTTGTTTTCCTCACAACTCAGACAGTTGAGCTTTGACCTTCTGGAGAGTTTTCCATAACACTGTTAACCAAAACAGAGAAGGCCTTGAAAACCTTGAATAAGGACTATTCATCTGAGCTACCGGAGCACCTCTTGTTTGGGTAAAATGTGCCATTCCTAGATGTTTAATGAGAAGCCAAAAAAGAAATGAATACATAGGCAGTACATAGGCTCTTGTGTGTCTGACATTGGATTATAGCAACAGAGCTCCTTTTGTATCTAGAACTGTTATTGAGCATTAACTGAATTAGTTGTGGAGCTAAGCTCATCACCAATCATATATGCTTCTGAACTGTATAGGGAAACATCAGGCATGGTGGATATCTCAACCAGATTTTTCTTCTCAAGGTGCACCCTAAACACTTACAAATATGGCAGCAGATAACTGCCCAAAACCAATGCTTTTAGGTGTTTGGTCGAACAGCCAATTGAGGACAGCTGAAATGGTATTGGACTCTGATCAAGAACAGTATAATAGTGCCACCTCTCATATGTATTGCACATTTATTACTAGGAACTTGAGTACATAAAGACGTCCAGTCATCATGTGGAGCATTATCGCTAAACATTTACTGAAGGCTAAAGTCCACAGCCATACAACACCTCTGCAGGTTCAAAAGAGCAGAAAGTTTCCCTTTGGGATCTCTGCTTCATTTCACCCTTTGGCAGCACAGTACAAGGGTGCTTGCTGAAGAACAGCAAGACTATTTTCTCTGCTGAAGAATAGTGATGAGTGAATATTTGTCGCCAGGCATGGATCTGCAGTGAATTTCTGCGTTTCGCCAATGTCGAATTGTTTTGCGAAACTGCAGCGAAAATTCGCTGCAGAAAAATTTGTTGCACGGCAAAAAAAGTTGCATCAGATTGGGTGAATTCTGTACTATAAATAAAATAACCCTTACTGGGTAGAAGAACTTAAACCCATATGTTTGCATAACCATATTAATACAGGTATAGGACCCATTATCCAGAATGCTCGGGACCAAGGGTATTCCGGATAAGGGGTTTTTCCGTAATTTGGATCTCAGTACCTTAAGTCTACTAACAAATCAATAAAACATTAATTAAACCCAATAGGATTGCTTTGCACCCAATAAGGATTAATTATATCTTAGTTGGATTCAATTACAAGGTTCTGTTTTATTTCTACATAGAAAAAGGAAATCCGTTTTAAAATTCTGAATTATTTGATTAAAATGGAGTCTATGGGAGACGGGCATTCCGTAATTCGGAGCTTTCTGGATAACGGGTTTCCGGATAAGGGGTCCGATACCTGTACAAGGGAATTCTGTTTTGTGGTATACTTAGAGAGACCTGCAAAGGTATTGTTTTTTTTAACCCCTTTTTAGGAACACTATGGGGGAAAATCCAGTAATTAGTACTTGGGTGGTGGAATGTGGGGTATGTGAGTCCCTGTTAGGCACTTGGTGTAACAAGTTCTTGAGCCTTGCATTGCAGGCTTCAGCAGTAGGGACCTATATTTGTTTTGGTTACAGTTGCCTTCTGTCTCAGTCTTGCAGTTGTAAAGAAAAGCCTTCTTATACAACTGTCTGTGAGATTATATAACGTATATTGCACAACTGACATGTTATGCCATTGCTGTCACTAGAGATTTAGCAAGAGACTGTCATTATGTAATATGCAGACTTAGCATAAGCAGTCATAACCCATTTGGTTTCTCAGGGAAACCTGAACTTCTGAAAGAAACAATATTTGAACCTATATAAGAATTTGCTGAAGTCTTAGGTTAGGGCAATAAAAATAAAAACAGCAATTACAGTATGGCTTTGAGGAACCTTAAGCTTGGTATCACCTACAGAAACCAGCTGAGGAAGTTTCTCCATAATTTTATTGTAGTTATCATTTACATGGACCAGTGATATCAGAGAAGGGCAGAAGAATCGATTTGCACACTTACCATCAAATTCAACCGTCATCAGGCTTTTTGGATTTATGGTTTTCTTTGTGGACCAACATTTTTATCAGGAATTACAGTTCTAAGAATAGTAAGGAAAACACATATATGTTCTAAAGTTGGTATCTGTCATGTTATTTCTATACACACTCAGCCAGTAGTTACTTGTGAATGCAGCAGTTTGAGCTGAGTAGAACATGCTTTAGGCATGACAATCTACCATTATATTTTTTGAGATTCCAACCACTGGTCATGGAGGTGGTGAGCTCCATACAGCTGAAAGTTTATTTATATGTAAATCGGAGATCATGTTACACAGGTATCTGCCCTTTGAATTACTCTAAAATGACTCCATGATAACTAATCTGCAAATGAATGAGCTGATCTGCATTAATGAGCTGATGCGGTCCCCAATGCAATGAAAAATCAAAGCTGCCCAATCAAGATCTGCCCGATTTAAAGCCATCACTGGGGCAGGCTCGTTGTTAGTGCCCATACACGGGCCAATGCGCTGATAAGCTTTTTCTAGTGCTCAAGTTTTGTTTTCTGACTAATGGCAAAGGTGATCAAACTGCCATGTGGGGGCACATAGGGACCTCCCTGGTGCGATTTGATTATGAATTCCCTGCCATGGAGCGCCAGTTGGGCACCCATGGACACACTTCACAGGTATTGTTTCATATGATCTTTCTAAACACATGCATAATAGGCCAAATATTGTTAATGGCTCTTGCATTTTGACCACAATGATTACCATTCTTATGCACTGGAATGGAGAACAATAGTCCTGTATCACATTTTGACATTGTGAGGCAGGGATTCCTGAACTACATTCTCAGGGTGATGCCCACCTAATGGAGCCTGCATCTGCCACAATGCCTTCCTATTAGTGTGGAGGAACATGGAAGGGCTATAGTATGTTGTCCTTTGTGTGTCCATGTGAAATCTTATTTGAGATTGTCCTACAATGAACCTGTAGAAAATGAGAATATTAGTGTGTTCATATCACTAAACAGGGCCAACAATAAAATAATTGCCTGATGTATCACACTTTCTCTTTTCAGGTTTCTGTCAGTTGATTTCTAGGAACTTGCATACCTTAAGAAGTCCCGTCATCATGTGGGGCACTGTCGCTAAACATTTACTGAAGGCTAAAGTCCGCTGCCATACAACACCTCTGCAGGTTCAAAAGAGCAGAAATTTCCTTTCAAGATCTCTGCTTCAGTTCACCCGTTGGCAGCACAGTGCAAGGTTCCTTGCTGAAGAACTGCCAGCTTCTCCTCTTGTCATGATCCGCAATGTGGAGTCTCTGGAGAAGGAGCGTTTTGTTTGTGTGCACTGGGAAGATGGAGGCCAAAGTGTCTACCCCTTTGTGTGGCTGAGAGATAACTGCCAATGCCCTCAGTGCTTCCTTCATTCTGCTAAGGCTCGAAAACTTCCCATTGAGGATTTGGATGTAAATACAGGAGTGAAGGATGTTACCTTGACAAACAGCAAGAAGGTAAAGGGTATTCTTTTTGTTTATTATTGTTAGATGTTCTTCATAATAATATCTATCTATCTTCATTAATAGAGTATCTATCTATCTATCATCTATCATCCATCTATCTCTATTAGGTATGCACTACATTCATGACACATTCAGTTGTCCAGATTTGTAAGGTCACTCAGGTCAACTTTATAGGTTGGGCTTTGGTTTAGCTGAACTTTGGTGTTTTTTGATCTTGTATACACAAGGCTTTTGTCTGTCACCCATTGCACCACCTGCATTATTTGTTGGTGGTTGGCTGTCCTGGGCACATAGGGGAAACATTTTCCATGACAAACAGGGGTTTTGCAAGATGTTGACTCAAGACTAATGTGGTACTTGTCAGATGGAGGTAATTGGTTTAAGCCCTACCCATCTCCATTTGCTATATGTGTCATATTTCTCCTGTGTCAGCATCCTGCCGCCATCTGAATAGGAAACTATAATCCCTGCACCAATCATTTGCAGGGCTCTTATCAATGCTAAAGAAGAAGATACGGAGCAACAGTTGGTTGGTGCAAGGAAATATGCCCAGGTCCAGGTCTGGAATGAGAATAAAAATAGACCTTGGCATTTCTAGGACACAGAGGCCCAAACAGCCCCGACCAGCCCAATAAATAGTGACTGTCTATGGAATCTTACAGCAGCCCCTCTGGCATTTGCCAGAATCCACAGACTACCTGTCTGGGTCTGTGTGTAGCAACAATATAATTTCATCTGCTAATATAGCGCACCCCACAAATTATGTACAGTTTGCTGCTGTTGATGCAAATTAGTGTTCAAACTGGCAACCAGCACACAAATCAATATGGGCTTGAATGGCATCATTTTTCTATGTGATGATGAAAGCTGTGTATTAGTATTTAATTCATTAGGTGCAAATCAGTTGTGTGAATAGGGACAACACCAAAAGGTAGCCTTGGAACCTCAGGGCAGGTGTTAAACCCATGTTCCCTTGCTCCCAGACATACTGTACTGTACCAAGCACTAAAGTAGGAACAGATGACTTTATAGAGCAACGCCCAGGTTTGGTTTGTGTTTAACATCAGTGTGATGTGAACATTAGCGGTTCTTGCACTGCATTCACATCACCAGGTAAAATTCACGTGCATTAGCTAAAATAACTTTAATGTAAAGAATTTTTTTTTTTGGAGAAAATCGCCCTTTTAGGTCAACACAATCCTAAAACCACATGGTGCAGTGACGTCCGCTCCTTTAAATTTGCAGGAAGAGACCAATTTAACATTCTATTTGCAAGGAAACCGAGAGCGAAACACAGGAATCACTGATGTCAGGGCAGACGTTGGGTGACGGATTTGCCCTGGATCTTACAAAATAGCCTTAAAAAGTCTTAAAATAACAAGGGTAAAAACAGTTTATGTTGCATAAAGAAGTGTTGTTTTGGAAAAGCTAAGTAGTTTACTTTAGTTTTGTAGTTGAGTTTATCTTCATGTCCAGTAGTAGAAGTGGTTTTCCTTGATACTTTTATGACTGATTATAAATACAGCAGTCTTGACTTGCTTTGCAAATTCAGCTTTGGAAATTCAGTATAATATCAGTCCTACCAGACTCACTCAGGGCTGTTTTAATAAATAGGCAAAAGGGGCTTTTGACTAGGTCCCACCAAAACAGCAGGACCCACCATCAAGTGCTTCATCTACTATAATTCTTGACCAATACATCAGGACATACTTTATTTTGATCAACTTGGATAGCTCTACACTAGGGATCCCAACCTTTTATACCCATGAGTCACATTCAAATGGAAAAAATGTTGGGGAGCAACACAAGCATGGAAATTGTACCTGGGGGTGCCAAATAAGAGCTATAATTGGCTATTTGACAGCCCTTATTTGGCCTGGCAGCCTATAGAAGGCTCTGTTTGGCTTTACACTGGGTTTTATGCAACCAAAACTTACCTCCAAGCCAGGAATTCAAAATATAAGAACCTACTTTGAGGCCACTGAGAGCAACATCAAAGGGATTGGGGAGCGACATGTTGCCTCGAGCCAGTGGTTGGGGATCCCTGATTTACACTATATTCTTTATTCACTGTAAGGGCAGTGGAGTAATTATATGCTGCCAGTTCTCCACCAAAAAAAAATCTTCAAAAGGGCCTAACATGCATTATCCACCCCTACCTGGCCCTGGACTGGGGGGGTCTGTTTCTTTAAGGGGGTAAGTTATCAATGCTCAAATTCAAATTTTTGCCAATATTCTAATTCTTTTGCACTAAAACTCATGAATTCAAATTATTGTTTCTAAAACTCAAATGTTCGATATTTATTGAGCACAAAAGATCACAATGTAAAACTTCAGCATCTAAAAGCTAAAATTTAGGGGTATATTTATTATGCTGTGTAAAAAGTGGAGTAAAACATTCCCAATGATTTTGCTTATAGCAGCCAATCAGATGCTTTGCTTTGGTTTTCTAACTGTTGAAATCTAGTTGCTGATTGGTTGCCCTTGGCAACATCACTACTATTGACTTCTACAGTAAGTGGTGATAAATATACCCCTTAATGTAGAAGTCAGTAGTAGTTGTCCTAGGCAAATTTGTTGTGGTTTTTTGAAAATGAAGGGTAGAAGACTAATTTGATGCATTTGAGTTTTTTTGCTTGGATTCCGTTGTATTCCGAATTGTTAATAAATAAGTAAACCTTTGCGTTTAGTAAAATATTCAGTTTATTCGAACTGAAAAAAACCTCATTCAAAGTCAATTTGAAAATTGATAAATAAGCCTTTAACTTGAGGTTTGGTCTTCCCTTACACAGGTTCCATGTGGCACAAAATATAAATGAGAAGTACATAGCGCCTTTAACTCAAGCAGAATTTATTCATTCTTAGACCTAGAAAATGCACTCCATAGGCACTTTATCTTCTCCAATGGCTCTTGGCGCACCTTAACAGTATTTAAGGACAAAACTATCCAGACACAAACTGTCTTTGGAAGCAAGGTCAGGAAGAGAGTATTTGTAGAGAAAATGGAGTTGTTATTATATGTGCCACTATTATATGTGGGCAGCTAAGTCTAACATCACCATGCACAATGCCAAGTGTTGGCTGGAGCGGTCTAAAGCTTGTGGCCTTTGGACTCTAGAGCAATGGAAATGTGTTTTCTAGAGTGATACATTGCACTTCTATATCTGGGAGTTTGACAGATAGATCTGGGATTGCCTGATGCCTGGAAAACACTACCTGCATGAATGAATGTAATGTTTGTAGAGACAAAATAACTGGAGCTGTTTTCCATTGTTTGGGCTAGGGCTCCTGGTTCCATTGAAAGCTGTACAATGATATTCTTGACAATTTTGTGCTTCTGAATGGCCCATCCTGTTTCAGCACAATAACATCTCCATACACAATGTGAAGTTCATACAGAATGGGTTTGCAGAAATAGGAGTAGAAGAACCTTACTGGCCTGCACAGAACCCTTACCTACACCCAACTGAACACCTGTGGGATGAATTAGAATGCCAACTGATCCCCAACATCAGTGCCCAAGCTCTCTAATAAGGACACCTTCACAAGTGCAAGTGTCATTCGGATGGCACAACTGGCAGTCATATACAGAAAGTGCAGTTTGTTCTCCATGGAAATGTAATGACCAAGGCAAATATTCTGAATGCTGACATGTAGCTTCTACCAAGCAAGGGTGAATATTCCATAGGTGCAATATGCTACATTCTCACATTTTCCTTTGATCCTTAAAGAAAACAAGGAAAAGAAAAACCCCTCTGTGGAAAGAGGGTCTTTTACCCCTTTTAAGATCTGATGATCCTGTTTTATTATCTTGGGTAACCGTCAGTTTTCTGCGAGATTACTGAGTGTTTCTTTTATAGCTGACGGATTTAGCAAGGGCCGACCTTGCTTTTCACCTGAAGCACTGTGTATTTTTCCCTTCATTTTTCTGTCTGCCATAAGCCACAGGGAGCTCCATTGTTTGGTTTTAATAAGTGTTTCAGATGGGAATTTTATATAGCAAATTATGGAACGCAGCCCTGGTGTATGGGTCTAGGAGTAAATAAAGACCAGCTACTAGCATTTCCCTTATTGTAATAGAGTGTTTATCCTGATTTTATAGCAAAACCAGCAACATCAGCTCAGAAGTCGGTTCATTTCATCAAGGACTTTTCCCAGTTATAGCGTTTGCGGTGTTGAATTGGATTTTGGGTATGGATGTGGCTAGACTGCCCATATGGTTTCAATCTGGGAGAAGGATTAGAGCAAAACTGCAACTCAGGAAAACCTGAAGTACAGGCTGTGACCTTTTAATTTAGTTTTTTTTTAAAAATGAATACAAATTCCGCTGAAATGAGATCTCCCAGGTATCGAGCTATTAAAAATAATCCTGGCCATAATCAGAGACGGATAATTCTGCGCTCTGTCTTCGGCACATACTCAGGTACCACGGCAACCCCTACGTAACACCTAATGGCTTTGCAGTGGATCAAAGTTTAGGGCATTAGTTCATTACAAGCTTGTTGGGCAGTGGAAAGAGTACAAAGAAAAGGGAAATGGTTTAAAGGGGACACATAACTTGATTTTTCACAGGGAGGCTGAATTTTTCAATTGCCAAATTCAATTCAAATTTTTTGGAACTCAGTCACTACAAAAAAATTGCAATTAAATATGAATATGCTTTCTTTTTATTATCCAGTTGCAGTCTTTGATTAAGATAGTTGTTCAAGGACAGCTGGAGGGCCACCTTCTAATTGGTGCTGTTGAATAATGGCCTTTCAGCTGGACTGTGCAGAACTACAAGACCACTTCCTGTGGAAGTACAGCCTTAATTTCAGTTTAGACATTGAGCAGAGAGGATCTCTCTGTAGCTCATATATATATAGGAAAAAAGAGTAACGGACTGGGCTTCTTGGGGCCCACCTGATACATGACCGCACTTCCCTTCAACTCTGTCGTCGTTGTTATCACCAGATTTGACTGTGTGCAGCCAGCAGTGTGGGAGATGGGGGATAATAAATGGCCTTGTGTTCATCCTCAACATGAGATGGATTGGTGGCAGCCACAGCTGTGAGCAGAGATAAAAGGACCAATGGCGCAGGTAGCGAGCAGGCAGTGGGCTAATGGTGCTATGTAGACTGATGAGCATGGGCAGCTGTACCCACCATCAACAGGGCTCACTGGGATTTTCAAACGTTGGGGGGGGTATATGCATAGAATGCACCTATGGGCCCTTAATGCACAGTAGACAACGCTGGAATGGCACAGTTGAAGGTACCTGAGATTGTGTAATTCTATCTGGAATAAGGGTTGCCACCTGCCCAGACAGTAAGTCTCCAGCTAGGGCCGTAGCTGGAATTAGAAATTTACTGGGAATTAAATTGCCAGTAAATTTGTAATACCCTATAAAGCCCTTCCTTCCCTGACCCTCTCCGCTGCTGGATTCCCCCTTATAAGGACAGTGTCGCCTATGACTTGTCCATTTCCCACCCAGTCCACCCATTTCCCCTTCCCCATGTGACATCACCTCCTACTCCCTCAACAGGCCGGTATTCACAAAAAAGTTGGCAACCCTATCTGAAATGTGTATAGTGTCTGTGCATAGGGTGAATGGGCAAGCCCCACATCTCCAGTGTTTACAGGGCATCTAGCTAATGAGATCGTGAACTTCTGGCAACCATTTTTTTAAAATTTGGGGGCTGTCTGTACAAGAGGTCAAATGTTATTGCGTCTTATTGCCGATTGAACATTATAGAGTTTCTTATATGCCTGGGATGAAAGCTTCCCAATCTGAGGTATGTTGAGCAGTCCACTCACTTCTGGTATAATGATGTCTGTATTGATTGACCCATAATTAGATCCATGAAATTGATCTCTAAAAGTGACTAACTTAATGTCAGTTTAATAGTGGGGTGGAAATCATTTGGAACAATGGTGGAATTCTACAAAATCCAGTGCAGGGCAGTTCAGACCATCAGGATGTCATTCATTACATTTATTAAACACTTTGAATAGACTAGCGGCACCAATATTCTGAAATCATCAAATGTTATACTTTCTGCCACATGAAAATGGAGAATATTTATTAAAATAAACTACAGCTATGAAATCTGTTACCCAAAAACCCATTATGAAGAAAGCTCTTATGCTCTTAAATACAGCATTGTCTTTTCCCATGATGCTGTGCCCATGATACGCTATGCAAAGCTTGTACCAGGGTTCATTGTGCTGAGTGTTGCCATTAAACATTTGACATGCCACTAAGGCTGCCACCTTTCAGGTTGCTGGATCTCTGGGCAGAGGGACAGGTGGTGACATCATGGAGGTGAGACATTGACTGTCACAGAGTGAGACTATGATGAGGAGATCAGTGATTGGCCAGCTGCTACATCAATCAAGAAGAATCCTGTTCGGAATTCCTAATTTGGAACAAAGGCAAGCATTTTTGACCTGGACAACCCTTCTAAAAACCACCCTACGCACCATAGATCCCAGGGGAAAATGGTACCTGTGTCCCAGCTCCATAGATCCTACAGCAGGAGTTTTTTGCTACAAGCAGCTTTGGAAGTTATGTATGAAACAAGGCCCAAATGTTTCAGTTGCAGAGCATATTGTCTTGCAATATGGATTTCAGAAACCAGAATGTTTTTCTGTGCATATAAATAAAAAATGACAGGCTTTACCGTGATTTATGTACAAATGAAATCTCCTGACATCTCCCAAGAGAGCGGCCAAGACAGCTGTGTGAACATAACAGAGGAAGATGTACAAAACACACTTGTTATGAATTATGGAGGAACACAGTACCATGGAATATTTTAATCAATGGATCACAGAGTCCGTATGTGCTCTGCACAGGGTTTATGGCACCATTCCCACACTCCTCCTGTATATACAGAATGCTGTAGATTCCTATTCTGCCAAGTTATTCTGTACCCTGCTGTTTATTACAGGGATCCTTTATATCCTACACAGGTATGGGATCTGTTATCCAGAATGTTCAGGACCTTGGGTTTTCAGGATAAGGGGTCTTTGGCTCTCCATATCTTAAGATTAAAAAATCATTTAATCAAGTACAGGTACTGTTTTATTATTACAGAGAAAAGGGAATCATTTAACCATTAAATAAACCCAATAGGGCTGTTCTGCCCCCAATAAGGGGTAATTATATCTTAGTTGGGATCAAGTACAGGTACTGTTTTATTATTACAGAGAAAAGGGAATCATTTAACCATTAAATAAACCCAATAGGGCTGTTCTGCCCCCAATAAGGGGTAATTATATCTTAGTTGGGATCAAGTACAGGTACTGTTTTATTATTACAGAGAAAAGGGAATCATTTAACCATTAAATAAACCCAATAGGGCTGTTCTGCCCCCAATAAGGGGTAATTATATCTTAGTTGGGATCAAGTACAGGTACTGTTTTATTATTACAGAGAAAAAGGAAATACACTTTAAAAAAGTGAATTAAATAAAATTAAAATGGAGTCTGTGGGAGATGGCCTTCCAGTAATTCAGAGCTTTTTGGATAATGGGTTTCTGGATAATTCATCCCATACTTGTATATTGTTGGTGCTGTACAGTTAAATGCATCATTCACTCCTGTCAAATCTGCCCCCCTGCTGGATCTATATGTAAATAAAAGAATTATGGACTAAAAAATAATATGCAAAAAGGGAGGCCATAGAAAGACAGGGGCTAAGACTGGCAAAGGGAGTCTGCCAAAGAGATAACTTGAGGACATTAAACAGGGGACAAGTATAATTTACACAAGTATAAATTGATTATTATATCTTAATATACAGCTCTATGTGAGACTGAGCTATATGAATAACACCCAAATGAATGAGTACTGCTGGGTCATATGGCATGGGCATGTCTGATACATTACATAGGACTGATTTAAGCGCTTATTTCATTTTGCGTAAATTAGCGTTTGTATTAATTATTTAACAAAAAAAGTTTCTCCAGATATTCGTAGATATCTATTCAAGCCAATGGGTACATGAAATAAAATGGAAATATTTTTCACTCTATTTACTTAAGATTTTTCAACAATTCCCACATTGCTGTACCATTAAACTCCATGGGAATCCTGCAACAAATAATAACAACTCAGGGACGAGAGCAAATGCCTGTGACATTTCGAGAAGAACTGAGAAGAATTTTCGAACTTTGAGAAATCTCCCCTTTAGTTACAGTAGTATTTTGTGTGCATATACGTTTAAGTGCCCTTCTACAGCATGCTTTGGGTTTTCATTTTGCTTGTTGTGTCCTTCCCCCCTCCCATTTTTAAATTAAATGCCATTAAATGCATGATGATGTTGTATCAGTGGGATTCTATATGTAGTGGCCATAAATTTACTTTAAAGTAGAAGTGTCAGACTGGGTGTCAGGGGCCCTTCAGGACTGCAACCTCAAGGGCCCTCCACCCATATCCATCTCCCCTGCCATTCCAAGTACCTTTTACCTCCTTTCTCCAGCTGGGATGAGAAGTATGCCTGGGCCAGTCCATGAGGGCCAGGGTCCACCAGTTTTTTTCCCAGTGTACTGCTGGCCCAAACTGACCTGTTGAGTAGTATAGTTCTTTTTTTAATTAACATTACATAAAGAGCTTTACATTAGTGGAGCGACAGCAAATAGGTGGACAATACCAGACAAGACACCCACAAACTGTGGAAAGCAAGAAAATTAGTAGCAGGCAAGGGCATCAACAGGGTCAGTTGGTAAAACAGATAGAGGTACAGAAAGGGGTTATGGACTAGAAACAACAGCTGAAAGATATGAAATAAAGAAGAAAGAGCTGGTAGTTTGTAACCTGGATACTGCTTTTCTAATATCTCTACCATGCTTTATTATAGGTCTCCATTACGTGGCCGGATGAGCACCAGAGTGAATTTGATGGCGAGTGGCTAAAGAAGAGATGCTTCTCTAAACATGCCAGAGCAGAAATGCAGGATGAACTATTTGCATCAGGTATTCAGAAGCATGACTCTCTAATATTGATTGTTTAGACCAATGTTTCTTTAAGGTTTCCTCTGGGGCCCCATATGACTAGGAGCAGTCTTTGTACATTGGCCCCTTTAGACCAGGAAAAGATCTCTTAATTTGTATATTACAGTAAAAGGTATTATGGGAAATGACACTAACATCACAAGGGCCCAACCCATGTCTTAACTCTGACATGAACATCCCATGAAAAACATTTTTAGACATTGTTGATTAGTTCAAATTTCTCCTTCAACATTGTGTATCATATTGCTATAGATTTCTTCTAAATGGACCAAATACTCACAGCACAAGTATGAATTTTATATTTCTGCAAACACAGCGCATCTGAGGGGTCGATAAACCTAGAATACAAGTGGAACCAATATGGAATGCATTTTGTTGCATTTTGTCAAAGCGACAAGCAGTGTAATGTCGACAAGCTGTCTGGCAGCGCACTTAACCTTGTTATCCGTTCCCATGCAAGCTACTGCCCTTTATTGTCCACAGTTTTAAGCTTACACAAACTCCCCTTAGTGTCCCGTGAAGTCTTGATAAATGTGTCCTTAGAGACGAATAGCAAGAAAATATTAAGAGCGTCTGTTTTGCTCCTGTAATATATTAGGGGCATATTTATCAAAGAGCGAAAATAGAGCTGAGCCAACAGTTTTCCAGGAGGAAATTTCACAGCTCTTGATTTACTTGGTAACATTTTTAGGGTTATATCTATCATGGAGAGAAAGTGAGAGTTCACCCTCTGATAATTATTCTTTCTGTTTTTATTTCTGTTGCATAATTTTCAATTTGTTTGTAAAATAAAGCCATTTAGGTGCATGTAAAGCCTATGACATACAGGTACTGGTAATAATCAGGGGGGCCCCCTGCACCCTCATTGGGCATGCCCGGAGACATTGCATGTGTGACATCAGGGCAGACACATGGGGCCTCGGGTAAGGGGGCAGGCCGGGGGCTCCAGGAGCAAATTTTGCACCAGGGCACATGGTCCCTTAGTTACTCCACTGAATACGAGTACCTAACATATAATAAAATATCTATTATCTTGAGCTTTGCTTTCTGTTTTCTGGGTATTTAGGTAATTGAGCGTGACCATCATTCACTAGATAGAAATACAAGTGCAGGAATATTTGGGAGTATAAATAACAAGTTCCAATGGAAGTAGATCAGATTTTGGCAGCAGGGTCGGCAGCATATTCAGGAGCCAGGTATCAGCTGTTTTCCTGTTATAGCTAAACAAATACATATGCAGTTCCCTGTTCTCAGAAGAACGAGGGCAAAGCATGACAGTATTTCTTCAGGGTACTCTGGTTTCCAGTAGATTAATCCAAAAAGGGTGACTAATTTCCTTGATATGAAATAAGCATGCATGTAGATGTTTGTGCAAAAGCAATTCTCAAATCATGAAGATAAATTCCATAGGAAAGGTGAATTATTTTAATCATTTTCATGGCAATTAGATGATGCTGATTCTCACAACTAGCAGCTCGTTATCATTTAAACTAGAGGCCCCAGAGCAACCTTACTAAGCATCCAAGTTCCAGTGACTCTAAAATAGGGCCAATTAGCTTCCTCCTGTTATTCCTAGATGTAGTACATATAATGGGAAGTGACACAGCAGTTCTATTCTATAAGGGCGATTAAAACAGCCAGTAATCCCTGGGGCCTTTAGTTACACTTTCATTGACCCATGATGGTGTGGGATAATGTTCAGAGGGGCCCAACTTGAGCCCAGTTTGGGTGAGATTTGAAAAGAAAACCCATTTGGGATCTTAGATGCTCTTGGAAGCCCATCTCATTTAGTAAGTTTGGGGCAATCAGTTCAAAATATGTCTGATATATACACTTTTTTTCTTTTCTAAAACATGTTACAGTGTAGTGAGCTAAGGGGTGTCCCAAACAAATATTGGAACTCAAAGAGGGCTTTGACCCATATAGATTGTTACAGTGTGCTTTTTTAGTTTATCTGAATACTTCCTTTTTATTGTTATAAACATTTGCACTCATATAAATATGGTTGAGGACTTTTAGATATTATATTCAAAACTCTATGCCTTTTAGCAAGGTCTTTGTGAAGCCACAGGGTGTAGATGACTGGTAGAAACCTATGTGTTTGGTAATCCGGTATACACGTTACTTGCTGGATGTAGACTAGAAACCAGCTTTCTCTATTAGGTCAAGAGCAGTTGGCACTTTCATACTGTAGCCCCCATCATCCCATCTGATGTCTAGTAAATCATCAGGAAGTCCAGACCAGGCAGAACTTTGATGTAGTTGGCCAGGTTAAATGTACTGGAATAAATCATTGTTTTGTTTAATAAGAAGCTGTTCTCAGTAGCTATTTGCAAATGGAATATTGGGACACTTAGATGTTTAGCATGCTTTAACCTGTGATCTAGAATGATGGGACAGAAGGGACAAAGGCAGTATAGAAGGAGCCAGATATACAAGTAGGGACATACACAGTAAGGACAGTATAGGGAGGTGATGTGCAAGATGCAACAGGTTGAAAAAGATATACAAAACTGGTTCTGAAATGTCTGAAAGAGTTTGACACTGGATAAATAAATAAAGATGACTTCTTAGCACTCATTTTGCTCCTGTGTAAGTTGATCCTTCAGGCGCAAATAACGTGCCAGCTTCATATAGTCTCTGAAGCAAAGCCAAAGCATGGGTGGACCTGAAAGCCTACTTGAGGAAAAGTGATTTATTTGAGAATGAATAGGGAATAGAGAAACACCTGCCTAAAGGCAAAGAAAATAAGCAGACAACCTCTAGTGCAAACAGACCTCATGAGATTGGCATTCCTATGTGCATCATGAGTAAAGCGCTCTCTGCTTCTGATACAACTGGGAGTGTCAGAACCTGTGAGCTTCTTCTCATTTAGATCAAAAGAGTTACTCTAGTAATAATGTTGTGGGAAATGGTCCAAATCTTGTCATGGAGGCTTCTTGGATAATTTTTATGTCATTACATGGTGTAAAATAGTTCAACTAGTTGAATTGGAAGAGTCTTTTTTTGCACTGATATTAAACAGTTCTATAGACATGTTACAATTGGAAATTAGGGGCAGCTTCCCTTTCAGTAAATTATTCAATATGGCTTTGATGGGCAACACAATTGCTTACTTTGTAGCTCCTGAACCTACCAAATAAGAATAAATGTAGAGGGGTTATGTAATAAAAGGTGCAAAGTTTGCTACTGGTCTTAACGCCTCTAAAAACCAATAGGAAGGAAGCATTTAGTCTGTTTAAAAGCAGACATCATTTTTGTTGCTGTGACTACATCTGGGGAAAAACAAACTGACTTTTATTACAAATTGGGATAAATGTTTAGTGTTAACTACTACGGATTGCACCAGTGGCATCTGCTTTGATAAATGTGTTGAGCTGTGAGAAAAAAGATCCAACTGCCGAGAATCCTTCTGGAATCCCCAGGTCGATAAATGATAAATCTGCCCCTAAATGCATTGCTTACCTGTCTCCTTTCTAAGGAGAGTGTCCAGGATTTAAGCCACTTTTTCAACAAGAGTATATTTTCTCTTCAGTAGAATCCCTCACCGCACTTAATGCATGGATTCAATTTGTGCTTTGAAATAACATATTTTTGCACGACGGCTCCTCAGATTCATTCTGCAGAAGGAGTTTCCCTACAGCAATCGGACATATGCTTTAATAATTATCGCTGTAAGTCAATGTAGTCCGTTGTATCACATGGAGCAGAGGAAGCAGCCATATTGTTTTATGCTAAACTCATTACCTGCGTTGGGTTTAGATTCAGTATTAACTGTTGGCTCTCCTTTGCCAGATGTGCAGCAGCATAATGAAAAATAAATATGACCGGGCTGCCAAAAATATATTTTTCCATTTATTAAGGTTTGGCCCTCAAACAATTCCCAAAAATCCTGAGGTCAGAGTTACAACCACAGTTCCCCACTGACACTAAGGGAGAAGAACCACAAAAAAATACGGCAGAGTAGAATCTAAGTAGAGGGAATAGAAAATTATATGGTGATATGATCCAGTTCTAGTAACCCAACTGGTGGTAACTTGTAACTGGCTGCTGCATGAAAACAAACATCGGATTGGTTGCTATGGGTTACTAGACCTGAAACAAACTTGTTCTTGTTGTTACCTTAGCCTCAACAGATGTAAACTGGCAGTCACTTGATAACTGGGCAAAGGATAAACGATTGATCACCTGGTGAAGAAAACTATTTTGTTTTGGGGAGGCAAAGTCTACAGGCCATTGGCATATGCCCCTTGAACAATGGCTTTTAAAAAACACATCTTGAATGTTATGTTACAACCCCTCAGCGGTCCCAAGGCGAGTATGAGAGTATGATACTCTCTCATATCACACTCCTTATACTACCCAGAAAACATTACCCTAAAACCAAAAATAAGAGGTTTGCGCCCATAAAGGAATTATGGTTGGACACATGCAAATGATCCTTTATGGTTCTATTGGGGCAACTTTGCCTCCAGAACAGCTGGTTACAATCATACAAGATGTTGACTGCCCAAAAGACATGTAAGTTAGAAGTAAAGCATACCCTTATGTTCAGTTCTATGACATCAGTGGCTTGCCATATTGAATTCCTTCTGAATTTGGGGAAATTATGACAACAGATCCCTGGTGCACCCGTGTGAAATGTGTGTCCTTGCTTGTTCCAGACATTCCCTTAAATGAACAGCAGATGGCCAGGAGACAAAATAAATTACAAGCTGTGCTTATCGCATTATGACCACATACGAACAAGCGTTTCCCAATAGGATTTAAAAGGAATTTGCAGTATCACTGTAAAATCAATTAGTGATGTGTTGATAAGATTCGCAGTGTCCGCACAGGGGGAAGTTACAGTACGTCTGCCAGGTCTGCACTGTACAGGATAGAAACTTTACCCCACTAAGATATCCCTCCCAATCTGTGCACCATATTTGTTCAAAGGTCCCCTGCAATTTTCTCATTATTTTTAAGGTTAACAAAAGTTTTCATTTCCGGGAGAGACTTATTTTTGGTAATTTAAACATCTGCTGATACAACAATAGCTTAGTAAGGCTGTTAAACTAAGTAAAGGAACCGTGGAGTCCAAGTTGCAGCTATTGCAGTTAGTAAGGGCTTCCACATGATTGTAGTATTCCCTATGGGGTGCTGTTCTTCACAAAAAAAGACATTTTATATTAACGAAATGAGATTTCTGGACACATAAACATCAGCTACATGGTGGGCTACCACAGGCCACCAACCGATATAAATGGACCCACTGGTAGACAAATACAGCTGTCTGACCCCTAAACTGGTTGGACTGATCTTTTTGCCCAAAATGCTTTAAACTTTGAGTTGGCTTTGTCATGTTTTCCATGACTCAGATGGAAGTGGGATGTTTTGTCTGTCACCTGTTTCCTTCTTGCCTCAGTTCTAGGTTTGATATCCAGGTGATCATAAAATAGTGCCAGTAAGGTAACTGCTTGCTGGACTCCAGATTTAGACTTTGGTATGGGAGATCTACTTTGCACCAAGCAAATGATTGAGATGATTTTACAGAGGTTCACCCATTCTTATACCATCATCTGTGTCCATGTTCTTTCTTCTCTACTCCTGTATCTGTGCTCCTCACCAGAGCACCAGTGTTGTCTTAATGTTATAAAGCCTAAAGCCATGTTCCTTCCATATAATTTAAACGTGCTGTTATTATCATTTATTTTTCTTTTGATCACATGTGGAGAAGGTTTTCTTAGTTTAACATTCCTCTCACAGGTCCTACTTTGTTAGACTAACATTTTGAACTCCTGAATAGTTAATCCTGCTTCTTCAGTTGTAATTTTGGATAATGTATTTACTGTCATGAGTATTTTGACTTACGATAGGGCCTTTTATTTCTGCCTTGAACATTAGATTCCAATGTTTTGTACCTGATGTCCATGCAAACAAGTAGGAGCATAGCCAAAAGGCAATGTTGGTAATACCACCTCTGTTGTGTGTCCCCTGCTATCTATGGGAGCAATGACACCCCATTAGTGTGGAAGTAAGTCTTCCTCATTGGGCCCTCCAATTAGAGTAAGCTTATGAGTTATTTGCAAATCATTTACTCTGATAAAAAGATTGTGTCAATGCCAGATAAAACCCATGAACATCTGCTGATTTTTCTGACCAGGAGAAAGCAGTCACAAGTATTTCTACTGCTACTCATCAGGCACCAATAAAAACATCTAATATTATTGACAGTGTCCATTAAGTGGTACTTAGGTTTAAGGCGCGTGATATAAAAGTGTGTCTGTGACACGGGAATGGCTTAGTTGAAAGGAGAAAGATATGTTTTATTCTCCTATTATCTCTTTATGATCCTTTCAGGCTCCTCTTTTCTTCTCCGGCCGCAGGCACCAAAATTAAAATCTATTTTTAGGGCACTTTGAACCTATTAAGTAAGTGGTGAAACAACCGGAGATGACTTCTTGCCCAGCGTTTTCTTTGTTGGTGTCTCGCAGGTTTATGAAGACCACAAATCACCTGACTCAACATTTGGAGAAAACATATCCCTGCCATGATTATTTTCTTGTAAAATGGCTTTGATATGTAATTTTAATACAGGTTTATTGGCCTTAACACGTGTCTTACATATATTTTCAGCTCTGTGATCTTGGGGCAAACTGAATAGAAATGTATAAGTTACAGCACAGCAAGAGGTTACTTGTAGTAACGTTTCTTGTAATGTATTTTTTATGGGAACCTTTGCCTCAAAAAAAAACTAGGGATGGTTTATGATCATCATGTGTTCATAAGTATTAACAGATGTCTGTCCTCTATATATCTGTGCCAAACAACCATGTATTCCCAGGCTGAAGTACCAGACGGCTGATGAGGTACTGAGAAAGCAGATAAGATAGATAAGAAGAGGTGGATGAATACCTCACTGTTTGATAGAACTAAGGTTACGCAAGCGGATCTTAAACGTGCAATATTTTGAAAACACAATGGTTTACTAAATTCCTAATAGCCATGATCACAATTCTGCTTAATCATACTTGTCAAAGGGGACATAACATTCCAGAAAGCTCTCCATTTGAACCTCCAGGCTCTCCAAAGTAGGCTGCCCATCTTAATTATGGATAAAAGAGAATAGAGAAATACAGTTTCTCTCTGTCTGGATTTCAGCGCCATTCCAAAATGACATTAATTGGTATTAGCTGGGCCAGACTCTACTTTTCCATTATTGGGAAGGGAGGGGGTGTGGAAGTTGTAGTTTAAATGCAGCTAAAGAACTAAACTCTAAATAGCCATACTTCATGTAAAGAGCCACAGCATCTCTGTTACCCCTACCTGCCACCAATAAAGATATCCTGACATTAATTTGTGTAGGAGTAACCTTTAAAAGCATGTGTGTTTGTATACACCATACCACACAATGACCCCTATTAAGTTTTGCGAAACAATAGAAAAGGCAATTATTGCTGTTTCTGTACTTGCAGGGTATTCTTACAATCCTGGCCTAATTATACCTATACGTAAGTGCATTTACCCTGTGCTCCTAGGTAAGTGCATTTACCCTGTGCTCCTAGGTAAGTGCATTTACCCTGTGCTCCTAGGTAAGTGCATTTACCCTGTGCTCCTAGGCAAGTGCCTTTACCCTGTGCTCCGTGGAATCATGGCAGGGTATTCTTACTGTTTCCATGCTTGCCCAGGTAATGACTGCAATAGGCCAATTGGCTGCACTCATTTTTCCATTTCACCACTATGAACAGATGTTTCAAAGTGCAATTCTTATGATTTGTGCTAAAACTTGAATCAGGCCAGAACAAAACACTATACTGACCACTGAGTACTGGGGTGAGTCACTGGGGCTCATTTATCAACACTGGGCAAATTTGCCCATGAGCAATAACCCATAACAACTAATCAGGCTTTCTTTCAGCCAGCTGCATGTAGAACAATGAATGCAACTTGAATTTGATTGGTTTCCAAAAGGTTACTGCCTATAAGCAAATTTGCTTGATAAAGTGTTGATAAATGACCCCCACTGTCTTCAACATAGTGACCCAAATGATGGCTATATTGCACTAGTATCTAAATAAATGCCTGCATTAGAGTTAACTAAAAAAGAGTTCAGACCAGGTGTAATAACCAATAGCATCTAGCTAGTAGGTAGCTTTAACTGGTCACCAGTTTGTAACATCAGGTTGGTTTGTGTGGGCTACCAAACGTGCTGCAATGTTTGTTTCTTGACCCCTCCTGTATCTTTCTATCTTTCATAGAACATCAATACTGGGGCTCTGACCTTCAGATTCCTACAATGTCTTACGAAGATGTCCTGAACTGTGACCAAACTGCGTATCAGTGGCTGTGTGCTCTTAGAAAAGTGGGTATTGTTCTACTAGAGGGGGCTCCAGTCAAGCAAGGAGAGCTACTTTCTCTTGGCAAGAGGATTGGTTACATGAGGCTCACATTTTATGGGTAAGTGCCTCTTTCATTTAATCTTTGTTGTTATAAATCTGATTATTCTGCCTTCCTGGGTGCATTCCTATATACAAATATATGTCTATAAGTACCACAACCCAATCATAAGTAGGCACACTAAAAAGCTAATGTAGGCTTTACCACTGAATATGTCATAGGTCTAAACTGTAAAAGAACAGAGTTCTGAAAACATTGCCGATTTGAATTATTGAATTATGTCAAGGAAATAATTAGAATTCAGGAGAGAAGCATTTCTAGTTGAAGAACTATGTTGTACAATCAATCAAAGCTGAAAGGTTTAAGACTAAAAGCTAACATAACCAAGCACTCCTATACAGCTAGGATGATAAATACATCAAATAACCTTTCTGCATATGTGCTGGGGACTAATTCAGTAATGGAATAGTATGGTTATTGGGCAATAGGGTAGTTTTAAAGCAATGCTACGAAGACAACAAAAAGGCCAACATTTCTGCTTTTTGGAACTTTGTTGACTTTTTGAAGAAAAGACTTGTTTTGGGCTACAATTCTTTTATCAAGAGCACTGCACCCTAAAATGTGAAATAAATGGAATTTTCTGTACAATTTTGCAATTCAGCAACAAATGCCTGTTGAGCATGTGGGCAATGAAGGAAACTATCTATATGACAGGTGGGGTTAGTGCCCCTGAGACAGCTGTAAGGGGCAAAGGATTTAACATAGTGTCCTTGCCCCACAGACACCCCTCAAAATACTAGGGATACACTGAATCCAAGATTTGTTTCTTTACTCCAACCTGCCATATAGGTTAAATCCCAGCATTGTTGTAGGATTTGGGTTTGGACAAAACTAAAAATTAATTAAAAAATTAGCCAAATAAAGTCTAAAGTACTTTTTACATTTGATTTAATGTACAAACAAGATTCAGATTCAGTTTGTTATACGGCCAAATGTATTGTGTAGCTTCAAGGTAGCACTGGCCCACCAAGAAAACTCCCAGTAGGCCCAGGGGTCAGTGGACCCTCCTACTAACCATTTTTTCTATTTCATGATCATTACCTAATTCTGTATAGAGGAGGAATAAATAGGATAGATTTTACTATGTAAAGAATAGGAACAAGGAGAATAAGGAGATTGGGCGAGGAATGGAGGAAAAATATTTGGTATATGGTCTAAGGTTTTCTGGTTGACCTCTGGCATCCTACTGTGTAGACTGGATAAATACAAACATCATGGCTTTGCTGCATTCTTACAAGATACAGGCCAACAACAATTTAAAACTTTAAAAAACTTCATCAGTCATCAAAAGGTTCAGCCAAGGAGGTATTCAGGCAGGTTTGATATATCGGAGAGGGCATCATTGCCCACTACACAGGTAAACAGCTGCAAATTTGGTCAAGACAAGCTAGATTAATGACCAATATATGTCTGTATATGATAAGGCTGCTGTAACAGGTACAAAAGTACTATTTGACTAAAGATCTTTGGCTCCAAACTGGTAACGCCAGATTATTGCCAGCCCCTTTCCATTGACATCATCATTGTGTGCTGAATTAGCTAAACAGCATGGGCATGATAGCACTGTAACACTGTTGCATTCTACCACTGGCACAGAGCAGGAGAATGGCCACATGCAAAACAATTCATCTATGGAATGGCATTCTGATTTGCTAAGAAAATCTTTATACTAATCTTCAACAACAGGGCATTTTAAGCAGATGTCTGCGTTTAAAAGAAAAAAAATGGTAACGATGAGAGTATTTATCCATGGAATTGTACTTCTGCCAAAAGTAAAGATTATATCAATCCAGATCATGGAATATTTATATTTTAGGTAATCTTATAGTTTTGTTTCTTATCCATTTGCGCCACAAATGGGTCAGATCTGCATTAGTAAAACGCAAGAGAAACACGAAGGCTGTGACTGATAGCTGCTACTGTTAGATGATGTGTAACAGTTCCATGTGGCGTGCCAAGAAAAATACCAGACATTGGCCCATGATTTTGTCTCATTTCCTTGAGGAATTCCACTCATCTGTGCATCATCGGACTCATTCCATATACTCACTACACAATGAATTATTAGGGAGAGTTGGAAGATTCAGCATAGCATCCAAAAAGTGTAATAGGTTGTCCTACATACATTCATATTCATGTGTACTCAAATCAATGTATGTATTAGTCTATAGTATGCCTATAGCCAATGTTATAATATATGTATTTGTCTATAGTATGCCTATAGCCAGTGTTATAATATATGTATTTGTCTATAGTATGCCTATAGCCAGTGTTATAATATATGTATTAGTCTATAGTATGCCTATAGCCAGTGTTATAATATATGTATTAGTCTATAGTATGCCTATAGCCAGTGTTATAATATATGTATTAGTCTATAGTATGCCTATAGCCAGTGTTATAATATATGTATTAGTCTATAGTATGCCTATAGCCAATGTAATAATATATGTATTTGTCTATAGTATGCCTATAGCCAGTGTTATAATATATGTATTTGTCTATAGTATGCCTATAGCCAATGTAATAATATATGTATTTGTCTATAGTATGCCTATAGCCAGTGTAATAATATATGTATTAGTCTATAGTATGCCTATAGCCAGTGTAATAATATATGTACTGTATTAGTCTATAGTATGCCTATAGCCAGTGTAATAATATATGTATTTGTCTATAGTATGCCTATAGCCAATGTAATAATATATGTATTTGTCTATAGTATGCCTATAGCCAGTGTAATAATATATGTATTAGTCTATAGTATGCCTATAGCCAGTGTAATAATATATGTACTGTATTAGTCTATAGTATGCCTATAGCCAGTGTAATAATATATGTACTGTATTAGTCTATAGTATGCCTATAGCCAATGTTATAATAAGATTTATAGGGGACATTTACCAAAAATTATATTTTAATGTTGTAGCTTAAGGTAATCAGACAAACCAGTTTGTAATTGCCCTTTCAAGTAATTAACATTTCAGTTTTTAGGATGTTATAGAATAGCCTGTTATAAACAACTTTTCAACTGGTCTTCAATTTAAATATTTTAGCTATAGCTTTTATAGTTTAGTAATAATTGTATTACTTTCTTTTTCCTATTTCCAGTGTTCAAATTGGGGTCACTGACCCCAGCAACAAAAAAGCTTTTGTTCAGTTAGGTTAAAATTTTATTATTATTGCAACTTTATATTATAGGTATGGAACCTATGGAAAATATTTTAGGTATGGAAAAATAATTGAAACATTTAATTAAAACCAATAGGTTGTTTTGCCCCCAATAAGGATTCATTATATCTTAATTGGGATCAAGTACAGGTACTGTTTTATTATTACAGAGAAAAGGGAATCATTTAACCATTAAATAAACCCAATAGGGCTGTTCTGCCCCCAATAAGGGGTAATTATATCTTAGTTGGGATCAAGTACAGGTACTGTTTTATTATTACAGAGAAAAGGGAATCATTTAACCATTAAATAAACCCAACAGGGCTGTTCTGCCCCAATAAGGGGTAATTATATCTTAGTTGGGATCAAGTACAGGTACTGTTTTATTATTACAGAGAAAAGGGAATCATTTAACCATTAAATAAACCCAATAGGGATGTTCTGCCCCCAATAAGGGGTAATTATATCTTACTTGGGATCAAGTACAAGGTACTGTTTTATTATTACAAAGAAAAAGGAAACCTGTTTTAACAATTTGAATTATATGTAGTTTATAGTTTATGGGAGATGGCCTTCCATAATTCAGAACTTACTGGATAATGATTCTTGATAATGGATCCCATACCTGTATTTATCTTTTTTTATTCCATCACTCTTCTATATATCTCCAGTGTCTCATTCAAACCATTGCGTGGTTGCTACGGTAAATTGGACCCTTGCAACCAGAAAACTACTGAACAAAAAGCTACATTTTTCAAAAATCATAAAAAAAATGTGGATTCATTGCATTGCCTGAGAATGCCACTATCTACATGAAACAAAAAGTTATTTTATATATAAAGGTGAACTACCCCTTTGGGGGGGGGGTAGATGTTTTATTCATTGTGAGAGTAACTGAGCATGTGTACTAATAATGCTATGTGTGGGAAGAGTGGCCGAAAATATCCATTACAGCCGCTTAAGTTACGTGCTCGACTCCTGTAGAAAGTTCACAAGTTGAGATATTGTGTTCACACCCCGGGTTTGTAGACTGCTATAAAACAGTTCATGCCGCTGCCAGTATGGGATGGACAATGAACAACGCACGGAACCCTGCCAGATATTCATACTGTGCTTCACTTTCACTCTTTTTATGACCTGTGGGTTTAATAACTGTGCTAATCCACCGCAAGGGTTGCCAACTCTTTCAGAATCAGTTGCTGGAGATTAATGTGGTTATTTCATTCAGTGATGTAATCAGCTGCAAATACAAGTTTCCTCTTACTGAAGATTCTGTTGGACCCAGATTTACAACTGGCATTTCATTACTGTAGGCATCATGCTAATTATGGAGAATGTAGGGCACCGGTGCCAAAAAGGTATGTCTTATTGGGTAAAGATTCCAAAATAAAGTGGTGTTCATTTGTATTACAATATGGGTCTCTGGAACTGGTCATCAAACGGATCCCTTATACTGGGATGGTGCTCCAACCCCAAAGGAGACAGAGAAGCTTGAAGCTTCCTAAGCTTTTTAGGCGAGGAGACAGAGATGTGTGTTTAGGAGTCTGGAAGAAGCAAAATAGCGAAATACGTGTTGGCTGTGCATAGTGAAGAGACGAGGCTCTAATGGGCGGCTGGAGCATCTCAGTGGCAAGTGGCTTGGAAGACCAGCAGCAATGGTGGCACCATATACGCCACCTGATATGTTTGGAGCACAAGTATAACCCTTATAGCATTGTAAACTTTGATAAAGCGTGCATATATCTTAAACAGGCCGTAATGGCCGCACGTATGTGAACAGTGTTAATGTGGGCAAAATGCTCTTCAAGATGCCTTCAGTCACGAGTATGAGATTGTGCCTACTGTTACATCTTTGAGCAGGATCATGGGACAGTCTTAGGCGCTTCAGGTATAAGCACTTCAACTAAAGGGAAATGATATTAGCGCTCATGGGCATTTACAGTAGTGGCGGATATATGTGCTGGTGTTTGGAGTGTAACTGAACTGTGACAATTATCATATACTCCAAAGGTTATAAATATATTCCCTTTATGCTTCAATTTAGATCTACTGAATTACGGTGATTGTAGATATTGTTTTTGTGACACATTTTACATAGTAGATAAGCCATAATTGCCTATAGAAGCTGCGGTAATTACTTTAATTATCATGTATTGTAACTCCTCAGCACTCTATTAATACTGCATATGTGTATGTTTTTAAGGTAAGGGTGGGGAAGGTTGCATATGAAATTCACATAATAAATTATATCCAGTGTGTTTTTCATTCGGATTATGAGCACCCTATAATTACCCTTTTTTTAGCTGTAATGAGTTAATTTGTATTGCGGTGTTTACTTTATATTTTCATCATAATATGCCTTCTTGTGGCACTGCGGTGGACCAGGACTTGACTAATGTCACTTAAACTAACACAACAATTGTAATATCAGCTGAAGGGTGAATTCTCTGAACTGGGAAGTCAGCATAATCCTTCAGAGGCTCCTGGTGTGTATATACAAAGACACTGTTTTTTTTGTGCTTATTCTACATTGCCTGATGAAGCAGGAAATGCCTGCGAAACGCGTTGCAATATTGTTGTGAATAAACTATTACTGAAAATTACCACTTTTGTTGGTGTCTGCCTGGAGGAGGTAAGCTTACTACTACCTCCTCTGAATTACCCATTGGGTTTTTAAGTGTTTTTAGCTAATTTTATCCTTTTGGCGCCTCTGTTTTGTCTTATCAGCATAATCCTTCAGGTATATTTGCCCACAGAAAGGTAAAGTTCAAGGATGAATTAGATACAAGAAGAAAGACCACTGGAGGAACCCAAATATATAGCAAAGGATCAAAAAGCAGGTAGTAATTGGGGTTCTGAAAGTTTGGGGCCAATGAGGGAGGTTACCCTGTACCAAGTTTTACACTAGGACTCATGGGCACCTATATAAGCCACTTATTTCGACAAAGGGCTTAACTGGAAGAAAAAAAAAATGACATGTCGCACCCCATTTGTTCAGGGTCAACTCCTGAGATCAGGTTCCTTCTGTTGCCATCCAAAGTCCAATTCCCTTTTAATAAGTCAAGGACAAACTCTAGTAATAAGGGGTATTGTTGCATCCTTGCGCTATGATAGACTGTAGGCCAGGGTTTTTACTTTTTAATTGTCAGCCACATTCTAATGTAACAAGTTTTAGGGAGCCACACTAGCATTATAAACGTTCTTGGGTGTTGCCAGAGAAGACTGTAATTGAGTATTTACTTTAATACCACCAGGAGCAATACAGTATTAATGGGGGGGAAGCAACATGTTGCTCATGAGCCAGTGGTTGGAAAGTCATTCAATATCTTAACAAAGGTAAAGACTAGTCTGATGTATAGGCTATGGTTCCTTAGCTTACCTACTGCAGCATCAGCAGGGGCCATGGGCACCTGACAACCTCCCTCCAATGTGTAGCCCTTTCTCAGGTGCTTACATCTCAGTGCTGCAGGATGCCAAGTTTTAAAAGCTGCTTCAAAGACAAAGGGTTGACTTACTAACATGGCTACCAAATTGTACCAGTTCAGCATTTAACTTGAACTAAGCAAACCTAGTAATAACACCTCATCCCCCAGTGTCTCTTTCTAATTATAAATAAACTGGATCCAAAAACAGTTTAAACCCATCTTTGTTTCAGAATATTTATACTGGCAGCCAGTCTAGCTCTGAAAACCTTGAGAAAGTTAATCTGACAAGAAACACATGTGAGGCTAATAGAGTTAGAGTGGATCATGTATGTGTCACATTCGCTCTAGCACTTAGGCAGGAAGCCCTTTGTTATTAGATACAGAAGGGGCTGGACCGGACTCTAACAGACACTTTGTTCCTAAATGTAAGCTGATGTGGAGACAAAAATGTCATTTGGAGTAAAAGTGCCTCCAGATGTTAGGAGTCATCATTAACAAGAAGCTTGAGGAGCAGTAATCTGGTGTCCCTGTTATAGAAGAGCAGGTCATATTTTGATGTCAGCTCTGAATCTTGGGTATTTAAAGGTCAAGTGTAATGGTATCCAGCAGACCTGCTCTGTAACTAGTTACTGTTTTCTTCTAAACCAGGATTCCTTATTCCAAATGGTGGGCAGGTCAGTTGTGCCCTAGAGACTTTTTTTTGCATGTTTTTACATGCAGGAAGGGAAAAAACCTGGAGGGCTTGCTCCCTTTGGGCCCTGGGACCAGTTCATCAGTGCAGCTGGGGGGGGGGAGATATTGTCCAAAGTGTTCGGCAGCATTGGGTGGTAGCCATGAGGAGATGGGAGGGCGGGGTTGTGGTTTTTGTGTTGTGAAAGGGATCTACAGTGGTTAGAGGTGGGGATCTAGAGGCTGGGTTCCCAGTGGGCCCAAAGTACTTCAATCCAACTTTATATTTATCTATTCTGTTTATCTCAACAAATCTTGGTACTGGTTCCCAACTATATTGGCCATGATGTCCCCAGAGAAGAGCGCCATCTAATACAAAGCCAATATCTCTATTGGAGATGTTTTTTCTTCTTGCCGTGTCCCAGTAGAGGCTGATTGTGAGGATCTTACTTGTTTGATTTACAACAAGGAGCACAAGATGGGCAGATCTCAGGGTTGCTTTATCTCACTGGTGTAGGAAAATCAGTTGGCTATTTAAGTCTGGCAGAATTTCCCCCCAAAACAGGTTATTAATATAAATCAGGGATCCCCAACCTTTTTTACCAGTGAGCCACATTCAAATGTAGTAAGGGTTGAGTAGCAAGAAAAGCATTAAAATGTTCCTGGGGTGCCAAATAAGGGATGTGATTGGATATTTGGTAGCCCCTATGTGGACTGCCAGCCTACCGGAGGCTCTGTTTGGCAGTACACCTGTTTTTTATGTAACCAATATTTGCCTCCTAGCCAGGAATAAAAAACTAAGCTCCTGCTTCGAGGCGACTGTGAGCAACATCCAAGGGGTTGGTGAGCAACTTACAATTGGGCATACCTGGTACACCTGGTAGAAATAATTCATTCTTAGGCTTAAAAAAAAAAGTAAAAAAAGGCTCTTTGTCTGCTCCAATGGATGTTGGCCCAGGGTTACTTCAATGGTAAACAAAGACCATTTTCCTTACAACATGCCATAAGGTCCCCATACACGGGCCAACAGTAGCTGCCGATATCAGTCCCTTAGACAGATTCAGCAGCTAATCGGCCTGTGTATGGGCACTCCCGACAGGCCTGCCCGACCGAGATCTTGATCAGGCAGGTTAGAAAATCTAGTCGGATCGAGGACCGCATCGGCTTGTTAATGCAGTCCCCGGACCGACTTTGCCTATGCCCTGGGGCCAAACGATCGAATTACCCTGAATTCTCCCGATATCGCCCACCAGTAGGTGGGGGGTATCGGGAGAATATCCGCTTGCTTGACGACATGCCACACGGGCATATTCTCAGCAAGCCGAGAATGCGCGCTGCTACTGTACATCTACCCTACCTTGTGCTTGTACCCCAATGAATGAAATATGCTCGGGTGCAGGCACATGTAGCTGAAAAACACGAGACTTCGTATCTTCGGCAGATATCGGCTACATGTGCCTGCACCCGAGCGTATTTCATTAATTCGGGTGCAGGCACAGGTAGGAGTGTTTTGCGGTTTATTCCATATATGCCATACGCTCAGTGTAGCATCAGCCTTGTACTCAAGTTCACTGGGCAACTGTCACCCTATAGGAACTGTAGTTCATTGTTTTAAACACAGATGCAGAACTTGTGTTAGTTTTATATATCCTTGGAATGGATTGTCACCGAATTCTGTTTTGGTCGTAAAAACTTATAATGTCACATCACTAACAAATGCATGTATTATGGGCTGTTTTGTGAAGGCAGTGCCGCTTGAGTATGCAGCAGAAACTCCATTCATCATTTTTACCTGAGATTTTAATTAGCAAGTAGTGGTGCTGTGTAACAGTCTGCAGCTGCAATGACTCCTCATTAAGCAGCCACAGGCTTGCCAATCAGAAGCCTCTGTGGAGCCCAATAACGGATTGGCAGCCAGCGTGTTAATGATCCTGCTCGTGCCTTTCCTCTGTGTAATCCATACTGCATTATGCCAATGGCACGGTGCCCTAGCACAGAAATTGGGCACCTCTCCTCTAAAAGGTCATCATTTATAGACCCGTCCTAAAGCTGAAAGACACATCTTCTCCTAAAACAAACAATATTACCCAATCGATACAATCATTTTTAAAGGGTAAATTTAACCCAAGTTAGAAGGAGAAAGCCAGTTTGCACCAGCTGCACTTAGAACTCAGTGTTAGTGGTGAAGCCCTGATTAACTCTGTCAAGGGGCTTGGAAACCATTGTATTTATTTTGCTTTAATAAATGAACAGTATAGTTCCCAGAATTTTTGAGTTTGCGTGCCTCGACGGTACCGTGAAACATAAACTACATTTTAATTCATCATATTCGTCATATGCAGTTATCACAAGGGGGATTCTCATAGCACAGATTTATACAGCTCTGCTACCCATCAGCACAGAGGAACAAAACATATGCTGCTAAAACAGTATATCTTGTAAATCATACCTTGTACAGGTATGGGATCCCTTAACCAGAAACCCATTGTCTAGAAATCTAGGAAGGCCATTTCCCATAGAGCCTATTTTAAGCAAATAATTCTGATTTTGAAAAATAAATCTCTCTGTAATAACAGTAGCTTGTAAAGGTATGGGATCTGTTATCCAGAATGTTTAGGACCTGGGGGTTTCCGGATAAGGGATCTTTCTGTAATTTGGATCTCCATACCTTAAGTCTGCTAAAAATCATTCAAATATTGAATAAACCCAATAGGCTTGTTTTTCCTTCAATAAGGGTTAATTATATCTTAGTCAGAATCAAGTACAATGTTCCGTTTATTACAGAGAAAAAGAAAATTATTTTTAAAAATGTGAATTATTTGTTTATAATGGAGTCTATGGAAGATGGCCTTTCTGTAATTCGGAAATTTCTGGATAACGGGTTTCAGGATAAGGGATCCCATGTACTTGATAGCTAATCTGCATGAATCTATATTGGGTTTATTTAATGTTTAAAGGAGTTTTAGCAGACTTAAGGTGTGACAATCCAAATTACGGGAAGGTCCCTTATCCCCAGGTCCCAAGCATTCTAGATAAAAGAGCCTCATTTTAGGTCAGGAATTACATCTATTTTGCCTTTGTTCACTTTTATAATGCACCCCTCCAAACTTATCCCACTTCATCTTATTGACAGAAATTAAATGAACCAAAATGTTTATTTCAATTTATATAAATATTTTTCTTGCATATTGGCCTGGTTATGCCACTGCTATCAGCCTTCCCTGCTGCATATATGTGTATGTATATGTACATATATATATATAACATAATTATGACCCCCCCACTTGTAAAATATAATTAAATTAGAAGTCATTTACTTGCAGCGCAGGGTAAAAACTGCACCCAATCTGCTATGTATTCTGCACATTGTGCCCTACAAATTGAAAAAATTCCTGCATTTCAAAACACAGTGCAGATTCCTGAATCCCCCCCCCAAAAAATAAACAGGACTGGCAGAACAAAGGTAGCGCCTAGGGTGCAAGTGCTGATGGTGCAATGGTGCTGCCCTTAGTGCCCTTGCTTTGTGATGTTTCTATGCATCAGGGTTGCCAAATTTATTTTTCCAAACCAGCTAAAGTCAGTTCTAAAACCAGTCCAAAACTAGCCAAAAGCCACTTAAATATGCCTTTATAAAGCGTATAATCACTACCCATGCCCTGTGCCCCCGCTCCAGTTACTGGGAGGTTTCCCTACCTCTGTGCCCAATTGTGCAGGTTATAGTAGTTTGCTGCTTCAGGTGCAGCAAAGACGAATAGAAAAGGGAGCTTTTGTCTATAATTGCATGCTGGGTATTGTCGTTTTATATTAATCTTAGTTGTAAGATACAAACTACATTACCCAGCATGCACTGGGACAGTCATGTCAGAGGAAAAAAACTTTAGCTTGTTTCCAAACTACAAACCCACCAAGGCTCCAAAAACTAGCCCAAATTTGTACCTTGGTGGGTTTGTATTTTTGTATTAGTAGCCCAATTTGGTGGAAAACCTGCCAACCTGGCAACCCAGCTATACATGGAGAGGGAGGAAGCCCCACCTCTGTGGGCTGACAGAAAGTAAGGCCTGCTGGGAGAAAAGGAAGCAGGCAGAGAGTGATTAGCTCAGTAGTGTGTGAACTAAATAGGGGTCCCTGTGGCAGAAGGGTGCCCTTATTCAGGGTGCAGAGAAAAAAAGGGAGCCCTTGTATGAAGTTCAAAGCTCTTTTTAGGGCACAGAAACCCAAGGGGGGTTTTTTGAAGATAGTGAGGGACCTCAGTCTGGGCCCCCAGCACCTCAGAGCACAAATAATAATAAGCTGCTGTCTGTGTGAAATCACTCCTGGCTGCTTGTGTAAAAGCTACGCTGAATATAGGGCCCTGTACAAAGGGCATGAAATAGTAACATTGCAGGAATTCAGCAATCACAGCACTTTGTAAATGATGCCATGGAAAGATAAGGAACAACATTTGGCGTAATTTCAGCAGCCACCTTTGTAGCAATACAGGCATTTTTATTTATCTGAATAGATTTTAGATATATTTACATTAATTTAATCTCGTTAGATTTAATCGATAATAGATTTTAAACATTCTGGCGATATCTTCTGTGTGCGTACAGTGTTTTCCTATAGCATTGCTAATTTGGCGTTTTTATGCAACATTGGAAATTCAGGCTTGGAATTTCAAATGAAATCTGGTTGCTGGGGCTTAATTACCTTAGTAACCAGGTAGCAGCTTAGAATTTCAATAGCAGAGGGCAATACAAATAAAAAAGTAAAAGTAATGAAACTTAGAAATAGATAGAAATTTCAGTCCAAGGCTGGAACCCCTTATGTTATACTGTTTTTTTTATAATAGTCCTATGACGCTGGACTCTTTAATTATATTAAATGAAAACATCCAGAGAAGCAAAGCAGACTTAATGTCCCAAGCTCAGGAAAGTGATCATAAATATTCCCTTTCCTTTTGTTGCTTTTTTTTGACATTTGTATGTGTAAATGTGATTTTTGGGCCCTTTAGCGAAAAAACTGTTTAAATGGGCACATTTTTATAGGCCGAGGCGGCAAGACAGCTTATATAATTGTCATTAGTGCCAATGGTGTATGAAGAATGGCCTGGACTGTTCCCATACATAGTTTATTATGGGCCTTTTCCCTGCCAAATCCACTCCGCAGCGCTCACGTTCACCGCTGCGACCAGAACAGCCAGGGAATCCCAGCCAAACGGGGTTTTCTGATCTGAAAAGTGAAAGTCATTGGTATGTTTGCTTCCCACCTCAGTACAAAAGTTAAAAGCACAAGAGATGGACGCGGTTTTGATTTTTTTTGTCTGTAATAGTTTAAAATGAATGGGGGGGGGGCAGTTGTTGAGCGTTTGGCATGTTGGAAGCATTCTTTCCAGCTTAGGACATAAGAGTGAAATTTCCCTAACCGCAATAATATCGAGACCACATATAAGTTATGTTAATGTCTACCACTAGTACAGTTGATCAGCACAATATGATTCTAATCAAAGAAATGTGCTGCTTGCGAGGATCCGTCCTCCCTGAGAGGGGGAATGGCAGAGATTGCTCCTCATCTCTCATAGTAGGACAATTCTGGCTTGGAAACGAAGGCTGAATACCGCAAGGAGAATGCCTGGCAGCGGACCCAGTGTTCCCCGAAGCAGCCCAGTAATCAGTGCACTTGCTCCAGCCAAAAGTACTCTGTCATTCTGTTTAGGCTATGTCAGACATGTAAATAATGGGAGTGTATACAAGACTCTGCTCCAGGCAAGGATGGCTGCGGCACTATGGTAGCAGGCTGCGCACAGCGGTAGCTGTTTTCCTGCCGAGTACAAATTCTTTATGAATTAATCTCACTATTTACCCTCTTCTTTTGACCTTATGTTCACGGCCGGCCCAGTACACGCACGCACACACCCTCCAGCACATTCCAACAGCAGCAACGCAGACGGGAAAGATTTATTCAATAACAATCAACAATGTTACAATCCGCATAAAATGCCAAGCACGTTAAGGGTGCCAGTCGGATTGCCAGAACGTAAAATATCCGCCAACTGTTGATGGGACAGCCCTTTAGGATGAAGCTTCTATATTATTTTATTCCATTTATTTGGCTTGTCTTTCTGTTCACACCTATTCACTCTGGTGTAGCTATAGAAGAAGCAGACCTAACTACAGGGGGGCCCGGGGGGATTAGTGGGGCCCAGACTACAGGGTCCGCTTTCCTACCTGAGAGCGAACAGGTGGCGTGAGTGGGTGGGAAAGTGGGGGACATGAGTGGGTACTTATTGGGGGGGGAGGATAGGAACTGCTGTAAGCACTGGGCCCCTCCAAAGATTTTTTTTTGGGGGGGGCAGCACTGTGTAATTATACTGCTGCCCTTTCATATTCTATTCTGACTTCCTAACTGCTGCCTGGTGGCTACAGTATCAAGCTTTAATGTAACCAGCCTGGGGGCTGCAGAACACAAACATAAAAATATATTTTTTAAAAAAATAAAGACTAATTAAAAATGGACCTACTCTACTCAGGCCTATTTTATTCATCTTCCAGTCTCTTGTTCACACCACTGACTAGTAGCTAGGGTAAATTAGATCAAATAGCTGCTGAAATTACAGACAGGAGAGCTGCCAAGAAAGCTAAATAATTTATAATCCCCCCAAATGAAAGAAATGATATATTTGTGACTCAGTAAATATTATTCCTGCTTATTGAACTCCCTATCACTTCCATCAAACATGTTTAAAAAGGTCATCACAACCTTGCCCTAACCTAACCCTAATGCCCCAGCAAACATTTAATCCTGACTTTGATTTTTTATATTTGTATAACCACCCTTATGATGGAAGCACACAATCAAACTATGGAGTTCTATTTTTTTAAATGTATTGCTTGTTGCTGTGTTTTCACAATGGAACTGAAAAGGTGAAAAACTGTGCCCCCTAAAAGTGGTATTACCATAAACAATCATGGTTACATGCTATGGGGTGGGGGTTTTAGCTGCTTTGTCAAATCTTCGGGCACTTTAGTTTGACCCCACCTAAGTGTATTTTAGAATTATTATAGGTCTATTATAGAACAAATTATAATTAGCAGGAGAGAGTGGGGAGAAGATGAGAATCAAAGGAACAACTAAATGTTTTTTAGTATTTTTGGTGACAAAATGGCGCGTCATCAGAAATCACTTTCCACTGTAGACAATGGCCACAAGAGCGGCAAATGGTGATCCACATTTTGGACTGACAGTTGTGCAGATGAACAATACACTTAGGTGCAGATTTCTTAATATTCCTATTTACAAATGTAACAACGGTTTATATACATCATGATTTGTCATGATTTATGCAAAAAAAAAAAAAAAGAAAAATTTACTGACTCGACCTAAAACTTGTCAAGATGCCATAGAAGTCAATGTTGACAAGGTTGGTGACAAGTGGTAACTCTACTGCCCAGTTAGTGGCAGCTTTAGGGATGATGAGGGAAACAATCAGAGTAAATCTCATTGGACAGGCATCTCTGAGTCTCTTAAAACAATGTTTGGCTGTTTAACGCACTAAGATTGGCTTTGAAACTCCAGTGTGGATGACAGTTTATGGAAGCAAAAGAGAAGCTTGAGCTATTGTGTAAATTCATACAAAGTTCTGTACGGTAGTTAAACTGAGAATATGGCACATTTGCAGGTAGATGTGAGAAAGTACATTGGCAGCTGTGCAAGTGAAGATGCCCGGGGAAGGGGATAAAATGGGTAACTCCCAGGAAAACTGGGGGAGTTGACAGCTCTGAATTATATACACCCGGTACGATTATTTTCCCACCAATATGGATTCTTTCATCTTAATTACCATTAAATACAAGGTTCTGTTTTGTTATTACAGAGAAAAAAAGAAATCATTTTGAAAAATAGAATTGGACTCAATGGGATTTGGTCTTCCTGTAATGAGGAGATTTCTGGATATGGGGTTTTTGCACAAGAGATCTCATACCTGTATAGCTATAGAGCATGCTGTTCTTGCTTCAGCTTGGGATGACAAAAGTTTCTTACTGCCCAATAAGAAAACCAATGAACCCATATTTTTGTCTTGTCAGAAAGAAGTTCAGCTGTTACTGCTTTTCAAATGTAACCATTTAGCAAAAGTTTGGCGAGACTGGCCTGTGAGACTAGGACGCCTAAAATTCTGATTCCTTTATTTTGTTAGTTACCTGTATATTTAAATGACAAAGTGACATATTTTCCCTTATATTGTGTTGTTATAGGTACACTTGGCAAGTTCAAGATAAAGCTGATGCGAATAATGTTGCATATACAGCGGGGAAATTAAGCCTTCACACAGATTATCCGGCTCTTCAGTACCCTCCTGGGGTAAGAACCTTGTATTTTCTCTTACAACTTCATTTCTATAGCCTTGATTTCTTTTAAGAGACAAGGAAAGTGTAAGTCACTGGGGACGGGGGCCCAATTTGTTAGCCACTCCCACACATCAACGCAAAGACTTGCTTACTGGCGCCATGCCATTAAAGGTCTGCTGAATCTTTTTTTTAATCTGTTAGCTCAAACTGCTGTAGAGAACTATGATACAAGGAACTGCTGGGTTCTCAGCAAGCATATTGTGACCCATACTGGGGACAATTTTATGTATTTGAGGAGCAGCTTATGGCTGCTTATTGGGGTACATGCCTTACTAAGCTTGCTTTGTCAAAAATTGTGGGTGGTTCTTCAACAAGTACATAGTCCTAATTAATTATGACATTAACAAATCTCAGAAGTCTGAAACCTAAGGACAGAATGTCGGCACAGCCTCTCTTCAGCATTTCAGGAATATGCAACTCTTTTTATATTTAAGTTGCTCACAAGTTAAAAAAAAAAAAAAAAAAAGGTTGAGGACTGCTGCCCTAACCCCATAACTTACAGGAAACTACCAATGAATATATATTACTAACATTAATTGTGGTTGTGTACAAAAAGTCTTGTTTTAACTAGTACCCTATTGGTTGACTTGTATACAAAAACATTATTCATTGGATATTTCTGGATAGGAGCAAACCCTGGACTCCAAGCAAGGCAGCAGTTCTTATGATTGTGCCTTTAGAATACCCACTCTTTATTCATCTTTGGTAAAGGAAATAATATGGCAGTTATCACTCATATTAACACAAATATACTTATAAATAAGCCTCTCTGTATACAGTGGCCTTCTCCTGTCACCTCCAGGACACAGAATTCCCAGTGTACCAGAAACATGGGTACATGGGCCAAAAGTGCAAGTCCTCTTGGGGTAACCCAAAATTTCTATCCCATTTAATGGTGTTTCCTTATAACAGAGAGTTGATTCAGACATTAACTCTATGCTGTAGACATGTGTGACAGACAGTGATTTGTCTTTCTGGACTCCCAGTAATTCCATGGCTTCGTTACCTGTCAGCTACAAGACGAAGGGGAAGGCATTAAGCAGAGAAAAACTTTGGGTTATGACAGTGTTGACAAATGACCGACATTCTCCATTATATCCTGTAGTGTGGTCTGGTTCTAACATGCCTTGTACTGCCTCACTCTTGAGTAACTCATCATCATTTGGCAACAGCTAATTCATCATCCATCATGAGAATGGCAAATCCCATATTTAAACCCTCTGATCGCAACAAAAATGACTGAAAATGACTTGCAACGATAACTTGTCCTTATTAGGCTTCTGTGCTTTGCTGCACCATCACATCGGATGCAGGGAAAATGGAATTAAGTGGAGCATCGGGAAAACTTACAAACTCCTCGCAGATAGTGCCCTGGCTGGCATTGAAACCCCACAAAATAGCAAGAATACTGACCTGTACAATTTAAACTCCAGATGTAAGGTCCCTGATTTTAACATCTCTGTTATAGAAAAATCAGTTAATCCATAGGAATCAATAATGTACCTGTATATTGAAACTAACTGAACCTACACATGAAACCCTGGTTTAATATCCCCAGGTCCCTCATAAGTGGGTGAGACTCCTTTGCCAATTTTGATTAGTAATCAGAGTTAGTTGAACTCCTAAATTAATGCAAATAGTTTATGTGAGCCCTAAACCAGTGATCCAAACCACTGGATTCAGAATAACATGTTGCTCACCAACCCTTTAGATGTTGCTCCCAGTGGCCTCAAAGCCCCTGACTATTTTTGTATTTCAGACTTGGTGACAAGTCTGGTTGCATAAAGACCAGGTGTACTGACAAACAGAACGTCCTGTAGTCTGCCAGTCCTCCTGGAGCTAGCAAACAGGCAACTTCAGCCTTCATTTGGCACCCCACCCCCATGATTGTGTTGCTCCCCAACTCTTTTTATATTTAAATGTTGCTCACAAGTAAAAAAAAAGGTTGGGGACTGCTGCCCTAACCCCATAACCTGCAGGAAACTACCAATGAATATATATTGCTAACATTAATTGTGGTTGTGTACAAAAAGTCTTGTTTTAACTAGTACCCTATTGGTTGACTGCTATACAAAAGCATTATTCATTGGATGTTTCTGGCTGGGAGCAAACCCTGGACTCCAAGCAAGGCAGCAGTTCGTATTATTGTGCCTTCATAATATACACTTCTTATTAGTCTTTGGTAAAGTAAATAATATGGCAGTTATCACTCATATTAACAAAGATGTACTAATAAATAAGCCTCTCTGTATACATTGGCCTGTGCCTGTAAGTTCTAAAGTTATAGTTAAATAAAAGTAAAGCTTCAGACATATTTTCTCCTACACCTTCTAGACAGTTTTATTGACTGTGGGATCTGTTTTAAATGTGCATTACATTGGTTTCAGTTGGGGACCACAGGCCTTGCTTAATAGATAAAATGTTAGTGCTGTAAAGGCAAAAGCCTTTTATGGGCTAATAAGCAATTAATCAATCAGTGCTCACATCTGCTAATTCAGAGCTGTCCAGCCGGGGGCCCACAGGATGGTTGTAGCGGACTAGGAGATTTCTTAGCTTGCCCAAGATTTCCATAGATCTCTTTGTACAACGTCATTATTTAGTAATAAAACAAATATGTGGCATAATACATAACTGGATAACGACAATAAAATATTGGACAACACTGTTATTATTGTACAAACAGGTAAATACTGACTTCATACCAAAAAATTGAGAATATTGTTGCTGTAAATTGCAAAATCTTAATTGTTAAGCCCCAGTGCCACTTTAATAAATGGGCAAAGAGGACTGATATCCAGGGCCCACTATGATGGGGGGAAACTATCTGTCCTTTTAGCCAAATCTAATGAACAAAACCCCTCCCACTAGTTAGATGTAATTGCAACTGTATGAGTCGGATAGCCCAGAACAGGGGCAGGTTTTTTTAGACAGTGGCCCATGACTGGGGGTGTGCCTGGTTGTAACTTTGCTTGCCCCGTGGTGCTCTGAGAAACGGCCTAAATTGTCTTGTTTGTCCATATTCAAATGTTGAATGATATGGAATATAATATAATATATATAAAGTGCAGGGCAGGGTGCAGAATACAAAAGACATGTTTTCACACTTTGTACCCTGCCCTGCACTTTTCTGAAATTCTGCTCTATATTTTGGAGTGTGTCATTTTAATATATTTATATATACACAGTATATTACTAATATAATAGCAACACAAAGCAGTTCATCCTTGCAGTCCCAGTTCTCATTGGGCAGCCCTGATCAAGGTACAGACCCCCCTACCTGTTTTCCCTGTCTATCAGCGCAGTTATCTGATTGGTTGGTGTGTGTTACAGAAAAGATGTGTGTATGTTTCTGCCTACTTGCCCAGTTTGTGTACAGGACACTCTAGTAGTCAGAGCCGTAATAGTGCTGGTCTGCCAGTGAAGTCCTTGCAGCTCAGGATGGTTAGCAGCCCACTGCTTATGGTGCTTTGCTACCACAAACAGACGTAGAAATGGCATCCAGAAGGCATATTCTCTTTATGGAAGTCATTATGGAAACAGCAAGGGCCCAGATTCCAGTGTAGCCTTTATCAAACCTGGGTGCACTTATCTGTACCAAGTGTGAAAGTGCAAAGGGAAAAGCCATAGGTGGGAGAGCGCAGAGAATAACAGATGTTGCTGCTCTGAGCTCATATCCGTGTGTGTTCCAAGAATTACGTCGACCCCATAGGATTACCAAAATCCTGTCCACTTTCCAGACTCCTATAAAAGCACAGTGCATGCATTGAGTCAAATCCTTACTGTGCGCAGTCAGCGCTCGCTCTATTTGCCTTCTTCTCCAGTGGGTGCTTTATGCACCCGGCCAGTCGGTGTAAATGGGTTCCTGGAGCCCAAATTTTCCCACAATGATTCCAGCCTATAAACATTCCAGCCAATCAAACGAGCACATGTTAACCATTAGAATATGAGTGTCTGGATGAAAGTGCTGGAGCTGGTACAGGAACACATCTTCTGTGAGTTGAACCCAGGCTATCAGCGTGAGGCTGGAAGGATGATTTCACGCTTTTTATTGGTGCTTTTATACCCATAGGGCCCTTCTTTCTGCATGTAAAGTGCTTTTTAAAGGAATACGAACGGTTTTAGAATATTTTCAATTTTTTATGTCTGCCTGCTGTATAGGAAAATACATCCTTGTTCTGCCATTAGAGAAGCAGAAAAAGTTAAATCACTGGGCATTGGCCATTTATTAGGGGTTATTGAGAAGGTGGTGAGGGTGGGGTGCAGGCCCAGACTGGCAATTGTGGGATTCTGGCAAATGCCAGAGGGGCTGCTGTAAGATGCCATAGACACTCACTATTTATTGGGCTGTTTGGGCCTCTGTATACTTGTAATGCAAGACCTGGTGGGGTGTAGAAGGTTCCAACTGTGTGAGGAGAATAGTGGCAACTGGAGGGTTGCCTTGGCCACCAAAAGCCTTTGGTTCTGCTAAACATAAAATTTCGGCACATTTCTGAACTGCACTGTGCCAAGTCTGAACTCACCTAGGGGACATAAGGGAGACTTGGGCAAGATGGGCGGCCCAATTTGCAGGAAAGAAACTACAGGGTATCTATCAAACTGGCACCTCCCTTGTTTATTATTATTATAGTTAGCTCCTCCCAGATGCAATGAGAAATGATATCTGCAAGTTCCTGCCTCAAAAAAGTCAGTGCCCGAAGCTTATTTATTTTGCAGTAAAGGGAACTGTGTCTGTCATTACATATAATTTGACTTTATATATATTTTTTAAGGCCACTTATACAGTGCATTATCCCGTCTGTGCTTTGGCTGTGAGTAGGTCCTTGCGCCATACTTTGGAGTCTGCAGAACACATTGATTGAGCAAAATAATAGTTCTCGTGCATTCCCAAGGAGCTCTTTGCTAAGGACAATATTTATTTAAGCAACAGCTTGGCCGGGGCTCTGAGCAGCACAACAGCACACAACTCTAATTTGGCAGGAGCAGTACTAATACGGCAGGACTTGTTATTGGCAGCTCATGGGCCAGACATCACAGTATTAGAGAATAGAGTGCTAGTCACAAGACAGTGGCCTCCCAAGAGGTACAGAAAAGGACTCCGCCCCGTGTTGCAGTTTGCCATGTTTTTAATACAAGCATAATCACGACTTTTAGAATCAGGCTCAGAATTTAGCATGAGATACCAGCGACGCTTCTTTGCTACTGGGTAGGGGATTATGCAGGTGGAACAACATGGTCGCACTCTGTCTGCTTTACAGCCATGCAATGGGACCGCTGTAGTAAACGAAAGTAGACAAATTGGATAAGAGTTGTGTCTATAGCTTTTTAATTTTGTACCCTGGCTCTGCCTCTGTTTATAGAACACACTCATACACATTTTTGGGCATCACATCTGGTTGTTTGGGATTCATTTAACCTAGCAACCAGGCACTGGGTTGAATGAAAGCAATAAAAAGTTTCAATAGCCATATAATTGTAGCTTCACGGAGGTTTTTTGGCTGAAGGGGTCAGTGACCCACCACCAGAAAGCTGGAAAGAGTTAGAAGAGAAAGGCAGATAATTAAAAAAAATTATGAAAGATAAAAAATGAAGGCCAACTGAAAAGTTGCTAAGAATAGGACATTCAATTCAATAGGACATTCAATAACTAAAACTAAACACACATACAAGTTTTGGAACCCACAATGGGTGCTATTTAAGATGGATAGGCATTGCTTTGTAAGTGGGGCTCAATATGGTCCAGTATTGCACTTGGGAATGATGGGAGGAATAATGTAGGAGATCCTAAAACAGGCTGGCAAACTATAATACAATGTGCCCTTTACTATCTGATTTTGGGGGCATTATCTTATATTAATTGTAAAGTCCAGTTTTGCAAAATTCTAATGCACCGACTGATTCCTTCCCCCCCTCAGGTTCAGTTCCTCCACTGCCTGAAACAAGCACAATCGGGAGGTGAGAGTGAAGTGGTGGACGGGTTCCACGTCTGCCGCAAACTCCTAGAGCAGAACCCAGAAGCCTTTAACATTCTCACGTCTGCTCAGATCGATTTCACGGACACTGGAGTCGATTACTGTGATTTTGCCCTGCAATCCAAGCAGCGGATTATAGAGTAAGCATGTTTGGATACTTTCCGTCTGGGGGTGGGGGTGGGGGGGGTGGAAGAGGGCCACTCAAGAGGTAAGGCTGCCACCTTATGGAAATGAAGGGAACCCCAGTTATTTCTATAGTTATAGTAGTAGCAGATTCATGTATTGATCAAAAATGAGAGTAAAGAAAAGACATTTTGTGGGTTCCTCACTGGTCCCTTTTTTGAGATTAAAGAAGGATTGCTACTGTGACTTCTGTAGCACCGTGTGGCAAGATGTAAATACCCATGTTTAGTTTCCAGCAGGCTTCTTAGATCCAACACCTAAGAAGATGTTCACCTGTAACAACCAGGGCCGGATTTCTAAACCGGCCGCCCCTAGTCGCACACCCCTCCCCCCGAGTGCGCATGCGCAATGCGGGCGAAGAGCGTGCGCATGCGCAATGTGCGAAGAGCACGGGGGGTAGGGTTGCGCGCACGCATGCGCGGTTAGCCAAAGTTGCATACGGAGCAGTGGGGAGAAGTCCCCATTGCTCTGTATGTGAACAAAAATTTTAAAAGATTTTAGTGCGGCGGGGCGGCATGCCGCCCCCAGGTTTCTGCCGCCCTAGGCCCGGGCCTTTGTGGCCTCTCCACAAATCCGGGCCTGGTAACAACCATCTTTGACTTCAGGGTTAGCTGTCCTGTACATGGGCCAAGAGTGGGCTCATTGGAATTGCCACCTAAGAGACCCCTCAAATGTGTTCTCCGGCACTTAAACCGGCACAGGATCACTATTGTACAGAGTGCAGTTTCAGTCTCCTTCACTAAATTATGAGACTTGCCAATTCAGGGGCATCAGGAGTAAAGGATTGTATTGGGTAATGTCTGGCCAGTAAGGTTGGAACTAGTCGGCCATATTAGTTTTGTTCTCTACATTCATCAATAACCGCCATTTTTTTTCCTCTTTAAAGGTTAGACCCGAAAGGGAATCTCTTGCGGATCAATTTTAACAACGCCACCCGGGACTCTGTGTTAGACATTCCAGCTGATAGAGTGCAGCCCTTTTACTCCTCTCTCAGAGCCTTTGTGGATCTCATGAACAGACCCGAAAATACATTTTCTTACAAAATGCAACCAGGTAACTGGGAATAAAGCCCTGACTGACTTCGTTTTGAGATAGTGGGACCCATAATATTCTGTGTTAGTGCTCTGTACTGATATGGCGCCTACAGGCCCCGCACAGGTTTTATTCAGAATGAAGCAGAACCAGTAATTATCATGGGGCTATGGTTTCAGTTTGTGGGGTTCCATTTGTGGAAATGACAGGGGCACAGAGGGGTGCTGAGTATTCTCTGCATGCTGAAATATACAGGAGGGGAAACATATAGTTACAAAGGGTTGAAAAAAAGACCATCAAGTTCAACCCTTCCAAGCAAACCCAGCACACACAACCTAAACTTACCAATCTATACTGTACTGTAAACAGTACAAGCCATAGGCCTTAGAGTGAATGTGGCCTTAGCCAAATGACTGAGCTCCAGTGGGTCAGGAGATTCTGGTGGAGCTCACACCAGATACAGTTATCCAATAGTGGGTGCCATAACCATATATTTTCTTTTCAAAATGTACATTATTTTTTTAAATAATTCTTTTCCTTCCAGGGCACGTGGTGACTTTTGACAACTGGCGAATCCTACATGGTCGTCGCAGCTACCAATCAGAGGCCACAGTCTCACGCCATCTGGAAGGCTCTTATTTGGACTGGGATGTTGTTTTGTCCAGAATGAGAAGTTTAAAGAAGAAGCTGGAGCTAGACAATTAAACCTCTTAATGATACAGCCAAGTTAAAGGGAAAGTAGGCCTCACTTATGAAAATGGAGTAATCAAAAGCCATCAAGAAGTTCTATAACTTGATCATTTTGCAAGGCTGTGGGCTGAGCAGTATATAGTACTGTCCAGGGGACTCCAAGATGACTTATATGACATTGTTTAATAACCGATGACATCACAAATCACTAATTTTCCAGCTGTAATTTATAGGTTATTTATGCCTTATTTATAGTGTAATCTGCCGATGTTTCCTTAGAGCACCACTATTTAATGGCTCCATTTTTAATTTACTTAGGCACGTTGGGAGAGGGGGACCTGCGGGCCCCACAGCGCCCAGCAGGAATGGTTTTTGGGGTTGGCGAGGTTCACAAGTGCCGAGGCCCACAGGGTTTTTTCCTGGTGTCCCACCGGCCCAGTCCAATCATGAATGGCTCTAGGGCCCAGGCTGTTATAGCTAAAGCTTCTACTGGAGGCAATGGCAGTTATAGTATAGGGACTGAGATTTGTGCATACAAGGGACAGACCCAGCTGCCTTCTCAGAAGATAAGCAATGCGCTGCTATAAGTGCCCCACAGGAATAACCCAAACCGTAATTACACCAGCTCTATAAACATGCTGTAAGCATAAGGGCATATGGGGGGGGGGATCTATGCAGGAAAATGAATTAAATTTCATGCAATCAGTTACAAAAAGACAAATATTGTAATGCAATAGTGTCCCTTATAATGAATGGTAATAGGCAATATAGTTCAGGGAATGCAATGGTGCAAATGTTACTCCAGGTCTAGTAACCCATAGCAACCAATCAGCTGGTCTAAAAGCCAACATGATTAGTTGCTGTGGGTTGCCAGGCTGAGGGAAATCTCTGCAATGGATTTATATAATATTATACGAAATATAATACTAATCTGCTGGCTGTTAGCCCTGTATGTGCCAAGCCATCAGAATAAATGCCACACACTTTGTCTGGTTTTTGTTTTATTGTATAAATCTCAGTTATTTTTCATGTCTCTTTCTTACAATAAAATATAAATTCAACACGAATTGCTGCACCAGTGCCTTCCTTCCCTGCGGCTGCTGAATACAACAAACACAAGGTCACAGGACAAATACAATTTATTGGCTATAGTCTAAATGGACTTGTATGCGGTGATACATTTGCTACTGGTCTGGTAGCCCATAGCAACCAAGCAGTTTGCACTTAAAGGAGAAGGAAAGGTTGAACCTCTGGGTATGTGCCAAAATGTTAGGCAGCCCCCAGTCATTGTATTCACTTACCTGATACCCCGGGCTGGTGTGATATTCTGCTGATTGGGGCACCAGCTGGGGGTATCAGATAAGTGATCCTAATTACGGGGGGATGGGGTGCCTTACATTTAGCACCCCCCAGGGATTTTAACTTTTCTTTGCTTTTAACAGTCAGCTGGATGAAAAGAGTTGCTATGGGTTACTAGAACTTGGCAGAGTTTTTCCTTTTTGTCTGTAATAATAAAACAGTACCTTGTACTTGATCCCAACTAAGATATAATTACCCCTTATTGGGGCAGAACAGCCCTATTGGGTTTATTTAATGGTTAAATGATTCCCTTTTCTCTGTAATAATAAAACAGTACCTGTACTTGATCCCAACTAAGATATAATTACCCCTTATTGGGGGCAGAACAGCCCTATTGGGTTTATTTAATGGTTAAATGATTCCCTTTTCTCTGTAATAATAAAACAGTACCTGTACTTGATCCCAACTAAGATATAATTACCCCTTATTGGGGGCAGAACAGCCCTATTGGGTTTATTTAATGGTTAAATGATTCCCTTTTCTCTGTAATAATAAAACAGTACCTGTACTTGATCCCAACTAGGATATAATTACCCCTTATTGGGGGCAGAACAGCCCTATTGGCATGTCCCTAGCAGCCAGGGCCAGTTTCAACCCCCTCCCCCACTCACGCTTTACCTGAATTGGTTCCAGGGGGGGCCACATCACAAGTGTAGAGAGCGCAACACGTCTCATGGTAGCAGCGCCCCTGCTAGCAGTCAGGATTCAGCTGTTTTAGGCTCACAGTATTATCCTTCAATTGCAGCCAAAAGAGTCAGAGCCAAAGAACAGAAAGGGAATGGTAGACAGACACGGATTTCAGTTGGCATTACATTCATTACATTTACAAATAACTTTAATAAATGTCATTATATCTAATGTATATCAGAAAGTTGCTGAGCATTCCATACCTGTTCAGGAGCCTGCAGATGGCAGCAGTTAGCTATTTTTGCCTCCCTATGGCTGAACAAGCTCTGATTATGTACATGGGCTTTGAGCAGCACAAATAAGATTTCTGGCACATGTTTAATTTTTCAGGAAACTGAGCAAATAGATTTATTAATACAGGTGTGGGTATCCATTATTCAATAACCCGTTATTCAAAAATGTCCGAATTACGGGAAGGCTATCTCTAATAGACTCCATTTGAATCAAATTATTTCCTTTTTTTCTGTAATAATAACCCAGTACCTTGTAGTTGATCCCAACTAAGATACAATAAACCCTTATTGGAGAAAAGACCCCTTATCCAGAAAACCCCAGGTCCTGAGCATTTTGGATAACAGGTCCGATACCTGTACTGCAATGTATTAGGCAGAGACCCATCTTTTGCACCTGGCAATGTATTAAATTATTCATTTGCTGTTGTATTCCTGGAAGAATACCATATAATATTTGTTCCTGTACGTGCTGATGGGTTTTATGGTTGCTATAGGGGAAAAAGCACAGAACACCCAATTGTGGCAGGATTATAAAAGCTCTAGGATGGGCGCCATATTGAGCTTGTACTGATGCTTGTAAAGTGAAAGCTTGTAAAGTGAAATCAGAATGCTTGGAAGACTCTGAAATAACCGTCTCCCTTTAGGTTAGCCACCTTTTTTTAATTCTATTGTTGGCCTTTAGGTTGTGGGGTATCCAATGACATTACTTGGGGATGGGGAAATGGGCGGGCTAGGCAGAGAAAATGAGGGGGGCAGAGGCTGGCTTCTATATAAAAGGGAGTGATCGTACGCGCTTACAAATTTCCAGGCAGATATTTTTCTGGTAAATTTATAATACTGGCACTGGCCCCAGCTAACAATTTGTCTGTCAGGCCAGTCAAATACTGTCTGGGTGGCTACCCTATCTGGCACTAATTCCAGAGTTCCTCTAGCACAGGGGCCCCCAACCTTTTTGACCCGTTAAATGTAAAGAGAGTTGGGGAGCAACACAAAGCCCAATAAGGGCTGTGATTGGCTATTTGGTAGCCTCTTTGTGGACTGGCAGCCTACAGGAGGTTCCGTTTGGCAGTACACATGGTTTTTATGCAACCAAAATTTGCCTCCAAGTCAGGAATTAAAACAACACCTGCTTTGGGGACAGTGGGAGCGACATCCAAGGGGTTGGGGAGCAACATTTTGCTCATGGGCCGCTGGTTGGGGATCACTGCTCTAGCAGATTGGGTTCCTGGAACAACTGTCAGTGTGTGACGGGGGTACCTGGAGTGTATCTGCAGGGAAGTTGACCTAAAGAGCCTTCCATCCAAGCTTCTGCACAGCCACAGCTCCCCTAAGCCCATAGTGTGCTGTACACCCAAACTGTCATCTCCCGTCTGCCACCATAGTGTTTCTTGCACAAGAAAACCAATCAAGCAAATAACAGAGATTTGATGGGAGGGCCCACTATGACTGGAGCCAACCAGTATATTACCTGGCATGATGGTGGACCAGTCCTTGCCCCTTGCACTTACCTTCCTTGCACCAGAGGGGGACCACATCACTAATACAGAAAGCACAATTGCTCTCGCTACACTAGAAGAGCCTGAATTTCTAGTTTTATAACTGGAAATTTGGTCTTTAAAGTTACCAGGAGCAACTTATTGCTGTCTGTCTATCTATCTATCATCTATCTATCTGTCTGTCTGTCTGTCTGTCTGTCTGTCTGTCTGTCTGTCTGTCTGTCTATCTATCTATCATCTATCTATCTGTCTGTCTGTCTGTCTGTCTGTCTGTCTGTCTATCTATCTATCTATCTATCTATCATCTATCTATCTATCTATCTATCTATCTATCTGTCTATCTATATTATTTATGGACAGAGGCGCCTATTTATGTTAAGGCTCAAGAGAGTAAACATGAGGAAGAGCTTATTTAGATTTCTTTGTCTCTCAGCAATACGTCCCCTTCCTTGATCCCAACTAACAGTGACATAACTTTAAACAGGATAAGGGTCAGGTTTCCAAACGCAGCAAACAGACCACCCACATGTACCCAATAGGGACATCACTGTGCCCGTTACATGGAAACTTATTCTCACTGTGCTAATTCCTCACTCTGGGCCCCAGGGGTAGAAGCCTACATGGATCATCTCATTCTATGGTGGGCAAATGAATCCTTACAGAAATCCCTGGGTTTTACTTGCACAGAGTGCTACCTGCCCTTACAGCCTGACACCTTTTTATAAAATGGCTGAATTGTTGGTAACCATATGGATCCCCTGGGCATTTTGTCACTTAAATGAGTGACAGAGTGGTTGGAAGCATAAAGTCATGTTTGTATGCGCGCAGAAAGGCCCGAACAAATGCGTCATGCACATAAAGGCACAAATAAATGTATCGTGTGTATAGTGCGCCTGAAATTTGCCTCGCACGCAACCACCCCCCCTCCCGGTCCATGTAAATTTTTTTGGGCTTGATACCAGTCCTTGGTGCTAAAAAGGTTGGGGACCCCTGAGTTAAAATATATATATATGTATATATATATATATATATATAATATATTTAAGCCCATAAAATAAGAGAAACTCACTGATACAAACCTGGGTTTGAGAACCCCTGGGATGTATCAATGTTCAGGCTGCACACAATGCCATAGTGTGATCAGAGGCACGGAATTTATACACCCAGGCACAGGTCATAAAGTCCAATTACGGGGGCACCATACTTGTATCTCTAAATATGTAATCTATGCGTTGACTTGTCCTTGTGGAATCTATATTGCGCATTTCTCAACATAAATCCTCCATTAATCTGGGAAACACCAAATTACCCGTTTCCAAACATTTTTTGGATATGGGCCATAAAGCAGACCAACTGAAATTTATGGTCCTGGAAGGGATTCCGCCCCTAAAATATGTAGGGAATCGGGAACTCAAATTGAAACAGAGAGAAGTTTGGTGGATACATAAACTACAGTCTTTGGCACCAAAAGGGATAAACAAAGACTATGATTTATATCTTTTTTTATGAATGTATATATTATGTTCCAATTGTTTGCACAAAGGGTTACACATGCAGGGAGTGTGGGTGGATATAATGGATTGTTTACAACTGTTGCCAAGGTATCACCTATCGTGTCACTTCCTGTATTTGACTACTTAGTTGGAGAATTGCACCTGCGCAACTGTTTGTCTGTTTGAGCTTGATAAAGGGCACAGGGCTTGCCCGAAACGTCGCTGAATTACTACCGAAATGCAGGCTACATGTAAGATGTTTTTATTATTATGAACTGAATAGACATAATTACTGTATATATATATATATATACAGGTATAGGACCCCTTATCCAGAATGCTCGGGACCAAGGGTATTCCGGATAAGGGGTCTTTCCGTAATTTGGATCTCCATACCTTAAGTCTACTAACAAATCAATAAAACATTATTTAAACCCAATAGGATTGTTTTGCATCCAGTAAGGATTATTTTTATGTTAGTTGGGGTCAATTACAAGTTACTGCTTTATTACTACAGAGAAAAAGGAAATCAGTTTTAAAATTCTGAATTATTTGATTAAAATGGAGTCAATGGGAGATGGGCTTTCCGTAATTCGGAGCTTTCCGGATAAGGGATCCCATACCTGTATGTATATATATATATATATATATATACAGTAATTATGTCTTTATATTTAGTAAAATATGAAATATGATTTTTACATTTTTTTAAGACAGTTGGAAACCTATATATTGTTAGAGAAGTGAAATTACACAAAACTTTTAGCATATTCTGAGAACTTGTCCTAGGCCTCCCCCTAAAGTGAAAGTGCACGAAACGTCTCAAAATTGTCTGTCAGTAAAAGTACCAGAGGTTCTATATCATTCACATCACTCCCTGCCCCACTGGAGCTTACAATCTAAGGAATGATAAACTCTTTTTTAAAAAACCTTTGTTAGGCCTTATAAGGATCACCTTGTGCAGAAAGCTTATCTGTGGGCTGCGCCAGGAAGTGAGGCGGGAAGTGCTGAAGTGATTTTATATAATTGTTTCGTTAGAGAAATAATCGAGAGATTCTTAATTAAAAAGGGGACCTACTATCCCTTCCCTGTGCAGATTCATGTTGTAGTTTTACTGGGGCCGGGATATAAAAGTCTGACAATTTGTGTAGCATAATATATAAACAAAGACGATGTACAGCCACTTCCTGGTTACCAGCGTGGATTTATGTGCACCCCCTGCAGAGCAGCAAATAAATGGACTGACCCAAGTCTCCTCTATGGGCACTGTACCCCCAGGAGCACAACTTAATCACAAATGCAGCTAAAACTGGGGCTTCATTCAGCATTTACATGTGCCCCACTGGGTACTCTCCCCATGGGGTGATTAGAATTACCCCAAGATAAAATCCTGCACAGTGCAGGCTACTCACAAGGATGTATTAAAATAGAGCATATCAGAATCCAGTTCCAACAGCAATCTTGAAACGCGTTGAGCTATATCCATATTGGATCAAGAAATAGTTAACCTTGAAGCCCAACTAACCTAGGCTGAAAACCACCTTTCCCCTCAAACACGCCATAACTGGCTCTCAACACAGGCCTCATTGCATGCGGTCCAAATGAAACAGGTCAGGAAATCTATATTATGCCAAAAGACAAATATATTTGACATGGGTGACAAAAATGGAAAACTATTAGCCCTACTTTCCAAAGACATATTAGCCCTAACCAACATCCCCACAATTAGAGATAACAATGGTACTGCCACTAACCCTATGAATTTATCCTAACTTTACAAAAATATTACTCGCAGCTATACACCTCCCAAATGAAATGATCCAAAGAACAGATACAGGTATGGGATCCCTTATCCGGAAACCCATTATCCAGAAAGCTCCGAATTACGGAAAGCCTATCTCCCATAGACTCCATTTTAATCAAATAATTCAGAATTTTAAAACTGATTTCATTTTTCTACACTACTACAACAGTGCCTTGTAACTGATCCCAACTAAGATATAAATAATCCTTATTGGATGCAAAACAATCCTATTGGGTTTAATTCATGTTTTATTGTTTTTTTAGTAGACTTAAGGGATGGAGATCTAAATTACGGAAAGACCCCTTATCCAGAATACCCTTGGTCCCAAGCATTCTGGATAATGGGTCCTATACCTGTATTAGATTATCTCCAACTGAAATCACTGCTCTGGACTCACACCCTTATGGTATAACCCACAACTCCCTCACGCCTCACCTGCTTTCCAACCCTGACCCCTAAATATGGGCTAGCCACAATATTAATTATGTTGGTCAAATAATAGATCAATGAGAAATTCTTCCCTTTAATATGTTAACAGATAAATTCAATCTGCCCAACCGAATGCTTTTTACATTCCTTCAGCTATGCCACGCATTTAAGGTACAACTAGGCGAATTAAATATTGACACCACTCCCAGAAGACTTGAAGAGATGATATTTAATCCTACACTGCAGAAACCTGTCTCCCAATATTATACTTAATAAGCCCAAGGACATAATTCTTCCAAAGCTATATGAAAAATGTCAAAAAGACATACCACACCTTACAAAAGAAATGTGGAATGACATTTTAGAAACCAATAATACAGCATTAATTAGCTCTAAAGACAAAATTATTCAATTTGGCTACACTTGATAAACCCTACCATCCCAGACATATGGCCCAAGTGTGATCACTCACCCACAGACTACATACATCCAGTCTGGCATTGCCCCACCATTAAAAAATTCTGGACACGAGTAACATAGGAAATTAGTCATCTATTGGCGCTTATAGTTCCCCTTGACCCTGCCTTATTACTATTAAATCAAACAGAGGACACTGCTCCCACCAATGCAGAATGCACCTTATTATATTTCCTATTTGTACAAGCAAAACGATTGATAGCCCTCAACTGGAAATCAAATCACCCTCCCAAAAAGAAACAATGGATTGAGTTAGTCAGTCCCATTATACCAACTAATATAGGGTCGAGGTCGAGGGTTTCCCAAGAAATTTGGGAAAATATAGTCTGCAGCACCGAGAGTATTTGCAGTCGCCCCGTGAATGACAATTACTGTACAGCGTTTGCCAGCAGGAATGTGTGTCCCTCATAGTCACCGCGGGTTTCGCCCATAATGACATTTCTGAATGTCCTATAATGGGGGCATATTACCAGGCCCCACCAATGGAATAAAAAGCACGTACCCATTTGCCATCTATGTCTGCTTCAGGGCAAAATGGAGAAGTACCTACTGTTCATTCTAGGGATCTTTCTTTTTGTTTTTACTTTTTGATTTATATTTGTTATATTACAGATATACACAGGCCAATCAAAACTGTCGACAGACCGTGTCAGCAGCTTATTTGCCTATGTATGGGGCCCTACGAGGGGCTTCCTCAACCTATATTTGGCTAAAAGTTGGCAAAAGGTATATTCAGCACAAACACTCAATATTCATTGTAGTGAAGCACTGAATCCAGGATTCGGTTCGATATTTAAACCAAATCCAAATTCTAAAAATCACGGGACTTTTTGTCACGTAAACACAGAAGTGGAAAATTTTTCCCTTCCAAACATTTATTATATAGACAGAGGTGCCTTTCAAACCCTTCCAAAGCCTAATTAGGATTCGCATTCGGTTCAGTATTCGGCCGAATCCTTTACGATGGGTTTGGGAGTTCGGTAGAATCCGAAAAACTGGAGCATCCCTAGTTCAGAGACAAACCCCCTAGCACGTCCCTAGCAGCCATTTAGCAGTCTAATTGGTGTTAACGCCAGGCAGCGGACAGAAGCCCACAGGGTCAGGGTTCAGCTGTTTTAGGCTCACAGTATTATCCTTCACTTGCAGCAAAAAGGCCTGCTATTAAAAGTATATGTCTGACTGTTTCTATTCCTCTCACTCCTGGTTCTGACTCCTGAGACAATATAGCAGAAGGCAGCTGATTAACAGATCTGAAGGAGAACTTAAATTGGCATTACATTTAGAAATAACCTAAACATCTGTAATGAATATAAACAGGAAATTTGATTTCATTTAGTGAAAAACCTTTTGGCCACAGGACTCTCTTGGTGCATTTATACAGTTGCCTGCAGATGGCAGTAGTTAGCTATTTTGCCTCCTTATGGCTGAATTCTTTGGAAGTAAATTCTGGGAATTATGTACCGGGGCTTTGGGCAGCACAAATAAGATTTCTGGCACGTGCTATATTTATCAGGAAACTGTGCAAAAACACTTATTTAGACACAAATGTACTAGGCGGAGACCCGTCTTTTGTACCATATATTTGCTTCTGTACATACTGATGATTTTTTTATGGTTGCTATGGGGGAAAAGCCTAAATTAACCAATTATGTCTGAATTATGAACACAAGCGCAAATACAAATCTCCAGAATGGGTGCCATATTGAGCTTTCACTGATTCACACAGGTTCTTCCAACCATACATGGTCCACAAGTGCACCCATAATGCACCCATTCAGCCTGCTCCAATTAATTGCTTGCACTTACACATATGTTCATTTTTTACCGGAATACCCGGAGCCCATCAGAGAACCTCAAGAGACCACCAGTATCTTTTTTGATTGACCAACCAGTATCTTACCTAGTATCCTAGTATGGTGTTGAGCCAGTCCAACCCTATGCTATGTGCATTGATGCACTGGAACTGATATCATCCCCAGTCTAAAACTGTGCACCACAACTTGAAGGAGTCACCCTGTGGGGTTATAAGTGCACCATGTTTTACAGTGGCATTAAATCGGGGAAAAGGCCTGTGTAGATGATCATTAAAGTGGTAGTGTTTCCTACTAAATGCTTTAGGACTGCCCCCACCACTAATAAAGAACTAATATTAGTTTCCATCCTACCAACTAACAAACCTGGGCTCAATTTGTTGGTGCTAACAAACCAGAGGGGAGAACTGGAACCAGACCTGCTGTTATTGGAGCTCCAACATTCCTGCTCACCTGCTATAACTTCCTTACACTTTCCCCTTCCTTTGTGATAAGACTGTTTGCAGCCCACTGTGTGCTCATGGTTATCGCTCCTCCTGACTGATCCGCCTTCCTGCTTGTGTTTGCCTGCTGGCAGCTCCATAATTGGATTTAAAGAGCACAAAAAAGTGAGTGGATAAGATTAGCAGAATACAAAGACATGAGGAACAACAACTCATTCTCATACGAGATGCAAGCAGGGCCCCTCTTTGAGGTCCGACCTTTGGTCATAGTTTCCCTAAACCAAAAATAAGGAGACACTATCGAAAAATACTGTAACCAGACGTATGCAAGAAACCCAGTAGGCGTTATCCCCTTATTTCTCCCTAACTGGTCTCCATACTCAGCCCACCTAAGCCAAGGTACTGGGGTTTCCCCCACAGTGAGGGAACCGCTGTCTTAGAGCTTTACACAGAAATTTCATGGAACCCAGTTGAAGAACTGTTTCCTTGTTAAATGTGATTACTGAATTTTTTCTGTGCCATTGGTCACTTTGAAAAAACTGGGACATTTCGGGGACATAGGGAGTCTCAATCTGGGCCTGTCCCTGGAACTGGGGAGAGCTGACATTATTGAATAATCTTGCCCCTAGTCTTCTACTGTGGTCCACCTAGTCCGTCACCCGCTATGAAAGAATCTACCCGCTATGATAAGCCCATCCTTCCCTGGAGAACCAGTCCCAGCGGACTACATTAGGAAGAGATTAGAGAAGGGAATACTAACCCTACTTACCCACTCAGGTACAATTTTCAGTACTTATTGTATATATACTCCTCTGTTCAATGCATGCCTGTATTACAGATACAACTGATAAGGGCCCCCCTCTGTGTGTAGAGGTTCCCCTGTGCTCTGCATCCAACCAGTGATGATCCTTGGGATCTTCAGCTTGTTCATTTGCCCAGAACCCCAAAGTGCATTGGTTCTCTTGTACTTGAGTATCATACAGATGACGTGCAGTGAAGTGGTCTGGCAAAGACAGGGGTAGAGGTGGTCCTAGACTTCTCGTAGATCTCCTGAGTCCCAGAGAAGCGAGGGCATAATAGTGTATCCCCTGGGAAGCATTATCAGGAAGCACAATCCTTCCCCTCTTATAGCTGGCTTTAGACCAGTGCTGTCCAAATGATTACATGTTGTGGGCCGATTATTTTCCATATTGAAGGCCAAAATAAATTAAAATGATGGTGTCATATAGTGAAGTCCATGGAGCCTTTGGGCAGACTGAGGCCCATTAAAAACCCTTGCTTTAGTTGACTGTAAATCATCACAAGTGGTGATAGTTGACTTGTATGTTTTGTGCCCTTGGCAAGCACAGACTATTGAGGCCTGGTCATATAGTAGCTGGAATGTTCTGTCACATGAACCTATTATGTATGATGTATGCGTGATAAATATATAGAGGATAATGTACTCCCTACTGTATAGTATAAGGATATTTTAAGTTATTATTAAGTTCCAGGACTCTATTACCATATCATTATTGTTTACAACTGGGGGTACACAATGTTTATAACACAGTGTCATTGAGTCATGTGACATGAATTAACACAAATTTTCCATAGATAATCCTTATTTCTGGAGTTGGGAAGGGCTGTAGCTTTTATACATATTGTGTGGGGAGTTCAATGAGAGTGCAATGATTTTGTTTTTTAATTAAAGTTTATTGAAATTTTAACATAAAATATTGAAAAGAGAAGAAAAAAGGAACAGGTTTACATTTAGATGACAGTACTACAATTCAAGTATTATGGGTTGCTTACAATATAATATTGTGTTACTGTTAATATAATTACTTATAGGTAACTTATTAAACCCGTGGGAGAATGGGGAGGTAGAGGAAAGACATAGGGGGAGGGAAAGACAAAGAGAGAAAATGAAAGTACAACTAGTCAAGTGTTCTAAGTCCAACAATAATCTATGAGCTGGCGTACTAAAATTTGTTTGAATTTTGATATGGTTTGATATGGTTTAAATTCAAATTCAATTCAGTCATTGTTGTATTTATAAAATATCACGTTAATGCTGTTTGAGTTTTTGAGATTTGAAGAACACACTTTTTTTGAGACGATCTAATTAAAACTTGAAAAATTTGTGTTTCCATTAAGGAACAGTAACACCAAAAAATGAAAGTGTATAAAAGTAACTAAAATATAATGTGCTGCTGCCTGCACTGGTAAAAGTTGTGTGTTTACTTCAGAAAGTCTACTATAATTTATATAAGTAAGCTGCTGTGTAGTAAGGGGGCAGCCATTCAAAGGAGAAAAGGCACAGGCACATAGCAGATAACGGATAAAACACTATTGTATTCTACAGAACTTATCTGTTATCTGCTATGTAACCTGTGCCTTTTCTCCCTTTTTCCAGCTTGAATGGCTGCCCCCGGGGCTACACAGCAGCTTATTTATATAAATTATAGTAGTGTTACTGCAGCAAACACACCAGTTTTACCAGTGCAGGGCAACAGTGCATTATATTTTTATTACTTTAAAGCTCTTTTATTTTTTGGTGTTACTGTTCCTTTAATCCTCTTTATTTTTCCCATACAGGAATTGCTCCAGCAGTCCTTTCAGGAGCATTGGCACTCAGTCTTAGAAAACAATATTGTGTTTAAGTTTCCCTTGGAACTGGGTGAAATAGAAAGGAATGATGGGATTAATTCCCCTTGAAAGTGTGTAAAATAGAAAACAATGATGGGATTAACCTCCCCTTGAAAGTGTGTAGCAAAAGGACAGGCTGACAAAGGATATTCACATTTTTAACCATTTTCTAGTTAATCTCGAACATATATAGTATTTGAAGCCTTCCATAGAACTCAATAGCAATTTTCTGGTTCAACGGGGCATTTGCGCATGCGCGTGACGTCCCTTCCGAGTAACAACACAATTTTAGCTGCAGTGCGCTACAGAGTCCCCTGGGGACAAGACGTTACAAGTTGACAGCTCTGCGTTTGGTTCTGCAATGTCGCAGGCTCCTGATAAGTCTGGGTCTCACTGATTCTGCCTAGACTCTTCCCAGTGTCGGGCAAAGCCAGCCAGGCACCAAAGGCAATCTGGCCAGCATCCTAGCCCAGTTCTGCCCCCCTGGGGTAGGTGGGTGTTATAGGGCAACTTGAGGAGCACTGGTTGGGTGGGGCCAGTGGGGGGGACAAGGGACTGGACTTGGGGTGCAGAAGAGGTATGTACCTAGTGCCCCCCACCACTGTGCCCTAGGCATATGCCTCTTCTACCTACCCCACCCACAATTTCTTTAATGAATAACTGTATGGCATAACAGACAGGGCTGTACTGGGCCCACTAACATTCTAGTAATAGGGACTATGGACAGCCCCCAGTGCTGCTCCCTTCTTACTATTACTATCATGCAGCCAACAGGTACCCCACTAAAACTCCCTAGGCCTGGGCCTACGTGGCCTTCCCATTATAGGCTGCCTGAGGCACTGAGCTCTCACACAAACCAAGGGCATACATATTTGCTAGGTCCCAGCAGCCAATCACTAGAGCTGTGCTGTTACTCCCACAATTCATCCTGTCAGTCAGCCCCTGCATTTTATTCCTGTCCAACGTGTGACACACACAGAGCAGCACAAAATGGCGGCTCAAGATAAAAGGGGAATATTTACTGACACAGCCCTTGGTACTTATCTATCTATCTATCTACCTACCTACCTACCTACCTATATCATTTATGGGCACTCATGTTAAGGCTCAAGAAAGTAAACATGAGGAAGAGCTTATTTAGATTTCTTTGTCTCTCCGCAATACACTAGAAGAGCCTGAATTTCTGATTTTATAACTAGAAATTTGGTCTATCTATCTATCTATCATCTATCGATATCATCTGTCTGTAGCTAATCTCTATCTATCTATCATCTATCTATCTATCTATCATCTATCTATCTATCTATCATCTATCTATCGATATCATCTGTCTGTAGCTAATCTCTATCTATCTATCTATCTATCTATCTATCATCTATCTATCTATCATCTATCTATCATCTATATATCAATATCATCTGTCTGTAGCTAATCTCTATCTATCTATCATCTATATATCAATATCATCTGTCTGTAGCTAATCTCTATCTATCTATCTATCATCTATCTATCTATCTATCTATCTATCGATCATCTATCTATCGATATCATCTGTCTGTAGCTAATCTCTATCTATCTATATAATTTATGGACAGAGGCGCCTATTTATGTTAAGGCTCAAGAGAGTAAACATGAGGAAGAGCTTATTTAGATTTCTTTGTCTCTCAGCAATACGTCCCCTTCCTTGATCCCAACTAACAGTGACATAACTTTAAACAGGATAAGGGTCAGGTTTCCAAACGCAGCAAACAGACCACCCACATGTACCCAATAGGGACATCACTGTGCCCGTTACATGGAAACTTATTCTCACTGTGCTAATTCCTCACTCTGGGCCCCAGGGGTAGAAGCCTACATGGATCATCTCATTCTATGGTGGGCAAATGAATCCTTACAGAAATCCCTGCCCTTACAGCCTGACACCGAGGCTACAGCGCCCCCAGGCAAGGGAGATTCTACTGACATGAGCCATTTTGGGAGGCCATTTGCCCAGTACATAGGCCAAAGCAGCAGGTTGGCAAGCCTAATGGGGGGGGGGGGGGGTGCTAAGCAGATCTCAAAACAGTGTTCAGAGCAGAAGAAACAATAACATTTTCCAAATACTTTTTTTACCATTCATATAGAATGCACACTTTAAATCAGGTTGAGCATGCCGTGTCACAGAGTAACTGTCAGTTTGAGCTTGCTGTGTCACAAAGTAACTGTCAGTTTTAGCATGCTGTGGCGCAAAACAACTGTCAGTTTGAGCATGCTGTGTCGCAAAGCAACTGTCAGTTTGAGCATGCTGTGTCGCAAAGCAACTGTCAGTTTGAGCATGCTGTGTCACAAAGCAACTGTCAGTTTGAGCATGCCATGTCACAGAGTAACTGTCAGTTTGAGCATGCTGTGTCACAAAGTAACTGTCAGTTTAAGCATGTTGTGTCACAGAGTAACTGTCAGTTTGAGCATGCTGTGTCGCAAAGCAACTGTCAGTTTGAGCATGCTGTGTCACAAAGCAACTGTCAGTTTGAGCATGCTGTCACTATGCATGGAGGTGAACTGCCCTGATGTGTTTCATGCAGAAGTCAGAGGGGGCGCCAGGCAGGTACCTCTCCTACCTACCCCTAGTCCATGATCCCATTCCCCCACCGCTTGTCTTTAAGCGGCACCCCTCCCCCGCCAGGTCGGCTTAGCCCCGCCCCTGGGCAACAATTACTGACACCTCCCAACATATTTGATTTCCAAAGTTTTCCTTAGTCTGAGCCCCTTCTTCCGCTTGGGGCAGCTTAGGGGATGAATAAGAAGTGCGCTGTTCATTAGACAAGTCTTAATGTTGGGTTTATCTGTGTTTGTACATCTGTTATATTTGACCTTTAGGAAATGCCTTTCATAATATAAGTAAATTCAGTTGGTCAGGCTTTTCTTTAGAGTTTAAATAATCCAATCCCTTGATTGCTTTGGTTGTTGGTCTATGTATATATGTATGTATAACTTTATTTATAAAGCGCCACAAGGGTACGCAGCGCTGTACAAGCTTACAATATACAATTACACACAGGGAGGACAAGTGTTATAATAAATAAATACAATAAATATATATAAATGCATGGGGAATAAGTTCCATGAGGTATGAGACACAGTAGGAAGGAGCTCCCAGCCCCGTAGAGCTTACAATCTAAGTACCTTTATTTCCCATCTACCCTTGGTTAAGGCTCAAATCTAAAGAAAAATGTATAAAATGTACTGTATGTAATTGGTGGGGGCAATCTTTGACCCTCCTGCTGTTCATGAACTCCTAGAATTCCCTAAACAGTTACTAATAGTCTCTTTGCCCTTCCTTTCTTGGCCTTGCCTGATTCCTTGTCCTATATCTACAGCCTACCCTCCTATTTTCTCTGTGTTTGGCTAATGTCTAATGACATGATTGCACCACCACTAGAGGCCTCTTGGCCAATGAGTGGATTATGGCCCTACTCTGATAAGGTCTGGCTAATGATCCCCATACATAAATATGCTGATAGGTGGCCATTAGCCAACTTGGTCTACCACTGGGCCAGTTTGACCAGTCAATCAGATCCATTAATTTCACCCGATGTGGCTTTCATTTGTGTCTGGTTATACCGACCCCAGATCATTTAGTCATTGTGTCCTTCTTTTCTAGGCTTATGGGATACATGATGGTGGCCGTCAGTCTCCATTACCGCAAATGGCAAGGTGCAAGCCGGGGTTTGGGCGCTTCTCTGTTGGCCAAAGAACCCTTACAGCACCATGTTATCTGCAGGCCAATACCGTTTTATTATCTCTTGTGAAACCTAATTTATTGAGTTGTACTCTACTGTAAATAAAGGCTGGGACCAACGGGCAAACTTTGGCTTCACTGATAGGAGGAAAATGCAGGTTTCTCACCTCCCAAAGCCTTTTGTTGCCTTTATCTGCCGAGTGCCATAAACCTTATCATAAAGCAGGAATACAAGGGACATTGATAAGATAAATCACAATGGCCACCTTTGGTTTTACAGGGCTAAGAGCAGCAGAGGGTGAAATACATATCTGTGACTGTGCTTTTATTACTGAGTTACAATAACAGGGAAGAAAGCAATACACACTGTATGGTATCAGCACACACTGTATACACTTCATACTCCCCTGCCACAAAGTTACCCCTAAACCATCACTGTCACCTCTCACCGTCATGCGGGATAACATTTTTAATCTGAAAAGCGTCATGGGGAATAATGCCATGTATCCCATAGGCCTAAAAAGACTGGATCCTTGATTTCAAATGTTAGTAACCCTTTGAGATTTTGCTTAGTGAAATAGTGACATTCCTATGCACATTTATTACTAATGTTTGGTTACTTTAACCCTATTTGTAAATGCAGTTGCCATATCTCTCCGTCCCTTTCCATTCTCTGCCCTGTTTGCTCTGATTCTGTAGCGGAATGAACAATCCAATGGAAAGCATGCAAGGCTGACTTCTGATTTTTTGTTTCAATAGTCAGAACCAGCAGTACAAAACTATTGGCAGTTTTGACTGTGTATTTAGAATTATATTTTTTTACAGCAGCAGCATTTCATTTTTTGGTTTATATCCCTTTTAAGTAAGAGGTTTGTCCTGTCAGCAGTTCAGTCTAACCCAGTGGAAACCTGGTCTATGGACCGGAGTAAAAGGAGGCACCAATGATGATGATGATTTGGGGCCTTTGGATGGCGGCGGCACCTATACTGATTGTTGTGGCAAATGGAAAGGAGCAGTTTCTGGGGAATTATTGCTGTGGATATTTAATGTGCATAATTCAACAACTTCACGTTAAGATTAGACAGAGGTGCCTTCCCCCTAATTGATTTATTGATTGATGTGCCCACCCCCCATATTGGGAGCGGTATTCTTAATTTCACTCACATTTGTGTCTAAAGCTGCCTTGATGTTGTGGCAGAAAAGGGAGGAATGGCATAAATCTTAATGGCCATAATGCCAATGATTTTGCTTCATTTTGTTCTCAACAAGCAGTGAATTATAGACCCCCTAATATATTATGAATAGCGAGCAAACATGGCAGGTCGTGTCCTTGATTCCCACTGCAAACTATTCTAGCCATGGGGGGGGTGCATTTCCTTGGCACAAGTTGGGTCTTCTCATCCCTAGCTTCCAAGGTTAACCACTAATGGATAACCATAGTGCTTATTGGACATTGCATCTAATTCGCTGGGTGCAAATCTGGTTTGCCTATTGACACAATGTACTTTGGGAACCCTGAAGCTGCTACCCTGTCCTGGAAGGTGATAGCTTCACAGTTGTTACAGTGTTGTATTGTGTATAAAGATGTTATCCAGAATAGGTAATTACAAATGCACAAAAGTCTCATTTCATTGTTGCCTGAAGCAATTTTTTATATAACAAAATGAAAGCATGAATAAAACAATCTGCCAAATAAAACCTTATAAGGCTATATATTATCACTTTGGTCCTATAGGTCTAAGGCTGATGCCACACGTGGCGTTTTTACGCTGCGTATTTTCTAATTCTCTCAGCGGCTGAAAAACGCCCGATATCATCATCCATAGAAATAACTTGAAAAGACTCGAGGCAAACCACACAATGCGTAAATACGCTAGAAAACGCCTTAGCATGGATTTTTCAAGCGTTGGCTGAAATACGCCAGTATTTGCACAGCAAGCTATTCCTATGTATACACAAAGGCAGCTGCCAGACCTAGCAGAAATACACGGCGTTTTTTACTATTTTGCACTATTAGCACCATGGAAACGGGATTTGCTATGTCACCAGTACTAGGCTGAAAAACGCCATAGTCAGGAGCTGTGTGGCTTGTGCGGCGTTTTTAGGCTGAGAAAACACGCAGCGTAAAAACGCCACATGTGGCATCAGCCTAAAGCCCCCCAGAATAACGGCTACCATCAGCATCAGAGCAAGAGTGGTGACTGAATGGATTGATAAAGCAGCTGCTTTCCCAGTAACCAGATTAGTTAACGTTATGGGGCAATTTGGCAGCTCAGATAGTGTATTCCATTTGCTCAGTGGCACACTAATTGATTTTGCCCCTCAATGCCCACTAGGCAGTCATTACAAAGAGCTTGTGCAAGGTGATTTTTATATAGAAATGCAGGGACATGCATGGACTGCCAACTTCTCTAGCGGCCATTCCTGTCAGTGCAGACGTTAGGGGTTTAGTTATCCTTTACATCTGAACGTTGGAGAAACGTTTCAACTCCTCTGTATATCTAGGGCTCCCCCTGTATCCTTCAGTTCTTTTGTCCTGCCACCAGGGGTGGGGAACATAAATCACAGAAACCAAAATGGACTTTTCTGGCTCAGATCATGCATTAGCCCCCAGGGAATTGAACAATCAATTTGAACCTCTATGGCATTTTCTCCACTGGTTGGTTGATTTCTGTAACTACACACGAGATGGAAGCGGACAGTATTGGCGAAAATGCCATGTGTGCCATAAGCATAAGGAGACTGAATTTTTAATTTCAGATTTTCTGTAAAAATAACCCTATGTTCATGACACATTCCATGCAGTAAGTACAGAATGTGACTGCTGACGTAATTAGGGTGTTATGGTTTCCATTTCTTTCTGTCTATAGAGGAACAGCTAAAAGGGCCACATTTATAACAGTGCAATTTGAGTCACACGCAGAATGTTTATAGTTATTGGTAAATTTTATTGATACGTATATGAATAGAGAACAGGGATACAACATATCATATTGTAATACTATCCCAATTAGCAATAATATTAAATCAATATCATGTAAATAATGAAAATAGAAATCATAAAGCTGAATGTTGGAATGTTGAATAAAGCTGGATCTTTCTTTTTTTCTTAATCGCCCTGGATATCTCGGGATGCCATCGCTGCGCTGATAATGTGGCAAATAATACTGTTCCATAATCATCCTCCTCATCTTCACTGCTGTCACTTTTATCACTATTGTCGCTTGTATCGCTGCCACTCGTGCTACTTTTACTCTAACTACTGCTACTCTCGCTGCTGCCACTCTGATCACTGTCACTCTGATCACTGCCGCTTTGATTGCTGCCGCTCCGATTGCTGCCATAGTCACTGCCGTCTTCATCTTCTACTTTTAGCAACTTGAGCAAGTCTAGAAAACAGAAAATGATACTGATATAAAGTCAGGCCCTCAGATGCAATTTCAGTTCCCTTCCTGGGCTGCCTAATGGCTGCCTTACTGCGATTACTTTCTCTCTGTATATATATATATATATATTATATATTCATGCTTACCTTCTCCAGTGAGAACTTCATCAAGTGCCTCATCGACGTCATCTGTTTTATGTGGTGTAAAGCACCATCTGAAGAGCTTGAAAATATCGTTGTGCAGTTTGAATACAACGATCCTACAAAGGGAAAGTAAAAGAGAAATGATTACATTTCTATAGGATACACACAATTCACACTAGATTCTGTGTATTCTGGATTCTAGCATTGCCGAGAGAAAGGGACATAGAGATGGGGAGTGCAAGAAACGGCTGGGGGGGGGGGTCAGTTCTCTGTTCATTTCTGTTTGACAAATAAGAATTGATAGATTATAAAGTTAACCAATACTTACACAAAGTACAAGCCGACCAATATGACCGCAATAAAAATGATGTCTAGCACGATCAGTTTGAAATTAGAGAGAGTTGAAGCCTCTGCAAATAGAGAAAAACAAATCATTATATTTATATACTTCCACTGACTGAGGAAAATGAGCAGTTGGTCTAGTTCTGCCAGTAAATACTATTTATTTTAGTAGCCTTGTATCTCCCTATAGGAATTTGAATTCCTTATACACATCTGCTGCAAGGCCATTTCTTGCACCTACCAACCCTTTGGTACAGAAATATTCCCTTAGATTTTCAATCTGAGAGAGAAGAATCGAAAAGCTTTTACTATGCGCCTCATCTGGGAGGGGTGCAAAGTGCACAAAACAGATGGAAAGTTGCAAGTTTTTTCAACACTTAAAAATTCCCCCTATGAATTTATTATATTATATTAAAGAGCTTAGAAATGATACTAAAGGAAAGGGTTTCACAGAAACCTGTTCTATTTCATTAAAGCAAGAAGAATTCATCATAAACAAAAAATAAACTTACTGTGAATCTCTTTTTTGGATTTAGATTCTACAAGAAGAAAAATTAAAAAAAATAAGTAAAATCTAAGAATTTTCTTAGTTGAAGAAGTCATGGTAGACTAGTTGTCTCTAGACTGGATGTCTGTAAAGACTGAAGCAAGTACTTCAGTGTGTGGGTGTTACAGCTTCATGACATTGTGACATCATCATTGCATTGTGACATCAGCAGCCGGCTAGGGCAGAATAGGGGGGTTCACAGTGGTGATGAGAATCTGTGTGACGATTGCATTGATACTGTAGTAACATTGATGTTCTGGGCAGTATCAATCATATCTACACTGTTATAGTAAAGACACTAAGATTAATACTGAACCAATCATCTCCGCTGTACCTTTTCTATTTCACCACAGCAGAGTTTAAGCACTTTAAATTAAAGATATACTTATGTTTTATCTGATCATCACTGAATATAAATATCATAAAAATGATAGAAATCTTTAATAAATCCATGGCGACACTGTTTACTGTAAATGTTTGTGAAAAACAGATCTTTTAGTCAGATGTTTATATGGGGCAGGGAAGCCATTGTTGCATTGTGACATCATGTGAATGTGAAGAGGTGGCAGGGGTGTTGCTATAGTAACACAATGTACAGCTGATAATGGATAACCATAAGGCACTGAGTGCAGTGATGAGGGTCTGTGATACACCTTATCATTCATTTAAATAATGACTTCTTAGAGAAATAAAATCACAATAAATCAGCTGCATTTTCCCCAGTGGATTTATAAAGATCAGTTTGTGGCTTTTTACTGTGCTTCTTTACCCTAACACACAGGCGTTTGTACCTGCCCTTATTTGTGTGTTCCACCCCATGGGGAGAGTACCCAGTGGGGCACATGGAAATGCTGAATGAAGCCTGGGCATTCCCAGTTTTATATGTGTGTTTGACATTTACTTGTCCCATAGAGGAGACTTGGGTCAGTCCACTTATTTGCTGCTGTGCAGGGGGCACATATAAATCCCCCCCCCCCTCCCCAATGGAATGAATGGGGCCTGTGCTGCAAATCATTTTGACATAGTTTTTTAATTATAAAATATCTAGTTTATTTTTCTCACCAAACAAGTAGATAAAATCATTTTCACTTTTACCATTTCCCGTCTTATTCCCTGAGTCCCTTTTTGCTTGGAGAGCAGTAAAACTAATTCCCGGTCCACAGAGAGGCTTTCTGTACGAGGGGTTCATATCTCAAGGCCTAACAAAGGCTGCAGCTTAGGGTTGGTTTATACAGAGTTTATCATTCCTTAGACTGTAAGCTCCAGTGGGGCAGGGAGTGATGTGAATGATACAGAACCTCTATAAAGTGGTGTGTAAAATGTGTCGGAAAGCAATAGAAATACCAGGAAATAAATAAAATAAATACTTTTAACCCTTTCACTGTCAGCAGGTTTTACACTTCCGGTACAGGTATGGGATCCCTTATCTGGAAACCCGTTATCCAGAAAGTTCTGAATTAGGGAAAGGCCATCTCCCATAGACTCCATTATAAGCAAATAATTCTAATTTTTAAAAATGATTTCCTTTTTCTCTGTAATAATAAAACAGCACCTGTACTTGATCCCAACTAAGATATAATTACCCTTATTGGGGGCAGAACAGCCCTATTGGGTTTATTTAATGGTTAAATGATTCCCTTTTCTCTGTAATAATAAAACAGTACCTGTACTTGATTCCAACTAAGATATAATTACCCCTTATTGGGGGCAGAACAGCCCTATTGGGTTTATTTAATGGTTAAATGATTCCCTTTTCTCTGTAATAATTAAACAGTACCTGTACTTGATCCCAACTAAGATATAATGACCCCTTATTGGGGCAGAACAGCCCTATTGGGTTTATTTAATGGTTAAATGATTCCCTTTTCTCTGTAATAATAAAACAGTACCTGTACTTGATCCCAACTAAGATATAATTACCCCTTATTGGGGCAGAACAGCCCTATTGGGTTTATTTAATGGTTAAATGATTCCCTTTTCTCTGTAATAATAAAACAGTACCTGTACTTGATCCCAACTAAGATATAATTACCCCTTATTGGGGCAGAACAGCCCTATTGGGTTTATTTAATGGTTAAATGATTCCCTTTTCTCTGTAATAATAAAACAGTACCTGTACTTGATCCCAACTAAGATATAATTACCCCTTATTGGGGGCAGAACAGCCCTATTGGGTTTATTTAATGGTTAAATTATTCCCTTTTCTCTGTAATAATAAAACAGTACCTGTACTTGATCCCAACTAAGATATAATTAATCCTTATTGGAGGCAAAACAATCCTATTGGGTTTATTCAATATTTAAATTATTTTTAGCAGATTTAAGTTATGGTGATCCAAATTACAGAAAGATCCCTTATCTGGAAATCCCAGGTCCCAAGGATTCTAGATAACAGGTCCCAAACCTATACTTTAATTGCCAGACAATTGTTGAACATTATGTGCTCCTTCACTTAAGGGGGCATTTCTGGGGGAGACATAGGAAATGGAAATGTATCATTTTTTTCAGGATAACCTAAGCTTTCAAAATACGCTAAACATTTTGTGTCTCTAACAAGATATAGGCTTCTAAATGTCAAAAAATGTAAGAAAAAATATATTTTCCTAAATATAAAGGCGTATATTTGCACAAAATTGAGTATAGGTTTCAGGCTCCCAGCAGGGCACTAGCGAATATTCAAACCACAGCGCCAGACTTTAGATTTCTAGGCCACAAATCCCAGCGATGGCAGGTTTACTCCAGAGCCACACATTTGTCTAACAAACACATTCTGACAAATCCAAATCCTGGAATATATTTCTATTCCAGATAACCAAACCCAATTCCTAAATGTATTTTTAAAAATCACCAATTTATAGGATATTATCTCCCCAGGGGACATTAGTTTCCAAGATAAAACACCCTAAATCTGAACACCGGGGGCCTACTGAGCAGTTTGATGCCCACTGTGCATAGGTGGCGTGTAGAGGCCCAAAAGTGAAGAAAATGCATTCATTATGCATTATTAACACTTTGTTTGCTGCAAAATAAGCAACCTGAATGTATTTTATTACCATACAAACCCCAAAGAGTATGTGGACCCCCAAAAACCATATATTTTTGGATATCTCACATTCTGATAGAACCAAAATGGAGTAGAACCACATATTTACCCCAACTGCCAATGCCAAGCAGTAGTGGTTTTATGGCATTTCTGAAAATGGCCTAAAATGTTTAACCTGACACATTTATCTTGCACAATTTTTTACATACAAAAATAAGGACCTTAAATCAAATTAGTCCTAAGATAATATTGTCAATATTGATACAATGTTGTTTAGATGGAGGTCACTTTGCCCCATTTTTGTCAGGCATTGCGCCAGCCAGCTAGCCGGAATGTCACCAACCCAGCCAGTAAAATACCAAACAAGCCGATATACTGCCCATGAACTTGCTAAACTAGTCTATCTGCCCCAGCCTGCCTCAGATCCACCCCATTCTCCCCTCCCTAGCTCCCACACACTTATCAAATCCCCTCTCAATTCAACACCTGACTGTACAACTCCACCCCTTCATGTAATGACCACCCTGTAACATCATGACTCCACCCATTTACCATCACAGCCCGCCCAGGCCAGTATCATCAGTGTAAAAAGGCAGCAACCCTAATTGCGCTAGTTCACAGATATAATTATGCTGGAATTGTGGGAAAAGAATGTTGTGGTTATAAAATGTGACAAGCTAATATTGAGCTGCACTCATGAGGGTACATTTTGTGTCTGAATTATTTCCCATTTTTCCCCAGGTATGCTTTATACCTTTATAAAAACAAATTGGCTGCCCTACAGCAAGAACATGATTTCTCTTTGAATATTTGTATTTGAGAAAAAAAAAGTGTTTCCCTTTCACCCAAGTGAAATAATAAAAGCAACATAATGTGCTTATCAGTAACGGCTTCTCTATTGTTTCAGTCACTTTTTGCCATGAAAGATCAATTAGTCTTTTTCTCTGGTTCCACTTTTATTTACACTCACCGGGATCTCTAGAAAGTGATTAACGGCTGTAGATTCTAGGATAATACCTTTATTCTGTGTGCAAACTGGGAGTCGCATTAAGGCCGGGGGTTACACAAGGAGGGGGTAAGGCAATGTCCCATCAAAAAGAAATAAATTCTTGTTAACTGCAAGGTAGCGGCGGCCCACCTACACCCCCACTGAATTGCAGTGAAAAGCCTGAATTTTATTGACTACACAGTTTATGGATTTTTAGGGTTAAAAAGGGACAGATTTTTCAAAATGCTTTATAACGGGGGGGGTGCAGGGCCCACCAGGGCTTCTGCCTCAGGGGCCCCTGCACCCCCAATGGCCCATGCCACCTTCACAATTTCACCCCGCAGAGGCCCCCAACACCCTCCAATCCCCTCCCCCGAGTGCTCCTAAATGACACCTACCTGCGGCGCCCACTAGGGCCGGGGCCCATTGGCGGTCCAGTCCATCGCTGACAATAGTATATGAAATACAGAGAAGTACAAACAATGCCCTGTCCCATAGAGCTTACAGTCCAAGTTTGTTCATAACCTACAGACAGGAGAAAATTGCTACTATGAACAAAACTTTAGGCACTGGCTCTAAGTGCAAAGACTGGACTGGCTTTTGTTCTAATGCAATTTGTTACTTTAAGGGAAGGGCACAAAATTTACAAATATCACCACATTCAGGGTGAATCATATGGACCTAGATTTTCAAACAATTTGCCAATAAACAGGAAAATGTGCAATCGTAGTGTTAACCATTCCCTTTGTAATAGGAGGAAATTTGTCCCCTTTGTGGGCCCTTGTAACACTGGGTGGCAGGCTTGTTCCACAGATACTGTATACTGAAACCACATCAACTAGGAGTCAAACTGGCTTTTTTTGCCTACTTAACCCTTTAAACTTTTACATAAAATTAGATGTGAATCAGTCCTGTTTTGCTTCACTGAAAAATTTGAGAAAGGCATCAGTGGGTGTTTCTTTTATGCGCAGAACACAATGGGCAATGGGCGTTTTTCTCAAGCTTATTCTCATGCCAAATGCATTAACACCAATAGTAGTGATGAGCGAAATTTTTCAGCAGGCACAGATTCGCACCAAATTTCTGTGTTTCCCCATTGGTGGATATTTGTGCGAAACGGGCACAACATTTTTGTGCCCGTGTCACAATGGCAAAAATCAGAAATTTGCCACAAATACATGCGTCAAAAAAATTTGTCACGCGTGTATTTTTTTGATGCACGCAACATGAAATTGTTGCATGCATCAAAAGAGCGATGTGTGTGACAATGTTTTTGACTCACGCAACAATTTATTTTTGTTGTGTGATGTTTTCAACGTTACGCAAATTTTCCACCATTTCGCAGATCTTTTCAAAGAGTTTTTCGCCAAAGCAAAACAGTACAGATTCGCTCATCACTAATCAATAGGTGTTTTTTTTCTCTTTTCAAATGCACTGAGGGGGTTTTTTCTTCAATGGGGTTTCATTAACAAAATGCACAATTAACTACCTTGCAGGGACCAAATTTTTTTTTTTTGTAATTCAAACAAATTCATTTTTTTCTGAGAAAATGGACAAATGAAGGTAACAAGGGGGAAAATGAACATTAGTAGGCAGACACCTTAGGGTCCTGCTGGATCCTGTAGTGTTTCTTAACCTTTTTCTAATCTAAAGGGACCTGAAGAAGTCAGCTTTGCTACCCGGAAATTGTTTAAGAATGAATTATCCACCCATTTCAATTGCTATTGTCCATTGTAGGGGATCAGGGGAGCAACTCCTAACACAACTGGGAACCACTTTTAGGTCCTGACCCATAAACAACCCTGGCTCTATATTCCTGCTCCGCCCTATAATATTTGACTAATTATTAATCAACATTTGCGCAAGTTCAAACAATCATGGCCAAACACCAAACAATTAGGATACAGGTGTAATGGCATAATATAGAAATGAAGTGCAGCCAGCCCTGACTATGCATGACCTATCACACATAGGATGGATTATCATTGGCCTACAAAATCTGCTAGTTAAGTGCCTTAAACTATGGGACTGGCCAACCTTGTTACTCTTGTATAGCTTCTGGCCACTGCAAACACGCATTGTGCACTATATGCATTTACCATGTACCCACTGCTCTATGTATCTATTCCAGGAATGAGCTACTGGTGGAAGGACTTTGTGTCAATAAAATCTTAAAGCCGAAATGGAATCTTCTGATTGGCTGCCCTGTATGACTGGGTAATAAGAAATAGTCAGCAGATACGAGTAGAACTCTAAAGCTTTAAACAAAGGAAAATAAATGTTCCCAAACAATTAGAATTGCTGGAATTTCAGCACTTGCCAAACCATTTTGCTCCTCTCTAGCTGTTATTGTTACAATATGTGCTTTGCTAATCATGAGCCCACATACTGCACTTTTTCCATTGATTATGGAATTAAACCACTTTGACCTTCTTACATAAGCCTGGCGTGCCTTTGAACAATTGGTGCATCCTGCTCGAGTCAGCCAGCGTGTGCCAAATTATATTTATACACGGGACAGCACACCCTACATTCTTTGAGATAGGTCCCTCATGGTTCCTCCAATATTGCAAACATTTTTGTTGACTTGATTGGGCACATTCTTCTTACAGGGTTGATAATGAATTTCATGTGATGGATACGGAATAGAGGGCAGCATGGGCACACGAAAGGAAACCAATAACAGGAGAAAAAGGGTAAGGTCCGTTAGCTGTGAGAAGCACTTATTATATTATATAGTACAGGTATGGGATCCCTTATCCGGAAACCCATTATCCAGAAAGTTCTGGATTACGAAAAGGTCATGTCCCATAGACTCCATTATAAGCAAATAATTCTGATTTTTAAAAATTATTTCCATTTTCTCTGTAATAATAAAACAGTACCTTGTACTTGGTCCCAACTAAGATATAATTACCCCTTATTGGGGGCAGAACAGCCCTATTGGGTTTATTTAATGGTTAAATGGTTCCCTTTTCTCTGTAATAATAAAACAGTACCTGTACTTGATCCCAACTAAGATATAATTACCCCTTATTGGGGGCAGAACAGCCCTATTGGGTTTATTTAATGGTTAAATGGTTCCCTTTTCTCTGTAATAATAAAACAGTACCTGTACTTGATCCCAACTAAGATATAATTACCCCTTATTGGGGGCAGAACAGCCCTATTGGGTTTATTCAATATTTAAACCATTTTTAGTAGACATAAGTTATGGAGATCCAAATTACGGAAAGATCCCTTATCTGGAAACCCCGAGCATTCTGGATAACAGGTCCCACACCTGTATAAAAAAATTGTCTCAGCAGTCAATGGGCATCACTGTCTCCTGACAGTTGTGTTACACAAATTGCATGATAAACATAAATGAACACAAACACTTTGACAGATGTTTGCATTTAAGAAGGTAGCCAATAAATGTTCCCGGTTGAATGGTTGCTATGGGTTACTGGATCAGTAGAAAACTTTTCACCCTGTATTACTTTACCCCCTAAGCATGTGCTTGTGTTGCCAGGCTAGCAGCATGAAAGTTACCACTGGCTTCATCTGATAGGTTTCTTGTGATTGGCTGACTCCCAGTTGTACAACAAAGTTTAGAAGCCCTTGGGCTAGATGTCAGGTTCCAGAGATGGGACTAGATAACCTAAGTATGACTAATTTGGTATGCCCTAAAGAATATTTAACGGGGTGAAGCAAATACAAAGCAGGGAGGGTCATTATTTAGGGCCCACATAATGAGATGAGTATCCGATACTTGTAGGTGGCTAGAAATTGATTTTAGAACTGTATATAGTTCAACCAATGCTGTGGGAATAAGGCCAAGAACCTTAAAGATGTCCACTAGCTCTGAGATGAAGGCAAATATTGTTTGTGTGGCCACAGACTAGCCATCTTCCATGGTATCTCTCAGGGCCACCAACAGGAATCATGGGGCCCCCTACTAATAAATAAGCACTGTCCCAATTATTAGCCCATAGGTCAACTGGGCAGAGTCCTGTCAACAATTAGAATGGGGCATTTAAAAAGGCCCGTGCATGCAGAGCAGGGCTGTGGAGTCGGTCGATAAATTCTCCGACTCCGACTCCTCAGTTTCTGATACTTCCGACTCCGACTCCACGACTCCAACTCCTCTGTTTTTAATATGCTAATTTATTTTATACATCCAGGAAGGGGAAGGGGCACTTAAAACACTGAACTGATAATAAACTGATAGACAATGTTATCTATACTCCTAATGATTTCCCTAGAATCCCATAGTCATGTTTAAAGTTTAAGCTAACATTACAGCTGAATTACAGCAGTTTTTCAAATGTTTTAAAGCTTCAGTCTTAAAGGAACAGTAACACCAAAAAATAAGAGCTTTAAAGTAATAAAAATATAATGCACTGTTGCTGCTGTGTAACCACGGGGGCAGCCATTCAAGCTGGAAAAAAGGAGAAAAGGCACAGGTTACATAGCAGATAACAGACAAGTTCTGTAGAATACAATAGTGTTTTATCTGTTATCTGCTATGTGCCTGTGCCTTTTCTCCTTTGAATGGCTGCCCCGGGGCTACACAGCAGGGTATTTATATAAACTATAGTAGGGTTTCTGTAGCAAACACCCCAGCTGTACCAGTGCAGGAATGGCTGCCCCCGGGGCTACACAGCGGGGTATTTATATAAACTATAGTAGGGTTTCTGTAGCAAACACCCCAGCTGTACCAGTGCAGGAATGGCTGCCCCCGGGGCTACACAGCGGGGTATTTATATAAACTATAGTAGGGTTTCTGTAGCAAACACCCCAGCTGTACCAGTGCAGGAATGGCTGCCCCCGGGGCTACACAGCGGGGTATTTATATAAACTATAGTAGGGTTTCTGTAGCAAACACCCCAGCTGTACCAGTGCAGGAATGGCTGCCCCCGGGGCTACACAGCGGGGTATTTATATAAACTATAGTAGGGTTTCTGTAGCAAACACCCCAGCTGTACCAGTGCAGGAATGGCTGCCCCCGGGGCTACACAGCGGGGTATTTATATAAACTATAGTAGGGTTTCTGTAGCAAACACCCCAGCTGTACCAGTGCAGGAATGGCTGCCCCCGGGGCTACACAGCAGGGTATTTATATAAACTATAGTAGAGTTTCTGTAGCAAACACCCCAGCTGTACCAGTGCAGGAATGGCTGCCCCCGGGGCTACACAGCGGGGTATTTATATAAACTATAGTAGGGTTTCTGTAGCAAACACCCCAGCTGTACCAGTGCAGGAATGGCTGCCCCCGGGGCTACACAGCGGGGTATTTATATAAACTATAGTAGGGTTTCTGTAGCAAACACCCCAGCTGTACCAGTGCAGGAATGGCTGCCCCCGGGGCTACACAGCGGGGTATTTATATAAACTATAGTAGGGTTTCTGTAGCAAACACCCCAGCTGTACCAGTGCAGGAATGGCTGCCCCCGGGGCTACACAGCGGGGTATTTATATAAACTATAGTAGGGTTTCTGTAGCAAACACCCCAGCTGTACCAGTGCAGGAATGGCTGCCCCCGGGGCTACACAGCGGGGTATTTATATAAACTATAGTAGGGTTTCTGTAGCAAACACCCCAGCTGTACCAGTGCAGGAATGGCTGCCCCCGGGGCTACACAGCGGGGTATTTATATAAACTATAGTAGGGTTTCTGTAGCAAACACCCCAGCTGTACCGGTGCAGGAATGGCTGCCCCCATACTACACGGCAGCTTATTTATATAAATTATAGTAGATTTTCTGAAGTAAACACACAGTGCAGGGCAGCAGCACATTATATTTTAGTTACTTTTATACACTTTCATTTTTTGGTGTTACTGTTCCTTTAAACTATTGACTATCCATTCCCTTCACGTATACATGTATTTCTAGTCCTGCAAATTTTTTTTACTTAATTAGTTATCAGTGAGAGTTAGGCTGGGTTCCCAGTGGGCATTGGGTTCCCTGTAACAGAGGAACACGACGCAGTGGAGCTGCCGCACCGTAACTGTGCGTTACGTTCCATTTAGTGAAGCATACAGCCAATGAAAAGCTTCATGGTCACGTGTTCGTTTATGCACTGCGTGCATTGGGCTTTATTCTTATAGCAGAGAAGTAATTAATTATGACTGTTTGTGAATTGGGACATTTAAACTTGCTTTTTATTTATTTATTTTTATTCCCATTTAAATTTAGTAGGAGTCGGAGTCGGTTCATTTTTTGCCGACTCCGACTCCAGGTACCCAAAATTGCCTCCGACTCCTCGACACCGACTCCACAGCCCTGATGCAGAGTAACATCTCTGACCCAACCCAGTCCTACTATGTGCATTAGGCTGAATCCTCTACCTATTTGCCTAAACCCCTGCCATTACCCTCAAGGGGAGATGCAGCATCATTCATACATCAAAAGGAATATTTCAAAATAGGATATAAAGCAAGTTTTGCCGTATTTAAAAAGGAACACAGGACATTTATACAGCAATCTGGGATAGTGGACTGTGTTATGAAAATCAGGTCTTTCCGGACATTTGGGAGTCTGGGGGCCCACAGAGTTGCGGTTTCGAGGGGGTTGGAGAGACCTCTTTAGCAAGACTCACATATAAATGTCTTTATTCTTTAATAATAAAACAGATATTAGTGTACAATACCAGCATCCACTCTGCAAATCACTTTAAAACCCCACATAACTTATATGTTATATCTGCCACCAACACATGAGTATAAGTGCATGTACACAGTGCTGTAAAGGAGCCAAGAGATGCCAATAGGTTAAAGAAAGCCGGTACATTGCACAATTATAATCCAGGGCAGAACAATAGAAATAGATAATAAATAGGTGCATGAAATCCCTAGAACACAGACCTTACAAAATATTTTTGCCACCTTATGAAAACTAGTCCAACGTAATATTTTCCCATGACTGAATATGATTTTTCCCAAATACCAGGTAGTAGGACATTTGCATGTACAAAATCACCAAGTACTTCATACATGTAAAACTATATATACTGTGTATATATGTATACCATGTGTATATGTTAATCTAGGTATACCATGAATATATACTGTATATATATATAAAGCCATGTATACCACGTTTCTTCCTTAGTTCCTACTCTGTTGTATCTCATTGCTTCTTGGCTCATCCTGTGCCTCAAACCACATATCCTCTTACCAACCTTGCAAATGCCAGAGCCCTTGACTACTACTACTTTCTTTGCCCCTTTTCCGCTTTCGCCTCCTATTTCACTGCCCTCACCTTTACTTAGAATGGCCAAGTGGGCAAAGGGTTGTGGTATGTTATAAATGGGGCCATAAATATTCTCCAGGCTCAGCACAAGCAGGAACAAACCGTAACTTTATTCAAAACTGCGGGCATAGCTATATCTCCCTAGAAACCAGAGTTCTGTGGGGAATAGAAGAGTACGGTGGCCCTTTAGGAACAGGTGCACTAAATATCATGGCCGTCCCCCCAGGAGCTTCCTTCCAGTGTGGGCAGGCTAGCACCGGTGGGGGCTAACTTTTTTTTTAAACTATTGCTTCCCCCAACCAGAGTGCAGGCTCTATTTACCCACACCTCTGGTGGGGGGGGGGGGGGGGGAGGAAGCAATTTCAGGCTGATAGGTGCCCTTTAAGGAAAATCTGCTCAGAAGGATAGAGAAAAAGTTGCATTTTTCTGGTCAGGAAATTTAGCAAAGCAGTAAAAAAGAAATAAGTCTTGACAGGTAAAGAGTTTATTTGCTGCTGTACACACCCAAATGTCTCTCAGAACGTTCCTTTCATATTGATTGTTTAATAACACTTTTTATATTGAACTTGATTGGTTACATTCTTTTCACACGTTTGGCAATGAGAAGTGTTATGATTGATGTGGAACAGAGAGGAGCCCCATAAGAATAGCAGGAAGGGCTCATTAGTATTATATCATATTCTATTGCCAGCGCTGCTGTGAGTCAGTGAGGGGTTTATTACAGAAGCTGCGCAAGGCGTGCTCTATAAAGCATTAAACAGGCTTTTTATCAACTACCTGAAAATAATTGCACTCAAATAACAAGCTGGCATTTGTGTAGAGGCAGTGGTTTCAAATGTGCCCTTGGCCTACTGTATATCATCACCACCATCCATTGTCAGACTAGGGGTTTAGGGCCCACCAGAGAACCTGATATCTTCTGCCCACTCCCATATAGATATACATAGTGCCCAATGGAGTTTACACAAAAAAGGGACAAAAAGATCTTATGCGTGGAGTGCAGTGAAAATGTTTCGGCCATGCCCACTTAGTAGCCACACCCCTAATTAGATGCATTACATGAAATGTCACAGTGAGAGCCCCCCAAAAACTCCATGTTGCACAAGAATTACATGCTACATTTTGGCGCTCACCATTTCAAGACAGTGTGATTTTCATGGCACCCTCCCCATGCTCAGGGTCGGACTGGGCTGGAAAAAAATCCCGCTGGGTCCGAGCCATAGTGGGTCCCGGTGGCCCAGACCCGACCCTTGCCGGCACTCCCCCTGCCCGACCGTTCCTCCCCTGATGCATTAAATTTACACCCGCTCAGTGAGGATGTTGGGGGGGGGCCTGCGGCGGGGGGGTGGGTTTGGGGACACGGCCGGCGGGGGCACCTGCAGGGCCCCTAGGGCGGGAGCCCCGGTGGGCCCTGCAACCCTCAGTCCGACCCCGCCCACGCTGCTGTTAACAGAGCTCAGTAAATGCTCCCCTAATAAAAACTGATGGTCTCTTAAAGGAATACTGTCATGGGAAAACATGTTTATTTCCAAATGCATAAGTTAACAGAGCTTCTCTATTCTGCATTGAAATTCGTTTTTCAGAAACAGATATTTTTATATTTAATTTCGAAATTTCACAAGGGGCTAGCCATATTCTTCATTTCCCTTGTGCTCTGATAAACTTCAGTCACACTTTACTGCTGAGCTGCAAGTTGGAGTGATATCCCCCCCCCCCAGCAGCCGATCAGCAGAACAATGGGAAGGGAACAAGATAGCAGCTCCCAGTAGGTATCAGAATAGCACTCAATAGTAAGAAATCCAAGTCCGGCTTGGGACTCCTCCAGTTACATGGGAGTAGGAGAAACAATAAGTTAGCTGGCTCCTTCTGAAAGCTCAGACTCAGGCACAATGCACTTAGATGGCGCCTACACACCAATATTACAGCTACAAATACATTTGTTGGTTCAAGAACAAAAGTTTAAATGGCAGAGGGAATTATTTGCTATGTAAACAGTGTAATTTAGAGATAAAAAGTTTACCATAAAAATCATGATAGAATTCCATTAAGCAGTTATGAAATATGTGATATATAGTGCATAAGACACAGCGGTGTTAGGGAAAGGGTCTGTTATTGAAAGAGCATAAACTGTAGCACCATGAGAAGTGTAAAGCAATATCATTTCAGCAATAATTTATATCAGTGCTGTCCAACTTGCCATCTCCTGCTGTAGCTGGATAATGATGGATGCTGGGAGTTGAAGCTAAATAACAGGAGCAGCAGAATGCATTATGAATAATGATGGGTGCAGGGAGTTGTAACCAACTAACAAAAGCTGCAGACAGTATTATAGATGATACACTGACCACCATCAGGTATTTGCACCAGGGTCCTGTCCTGTCCTGCACCAGTAGGAAAGGCTGTGGTTGGGGGAGCGTTGGCCTGAAGGAAAGTTGACTGTGCAATGGAAATCTGGACTGTCCTGCAAAAAGTGAGACAATTGGGAGGTATGAGTTAAGGCCCCAAACAGGCTTTTTCAGTTCAAAACCCCCCTTAAAGGTCCATCCGGCCATTCAGCCACATTTGCAACAATAGCTAGAGCCGGAAATATGGGACTGACCCACCTATATCTGACCCACAGAAGCAGGGCATAATAAGGTCACATGCAGAGTAGTACAGTTCTACCCAAACCTACCTGCGACCCACAAGAGATGGGTACATTTCGGTCCAAACACACCTACCCCGTGGATAGACCTGCAGAGCCTGCTTGTTTTGGGCTGGCCCACCCATCACTAGCATTTGCCCAGATCTCCCCCTAACTGGAATCTAGGCTGAGCCCCCTGCTGCTGCTCCAAGCCCCCCTCCCTGGGATCCAATCTCAAAGCATGGGAAACACAGGCTACAGTATTACCCTGTTGCTTACAGAACCGGTACTGAAAGACACATGGTGATAAATGGCCAATATTTTCTTTCTTGGGGCTTGGATTTCTCCTGTTGGCTTGAAATATATTTTTTTGGATCTACAATTAAAATATCCTTTGCTCTATGGCACACAGTCCAGCTTTCAGCTTTTCTTTTTATGACATTTTTTTGACAATTGAAAATGCCCCAAATCACCTGAATGGGACAAAACTAGTGCCTGCAACCATGGCTGGCAGTTTCAGCCAACTGGCAGTTAACTGTACGGGTGGTACAGGGAGTGTCTGAAATCCACCCGTTTGCCACAGGCCTCAGTACACATTGCACTTATCTTCTTTTGATTTCCAAATATTAATTTCCAATAAACTACAAATGCAATAAACTTGTGTGTGTAATTATATATCATGGGGCGTGTGAACAGGGATAGTATAAATTACAATAACACCCTGAGGATAAAAGAAGACATTTTTATAAGAATTATATAACCCACCATTCCTTACTTAGTCAGCTTTTTGCTTAGCCATGAATGTTTGATTAAGTGCTGCCATTGATATCACTGAAGGGAGAAGGGGGTCTTATATTCAATTATAATTTATTGTTACATTACTACTGTGGAAATATATCAGTCTCAGAAGCTCTAATGCCACTTATTTGAATAGGCCTCATTTGTAAAGGCAGAGGCTGCCATTCAGGGGTCTCGGTACAGTAAAGCCCACTTTGTATAGCAGGTACTGGTATAGGATGTACTATCTGGATTGCTTGGGTTTTCCAGATAATGGGTCTTTCCATAATTGGGATCTCTAGATCTTAAATCTGTATAAATCATTTAAACATAAAATAACCCATTAGAATTGTTTTGTTCCCAATGTGGATATATGCAGCTCAGTAACCATAAAGTACAAGGTGCTGGTTTATTACTACAGAGAAAAAGGAAATCAGGGATAACAGGGATTCTATACCTGTAAGAGATAAGCTGTTTTGAATACAATGGTTTCAATTACTGTGCAGATATTACTGGTATCTAATTCAAACCGCTGCATTTTCATTTTTCCATTACTTGGCTTTTAGTGTCACATTTCCGGTTAATACTCCAAATCTGAACAACATCAGACAGCCTGGGGATGGCACATACAAAAACCTGGATACTATGACTCCCCTGATTAGAACATGAAATAATGCTAGTGGCATTACATTTATTTGCCTAAATTATCCCTAAAATAGCCAAAGCCATTCATTGCTCACTCTACGCACGCGATTACATAACACGCCACACTACTCAGTACCGCCCATACTATACTCATAGCATACCTGCACCTCACAAAAATAATTCTCTGCATATTTCAAATCACCAGCACAACATATTGTATGCCAATATATAAACTAAGCATTGGCACAGGGGGATTTCATTAAAACTAAGGCTCCCCCAAGCTGACTTACCAAAAATAAAACAGAGAGAATTTAAAAAACAAACCCTGCCCTCTCACATAATCTACCGGCACCTTCTCCCTTGGCTGAAAGTTCCTAGGCAGACTTTTTCCCTGTAAAAGTGAGTCCCGGGTCCAGCCACAAGGGGATTGGATAGGCTGCAGATAGGACTTTGGCTCTTTATAAATATATCTTAATATAATAAATCTGAGGGAAAAATGTAGCTACACACATGACAGTAGATGTTACACATATGACAGAAGATGGCAGCTACACATGAAAGAAGATGGCAGTGCTACAAGGGGTAGCACATATGAGAGAAGATGGCAGTGTCCTGAGCTTAAGGGCAAATGCCCATACCTGGTGCACGCTTACCTCCTAATTAGTGCATGTATGTTACCCAACCACTTAGACTGTAAGCTCTATGGGGCAGGGACCTCCTTCCTACTGTGTCTCATACCACATGGCACTTACTCCCTATGTATTTATACTTGTATAAATATATATTGTATTTATTATAACACTCCCTGTGTGTAATTTTCCATATTGTAAGATTGTACAGCGCTGCGTATCCTTGTAGCACTTTATAAATAAAGTTATACATACATACATACATAATAACTGTCGGCGAAGTTCTTTCTTAGGCTGGCCATACACATACTGATAAAATTGTCCGTAACCTAGTTTCATATGCTTTTCAGACCATGTGTGGGTTGCAAATTATCTTCTCCAAAATAGTAATCAGTCGTTTAGGCGATCGCCATGGGTAGAACATTTCGGCCGGCTAATGAATAAATCTGCACATGTATTGTGTATTGGGCGATATACTTGGGGGGCCTACATCTTTCTATGATTCCTGTCTGCCAAAAATGTTATGTTCATAACGTCCTCCGATTTGTTATTTTAAGGGCTTAGTCCTATAATTTCAGTCTGAATGTTAATTTTAATGTTTATTTTAGATCATTGCATTTAATACACGGCCGATATTCAAATGTTCATCAAAAAGACTAAAATTTGAATGTGTATGGCCACCTTTATTTGTGGGCATATGACATATGCTGCCTGTGTGTGCCATATTCTGCCTGCCCTATGCTGGCTGTGTGCCATACTGTGTCTGCCCTATACTGCCTGTGTGTGCCATACTGTGCCTGCCCTATGTTGCCTGGGTGTGCCATACTCTGCCTGCCCTATGCTGCCTGTGTTTGCCATACTCTGCCTGCCTATGCTTCCTGTGTGTGCCATACTCTGCCTGCCCTATACTGCTTGTGTGTGCCATACTCTGCCTGCCCTATGCTGCCTGTATGTGCCATACTCTGCCTGCCCTATGCTGCCTGTGTGTGCCATACTCTGCCTGCCCTATGCTGCCTGTGTGTGCCATACTCTGCCTGCCCTATGCTGCCTGTGTGTGCCATATTCTGCCTTCCCTATGCTGCCTGTGTGTGCCATACTCTGCATGCCCTATGCTGCCTGTATTTGCAATACAATGCCTGCCCTATGCTGCCTGTATGGGCCATACTCTACCTGCCCTATGCTGCCTGTGTGTGCCATACTCTACCTGCCCTATGCTGCCTGTGTGTGCCATACTCTGCCTGCCCTATGCTGCCTGTGTGTGCCATACAATGCCTGCCCTATGCTGTCTGTGTGTGCCATACCCTGCCTGCCCTATGCTGTTTGTGTGTCATAACCTAATTGTGCCTATGAGAAATGAACCTGAACTTCTATCACATATGAGTGAAGGGGAATTTCCCTGCAGTGAGCACCAATTATTTGTTATTTTGGTGTGCTGTGACCTTCAATGTGGGTATGGTCTTAAAAGCTCTTGTGCTAAAATGGACGTGGTTTAAAAAAGGGAGAAATTCCAGCCCTCGGTACCACAGGAGTTGGGCAGCGCTAATTTATAACATAGCCATACCAAGGGCCAGGGATTCAGGACATATATATGTGCCAGACATGGAACTGGGCATTAGGGGTCTTAACACCTATTTTCTCAGCAGACAGGAGAAGATATTATTGAACACATCTCAGCACCCACTAAAAAAAAACATTTAAATGACGAGCAAAAGTTTTATTTTTGTATTTCATTTTTTTTATTTACATTTTAATAGATACAGCTCTAGCACCACTATGATGCTATGAAGATCTACATATGTATCTATACGTACACGTATGCCCCTAACCCACCCCCGCACCAAAGGGAGCCGCATTGGGTAAGAAGATTTGACAACGATTTAAATCTCCCCCAATTCTGTGCAGCTCCCTTCTTTCTTATGATGCGGTCCTACACATTTGCCACCTTTTGTGGCCTGTACAATGTAGGTACCATGCCCATACGCTGTCAGTTCACTGGAGCAGGCTTCTCTACATCACCAGATGAACCGATGTGGGCATGGTACCCCGTTATTCCACTCCTGGTTCTGGAGACAACGATTCATATTGTTTTTCATTGTCTTCACTTGGCTTCTCTTTAAGAGATCACTTCTCATTGCCATCCTCATTAGTTTCCTCTTCTTCACTAGTTTCCTCTTCACTAGTTTCCTCTTCTTCACTAGTTTCCTCTTCACTAGTTTCCTCTTCTTCACTAGTTTCTTCTTTACTAGTTTCCTCTACTTCACTAGTTTCCTCCTCTTCAATTTCCTCCTCATTAATTTCCTCCTCAACTTCAAGAGTTGTTGCACTACAAAATAACAGCATCATTTTATTAGCTAATCTGCTTTTCTGGTGAATGATTGGTTTATAACAAAAATAAAAGCATTATTAATGTATTATTAATAGCCTTTCACTAAATAATGGTTTATAGAATCAATGCAGAATGTATGCATTCCATGATAGATAAGATAGAAGTGAATAGAAAGTCATGGATTTAGGAAACTAAAGGGAAAGAAGACATTTCAGGCTTACATACCTCTGAGACTCTGTTGCTGGGGTGCTCACTTGTGGGTTTTCTACATCCACAGATTCACGTTTAAACTTCAATTTGCAATACAGATAACTGTAGGAATAAAACAAGATTACAGTTCATGAAGACTTTCTTAATAGCGAGCTATTATTAATTATTATTATTATTGCATCTATGCACTTTCGATAATTTCTAACACAGAAACATTTGGGAATAATTCTAAACAAGCAATCTACAGGTAATTGTGTGCTTGACTTACCTTACAAGTCCTAAAATGACTATGGCTGGCACAAGCGCTGGTAGGACAATGAGCAGCGCTACAGGTACCGCGCTCATGGTGTTATCACTGCTGTCTGTAGCTGGCGGCTTTGTGCTGGTTCTTACAGTAGTTCTACTAGTTGGAGTGGTGGTAGTGGTTCTAGTAGTTGTAGTTATTTTAGTAGTCTTAATAGTTGGAGTTGTTCTAGTAGTTGTAGTAGTTGAAGCGGTTGTAGTTTTCTTGGACCAAAATGCCCGTGATTGAGCTGTAAAAAAAAAAGATGAGTAAGAAAAGAGCGCCAATGGCCTAAAATGACTGATATAACAAGTAAGAAAGATTGGGCAGTAACTTTAATGCCCATGCAAGAGTAGGGCCCACAAACCATTCAACACTAAAGTTGCAAATCTATATGAGATTTTTCTTAGACAATTCCCCATTTCTTTCCCTTTAAAACATGATATTTCAAAGACTTACAAGAAGTTTTCTTTTCATCTAAAATGTCAACTTTGATCTTGGAAGAGGGTTCATACAGTTCCTCATTCACCGACATCCAGAATTCATATATTCCACTGTCCGTGTCTTCTGTGGGATTGATAATCAGAGTACAGTTCCCACTTGGCACCAGAGAGACAAAGAGCTGGTATTTCTCACTGTTCTCATGGATGGTCTTAACACTGCTGCTGTAAAGGTGGATTAAAGGGGTGTACTTCCCCCCACCTACAGGAACCTTCCCCCATTCTAATGTAAGTTCGGCTGGATTAAGTGCACTGTCGGAGTAGAACATGCAGGGAAGTAGACTCCGAGTACCAGCCTTAAGTGCGATTTTGTGCCTGAATAACGTGATGCGTTTCACAGCTGAAAGAAATAAAAGAAAAAGCAATGTAAGAAGCCAGAGCTACAGTCTGTAGGGTTATACTGTAATTAGACATGGAGAGCTAAGAAACAAGGGGAAATCATTTATACTGGCACATTGGTGCAAAATAATAGAATCCTATAATTACCTGATGTGGTCTCACAACAAGGGAGTAGCCCAATCAGCATCAGCATCACGAATACAAAAGGACCAATCACTGAAGGTCTCTTATGTTTCTTCTGCTGCACAAAGATACAAAGTAGAATTAGTGGCAGAACCTTGAAAGGGGTCGTTCATCTTTAAATTAACCTTTAGTATGATGTAGAGGTGCTATTTTGAGACAATTTGCAGTTGGCCTTCATTTTGTATTATTTGACATTTTTGAATTATTTAGCTTTTTTGTTCAGCAGCTCTCCAGTTTGGAATTTCAAAAGCTATCTTGTTGCTAGGGCCCAATTTAATCTAGCAACCAGGCAGTGGTTTAAAAGAGAGTAGGGAATATGAATAGATGAAGGCCTAAATAAAATGATAAGTAATTAAAAAGTCACAATAAAATTGTAGCCTCGCAGAGCAGGACGATTTTTACTGTTGGGGTCAGTGACCCCCATTTGAAAGATGGAAAGAGACAGAAGAGAAAGGCAAAGTTGCTAAGAATAGGCCATTCTATAATATACTAAAAGTTTACCTGAAGGTGAACCACCCCTTTAAAATCAGTAGCTCTAATATTATATGATCATTGGTACAAAGGAAGTATCATGGTCCCGGTACGTACACATCTACTTATGTGATATACAGGTATAGGATTCATTATCCGGGACCTGTTATCCAGAAAGCTTCAAATTACGGGAAGGCCACCACCCACAGAATCTAACAATTCAAAATGTCGAAATTTATTTGCTTTTTCTCTGTAATAATAAGTGTCTGTACTTGATCCCAACTAAGATATAATTACCCCTTATTGGGGCAGAACAGCCCTATTGGGTTTATTTAATGGTTAAATGATTCCCTTTTCTCTGTAATAATAAAACAGTACCTGTACTTGATCCCAACTAAGATATAATTACCCCTTATTGGGGGCAGAACAGCCCTATTGGGTTTATTTAATGGTTAAATGATTCCCTTTTCTCTGTAATAATAAAACAGTACCTGTACTTGATCCCAACTAAGATATAATTACCCCTTATTGGGGGCAGAACAGCCCTATTGGGTTTATTTAATGGTTAAATTTAAAGTATGGCAATCCAAATTACCGGATATCCCCATGTCCCAAGCATTCTGGATAATAGGTCCCATACCTGCATATATATATGGGCCAATATATTAAAATCTGCTGCTTTCATAACAGCATATCATGTATTAGTTACATGCATTCATTCCAATAAACTTTGTATATAAATATCTAAATTATATAAATTATATAAATATCTGTAATTTCAAAATTTGTTTTGTATACTTACAGTTCTTTTCTTCGCAAAAGATTTCATATTTTTAGAAATAGTACGGTTATTTATAAATATTAGTATATATATAATAAATAGATAGAATAAGATGTAACAAGATGTTAGCTGTAACATTTCTAAAAGCGAAATGAGCTGGGAAAGTGAAACTCCCCCTATCACAGCTGCTGTGTTGATGATGTCACAATGCCAGTTACTATAGCAACCACTTTGTTCCCTCAGCAGGAAACAAGCCGTGATAATGTTTGTTGGATCACAGCTGCTGTATCGATGATGTCATAATGGCCTATCAGTTACCATAGCAACAAGCTAGGGAGGGAAGTTTGAAACAGAAAAGTTCAATAACAAGAAACAAACACAGAATTAATTTCAATTACAATTTTCAAATTCAATTTGTAATCATTATGCTTAATTTATATAGCACCAATATGATACACAGCACATTACTGAGATATCTCTGATATCATAGAATTTATATCTATAAAATAAACAACTTTATAAATAATTATGCTTATATAGTGCCAGCACGTTACACAGTACTTCACAGCGATTAAAGTACCTGCCCTTGCACATATCATTAGCTTTCTAACTTAGGGGCATATTTAACAAGGGGTAAAGCTGAGAGCATGCTCTTTAATAAATATGCCCCTAATAAATCCTAGAAAAATCCTAAACAACTTAATAGAGAGATGTGATCTGATCTGAGTGCACTTTGTCTGTACGTTTTGATGTCTACACCCAGGTCCAGAATACCATAACAAACAAGCTGAATTTATAGTTCAAGAAGGTGCTTAGTAAATAATTGATTTTTGGTTGGTTGCTACAGGTTTCTAGACATGGTGCAAATTTTTATTGTAGTACGAGGTTGGGGTTGTTTTCTCTGGAAAAAAGGACCTTGCGAGGGGACATGATTACTCTGTACAAGTACATTAGAGGGGATTATAGGCAGTTGGGGGATGTTCTTTTTTCCCATAAAAGCGATCAGCGCACCAGAGACCCCCCCCCTTTAGATTAGAGGAACGGAGCTTCCATTTGAAGCAGCGTAGGGGGTTCCTCACGGTGAGGGCAGTGAGGTTGGGGAATGCCCTTCCTAGTGATGTGGTAATGGCAGATTCTGTTAATGCCTATAAGAGGGGCCTGGATGAGTTCTTGAACAATCAGAATATCCAAGGCTATTGTGATACTAAAATCTACAGTTAGTACTAGTGGTTGTATTTATAGTTTATGTATGTGAGTGTATAGATTGGTAGGTGTGGGTTAGGTGTGCTGGGTTTACTTGGATGGGTTGAACTTGATGGACACTGGTCTTTTTTCAACCCTACAGTGGTGTGAAAAACTATTTGCCCCCTTCCTTATTCTTTTGCATGTTTGTCACACAAAATGTTTCTGATCATCAAACACATTTAACTATTAGTCAAAGATGACACAAGTAAACACAAAATGCAGTTTTTAAATGAGGGTTTTTATTATTTAGGGAGAAAAAAAATCCAAACCTACATGGCCCTGTGTGAAAAAGTAATTGCCCCCTGAACCTAATAACTGGTTGGGCCACCCTTAGCAGCAATAACTGCAATCAAGCGTTTGCGATAACTTGCAACGAGTCTATTACAGCGCTCTGGAGGAATTTTGGCCCCCTCATCTTTGCAGAATTGTTGTAATTCAGCTTTATTTGAGGGTTTTCTAGCATGAACCACCTTTTTAAGGTCATGCCACAACATCTCAATAGGATTCAGGTCAGGACTTTGACTAGGCCACTCCAAAGTCTTCATTTTGTTTTTCTTCAGCCATTCAGAGGTGGATTTGCTGGTGTGTTTTGGGTCATTGTCCTGCTGCAGCACCCAAGATCGCTTCAGCTTGAGTTGACGAACAGATGGCCGGACATTCTCCTTCAGGATTTTTTGGTAGACAGTAGAATTCATGGTTCCATCTATCACAGCAAGCCTTCCAGGTCCTGAAGCAGCAAAACAACCCCAGACCATCACACTACCACCACCATATTTTACTGTTGATATGATGTTCTTTTTCTGAAATGCTGTGTTACTTTTACACCAGATGTAACGGGACACGCACCTTCCAAAAAGTTCAACTTTTGTCTCGTCGGTCCACAAGATATTTTCCCAAAGATCTTGGCAATCATTGAGATGTTTTTTAGCAAAATTGAGACGAGCCATCATTTTCTTTTTGCTTAAAAGTGTTTTGCGCCTTGGAAATCTGCCATGCAGGCCGTTTTTGCCCAGTCTTTTTCTTATGGTGGAGTCGTGAACACTGACCTTAATTGAGGCAAGTGAGGCCTGCAGTTCTTTAGATGTTGTCCTGGGGTCTTTTGTGGCCCCTCGGATGAGTTGTCTCTGCGCTCTTGGGGTAATTTTGGTCGGCCGGCCACTCCTGGGAAGGTTCACCACTGTTCCATGTTTTTGCCATTTGTGGATAATGGCTCTCACTGTGGTTCACTGGAGTCCCAAAGCTTTAGAAATGGCTTTATAACCTTTACCAGACTGATCGATCTCAATTACTTTTGTTCTCATTTGTTCCTGAATTTCTTTGGATCTTGGCATGATGTCTAGCTTTTGAGGTGCTTTTGGTCTACTTCTCTGTGTCAGGTAGCTCCTATTTAAGTGATTTCTTGATTGAAACAGGTGTGGCAGTAATCAGGCCTGGGGGTGACTACAGAAATTGATATTGAAATTGAAAATTGAAATTGATAAACCACAGTTACGTTATTTTTTAACAAGGGGGCAATCACTTTTTCACACAGGGCCATGTAGATTTTGAGTTTTTTTTCTCCCTTAATAACGTAAACCTTCATTTAAAAACTGCATTTTGTGTTCAATTATGTTATCTTTGACTAATAGTTAACGGTTTTTGATGAGCAGAAACATTTAAGTGTGACAAACATGCAAAAGAATAAGAAATCAGGAAGGGGGCAAATAGTTTTTCACACCACTGTAATGTAACTATGTAACTAGGTATCAGACCCTTTATCCGGAAACCCATTATCCATAAAGTTCAGAAATACGGAAAGAACATCTCCTATAGACTCCATTTTAATAAAATAATTCACATTTTTTCTTGTAATAATAAAACAGTACCTTGTACTTGATCCCAACTAAGATATAATTACCCCTTATTGGGGGCAGAACAGCCCTATTGGGTTTATTTAATGGTTAAATGATTCCCTTTTCTCTGTAATAATAAAACAGTACCTGTACTTGATCCCAACTAAGATATAATTACCCCTTATTGGGGCAGAACAGCCCTATTGGGTTTATTTAATGGTTAAATGATTCCCTTTTCTCTGTAATAATAAAACAGTACCTGTACTTGATCCCAACTAAGATATAATTACCCCTTATTGGGGGCAGAACAGCCCTATTAGGTTTATTTAATGGTTAAATGATTCCCTTTTCTCTGTAATAATAAAACAGTACCTGTACTTGATCCCAACTAAGATATAATTACCCCTTATTGGGGGCAAAATAATCCTATTGGGTTTAATTACTGTTTAAATAATGTTTTAAGCAGACTTAAGGTAGGAGATCTGAATTACAGAAAGACCCCTTATCCGGAAAACCCCAGGTCCCAAGCATTCTGGTTAATGGGGTCCCATACCTGTACCACCATGTTGTTAGTACAAATAAAAAGTAGTAGACAAAGGATGGGTGGATAAGGAACGGTATTTGCCCCAGGCCTGCTGAATTAGGGATCACTGGCAGAATAATATCAAGAAAGCCTTGGTTTTAAATCCCTGTTACCGTATATACTTGAGTATAAGCCGAGTTTTTCAGCACCCAAAATGTGCTGAAAAATTAACCCTCGGCTTATACTCGAGTACTCCAGCTGTACCCTCTGCTACCTGATTCCTGCTGCCGCTACCGCTGCTCCCGCCAACCCCAGACCACTGATTTACTGGGCAACAGCGATGTGGTGACTGCTTGACTTCCGGTTTAAACCGGAAGCCAATTTGCAGCATTCTTTAGAGTCTTCGCAGTCCTTGTTCTAAGTGATTTACAGGCTTTTATTGCGATGGCGTGGGGAGAGGGATGGGGACGGAGTGTTTACACTTTCCGTCTAGGACTGCCTGCCCGTCGGAACAGATCGCTGGCTTATCCTGCATGGGGAGAGGGAGGGGGAGGAGGGTTGAGCTGCCTGGAAGCTTGCTACGAGAGCTAAATGAGATCTGCTACCTGAGCTCAATAAAGTAATGGTAAAGTAAAATTTTCTAAAATTAACATATATTGCTGAACTTTTTCTGTGATACATTTACTGATAAAGGTATTTAGAAAAGATATTTCAAATGTTAAAAAATGTTGTTACTGTTCCTTTAACTGAACCCGGTGCTAATAGAATCTTTTTGTGACAAGTGCGCTCCTGAATTGTGGTGGTTTTGTGTATAAATATAAATTAATTGTGTGTAAATAGAAATGAACTGGGTGTAAATTACTTACTATGAATTTAGACCCAAAGTGATCATTGATTTCTCAGATTCTTCTTGGGCCCTTTTTTAATGAGACAGTTAGTCTCTTTTTAAATTGATGGAATAAAGGTTATATTTTAACGCTAAAAACATCAAATTAATTTATTTTGTTTGGTATTCTTGATTATGGTGGTAAACACCAGGGGGCTGATTTACTTACCCACGAACGGGTCGAATGGAGTCCGATTGCGTTTTTTTCGTAATGATCGGTACTTTGCGATTTTTTCGTATGTTTTGCGATTTTTTCGGATTCTTTACGAATTTTTCGTTACCAATACGATTTTTGCGTAAAAACGCGCAACTTTTCGCGTAAGTTTTAACGCTACGAAAAATGCGCAACTTTTTACGCAACTTTCGTAATGGATACGAAAAACTCGCGTTTTTACGCAAAAATCGTATTGGTAACGAAAAATTCGTACAGAATCCGAAAAAATCGCAAAACATACGAAAAAGTCGCAAAATGTTCGTTTTCAAGTCGGAACTTTTCCAATTCGGGTCGGATTCGTGGGTTAGTAAATCAGCCCCCAGGTGTTTGGCAAAACCAAGGACTGTGCTAGTTTCTTGAACTCCCATTATGTATAGTAAATTTCAAACTGGCCTGCTATTTATTTCTTTGTGCGGAGAGCAGAGAGTGGGGAGAGCTCTTTGAAGCAGGCAGGCAAGCTATCTAGTTCACAATATCATGAAGAGGGAGGGAGGGGGAGCTCCTTGAAGGAAACAGCAAGCTGAATCCTGTTCAGTAAAATTAATAATTCCTAATTTTATTGGAATTTATTTTGATTAGTGAAACTTAGCAGTAGCTGCTGCATTTCTCACCCTAGGCTTATACTCGAGTCAATACATTTTTCCAGTTTTCTTAGGTAAAATTAGGTACCTCAGCTTATATTTGGATCGGCTTATACTCGAGTATATACGGTATATTATAATTCTCTAGTTCAGGGTAACTTGCTGCCACAATGCTTAGACTGGCCTACCAGCCTGCCAGAGGATCTCCTGCTGGGTCCCTAGTGGATCCCATTCTAGACAAAACCTTATTTTCACCGTAGGCCCAAATAAAACCCTACACCACTTGGTGCTGCCTATATCCAATTTCTGTTAGAGTGGAGTCAGCTTGTCAGTTTCCCATGGGGCCCTAGGAGAGCTGGTCCCATACTGGCTGGCACTGTATATATAAACAATAATGTTCATGGAACAAATTACTATTAATGAAATGCAACTGTCATAATCTCATTGACAAGTGAAGACCATGCCACAAGCAGGGGATATGTGAGAAACCAGAAACTTATTATTATTTGGGAATTTTATGAAAGTAACTTGATGCCATTCGCTTTGAATCAGTTGTGAATTGAATGGAGTGGGGTGTGTTTGTGTGCAGTTCTGGGCCACTTCTAGTGCAGTTTTGCCTCAACTAACACAACTGATATACTTTAACATTAAAACAACTAAACCCGCGCCACTGTGCAAAAAGTTTTAAGTTTAAATTTCACTAATTGTGAACAAGAAGGAAAAAAAATTATTATAATAGAAACAAAAAAAATACAGCAGCAGAATGAGTGATGAATAATGATGGGTGCAAGAGTTGTTACCAAATAACAGGAGCAGCAGAATGAGTGATGGATAATGATGGGCGCAGGGAGTTGGAGCTAAATAACAGGAGCGGCAGAATGCGTTATGAATAATGATGGGTGCAGGGAGTTGGAGCTAAATAACAGAAGCAGTAGAATGAGTGATGGATAATGATGGGCGCAGGGAGTTGGAGCTAAATAACAGAAGCAGTAGAATGAGTGATGGATAATGATGGGTGCAAGGAGTTGGAGCTAAATAACAGGAGCAGCAGAATGAGTGATGGATAATGATGGGTGCAAGGAGTTGGAGCCAAATAACAGGATCAGCAGAATGAGTGATGGATAATGATGGGCGCAGGGAGTTGAAGCTAAATAACAGGAGCAGCAGAATGAGTGATGAATAATGATGGGTGCAGGGAGTTGGAGCCAAATAACAGGAGCAGCAGAATGAGTGATGGATAATGATGGGTGCAGGGAGTTGGAGCTAAATAACAGGAGCAGCAGAATAAGTGATGGATAATGATGGGTGCAAGGAGTTGGAGCCAAATAACAGGAGCAGCAGAATGAGTGATAGATAATGATTTGTGCAGGGAGTTGGAGCTAAATAACAGGAGCAGCAGAATGAGTGATGGATAATGATGGGTGCAGGGAGTTGGAGCTAAATAACAGGAGCAGCAGAATGAGTGATGGATAATGATGGGCGCAGGGAGTTGGAGCTAAATAACAGGAGCAGCAGAATAAGTGATGGATAATGATGGGCACAGGGAGTTGGAGCCAAATAACAGGAGCAGCAGAATGAGTGATGAATAATGATGGGTGCAGGGAGTTGGAGCTAAATAACAGGAGCAGCAGAATGAGTGATGGATAATGATGGGTGCAGGGAGTTGGAGCTAAATAACAGGAGCAGCAGAATGAGTGATGGATAATGATGGGTGCAGGGAGTTGGAGCTAAATAACAGGAGCAGCAGAACGAGTGATGGATAATGATGGGCGCAGGGAGTTGGAGCTAAATAACAGGAGCAGCAGAACGAGTGATGGATAATGATGGGCGCAGGGAGTTGGAGCCAAATAACAGGAGCAGCAGAACGAGTGATGGATAATGATGGGCGCAGGGAGTTGGAGCCAAATAACAGGAGCAGCAGAATGAGTGATAATGATGGGCGCAGGGAGTTGGAGCTAAATAACAGGAGCAGCAGAATGAGTGATAATGATGGGCGCAGGGAGTTGGAGCTAAATAACAGGAGCAGCAGAATGAGTGATGGATAATGATGGGTGCAGGGAGTTGGAGCTAAATAACAGGAGCAGCAGAATGAGTGATGGATAATGATGGGCGCAGGGAGTTTGAGCCAAATAACAGGAGCAGCAGAATGAGTGATGGATAATGATGGGTGCAGGGAGTTGGAGCTAAATAACAGGAGCAGCAGAATGAGTGATGGATAATGATGGGTGCAGGGAGTTGGAGCTAAATAACAGGAGCAGCAGAATGAGTGATGGATAATGATGGGCGCAGGGAGTTGGAGCTAAATAACAGGAGCAGCAGAATGAGTGATGGATAATGATGGGCGCAGGGAGTTGGAGCTAAATAACAGGAGCAGCAGAATGAGTGATAATGATGGGCGCAGGGAGTTGGAGCTAAATAACAGGAGCAGCAGAATGAGTGATGGATAATGATGGGCGCAGGGAGTTGGAGCCAAATAACAGGAGCAGCAGAATGAGTGATGGATAATGATGGGCGCAGGGAGTTGGAGCTAAATAACAGGAGCAGCAGAATGAGTGATGGATAATGATGGGCGCAGGGAGTTGGAGCTAAATAACAGGAGCAGCAGAATGAGTGATGGATAATGATGGGCGCAGGGAGTTGGAGCTAAATAACAGGAGCAGCAGAACGAGTGATGGATAATGATGGGCGCAGGGAGTTGAAGCTAAATAACAGGAGCAGCAGAATGAGTGATGGATAATGATGGGCGCAGGGAGTTGGAGCTAAATAACAGGAGCAGCAGAATGAGTGATGGATAATGATGGGCGCAGGGAGTTGGAGCTAAATAACAGGAGCAGCAGAACGAGTGATGGATAATGATGGGCGCAGGGAGTTGAAGCTAAATAACAGGAGCAGCAGAATGAGTGATGGATAATGATGGGCGCAGGGAGTTGAAGCTAAATAACAGGAGCAGCAGAATGAGTGATGGATAATGATGGGCGCAGGGAGTTGAAGCTAAATAACAGGAGCAGCAGAATGAGTGATGGATAATGATGGGCGCAGGGAGTTGGAGCTAAATAACAGGATCAGCAGAATGAGTGATGGATAATGATGGGCGCAGGGAGTTGGAGCTAAATAACAGGATCAGCAGAATGAGTGATGGATAATGATGGGTGCAGGGAGTTGGAGCTAAATAACAGGAGCAGCAGAATGAGTGATGGATAATGATGGGTGCAGGGAGTTGGAGCCAAATAACAGGAGCAGCAGAATGAGTGATGGATAATGATGGGCGCAGGGAGTTGGAGCTAAATAACAGGATCAGCAGAATGAGTGATGGATAATGATGGGTGTGTGACCCCAGTATATATGAGGTCACATTTACATGAATAAATATATGGATATCTATACATACAGTTAAAATAATACAAAAGAATGGAAGTTAACGTGCATCAGACCATAGGTCAGTAATGTATGTCTTGAGGATCTATTTTCACCCCCCCCCCCCCGTAGAAGTCGCAGATAAGTTCATCCCAGAATGTAGTTTAAATACAGAGAGCTGTTATCTTTCAGTTGACAAGAAGCAGCAAACCAATAACTGTGGCTCTGTGTCTCACTTCTTTTCCTTATCAGGTATGTAGCTTACTGCCTGTTCAGCAGCAAAATATGTTGGTACAATGTGCTTATATAAAGCGTAGGTTACTTTAGAGGCAGTTAGTGTTTGAATGCTCTTATATGTTATCTTAACATGGTAACTGAATCAAATGACAAAATGGCTGATGCAACATTTTTCATACTGGTTTAGGTATATGAATGCTTATGGATATTCTTAGATTTGGGGACTTTGGTTGTGGGATATGTTTTACAAACAGAGTTTCAGTCTGTTGCTCGTTAAACAGATTGGCATGCTGGAGCCATTTTGTCTGTTAAGACAGCATCAGCCTGACTGCTTTATTTTGATTCTGTACTAGGTTATAGATTTAAATTTACTACTGCTGCAAACTATATTGTGAATCAATTAGATATCAATAGATATCCTGTAGTCTGTTTTGTTACCATATTTCTTCTATTAGCAAGTAAATGACATTACTGTAAAGTGAAGGCCACCTATGTGTGTAAATACTGCCCCACTGCTATAGTGTGAAACGGTCATGTGACATACATGCTGATTTGCCCTGAATGTGAAGAAAAGGAGAATTTAGGCACAAGTAAAATGCTGTTCAGATGTTAGCATTTCTGAGGAAGCATGAGGTATAGTAGAACATAAGCCAGCTGATAAAGTATAACCTATGCATACCTCCCAACATTTGAAAAATGAAAAGAGGGACAAAAAGATTTGGTGCGCGCAGCGCGGCAAATGTTTTGACCACGCCCACTTTTGTGGCCACGCCCCAATTACCACACCCCATCCATTTTTCTTTTCAAAAAATACTCCTTTTATATAGTTGAATTGGCAAGATCAGACGCAAATGTGCTATACCCTCATACTGTACTACCTAAGGAGAACAATATAGCAACTCCTACATATAAAATATAAATATAGAGAGAAGGCAGTGAGTTATAAGTGAGTTATAACTATGTACCAGTTTGCCACCCATACACAGTGCCCCCAATTGCCCCCATAGAAAGTGCCCCATAGACATTTTAACCCCCATAGAAAGTGCCCCAATACACAGTGCCCCCCATACGCAGTGCCCCCAACTGCCCCCATAGACATTACCCCCCATTCACAGTGCCCCCAATTGAGACAGTCCCCCCCATACACAGTGCCCCCAATTGAGACAGTCCCCCCATACACAGTGCCCCCAATAGAGACAGTCCCCGCCATACACAGTGCCCCCAATAGAGACAGTCCCCTCCATACACAGTGCCCCAATAGAGACAGTCCCCCCATTCACAGTGCCCCCAATATGCAGTGCCCCCAACTGCCCCCATAGACAGTACCCCCCATTCACAGTGCCCCCAATTGAGACAGTCCCGCCCATACACAGTGCCCCCAATTGAGACAGTCCCCCCCATACACAGTGCCCCCAATAGAGACAGTCCCCGCCATACACAGTGCCCCCAATAGAGACAGTCCCCGCCATACACAGTGCCCCCAATAGAGACAGTCCCCCCATACACAGTGCCCCCAATAGAGACAGTCCCCGCCATACACAGTGCCCCCAATAGAGACAGTCCCCTCCATACACAGTGCCCCAATAGAGACAGTCCCCCCATTCACAGTGCCCCCAATATGCAGTGCCCCCAACTGCCCCCATAGACAGTACCCCCCATTCACAGTGCCCCCAATTGAGACAGTCCCGCCCATACACAGTGCCCCCAATTGAGACAGTCCCCCCCATACACAGTGCCCCCAATAGAGACAGTCCCCGCCATACACAGTGCCCCCAATAGAGACAGTCCCCCCCATTCACAGTGCCCCCAATAGAGACAGTCCCCGCCATACACAGTGCCCCCAATAGAGACAGTCCCCCCCATACACAGTGCCCCCAATTGAGACAGTCCCCCCATACACAGTGCCCCCAATAGAGACAGTCCCCGCCATACACAGTGCCCCCAATAGAGACAGTCCCCTCCATACACAGTGCCCCAATAGAGACAGCCCCCCCATTCACAGTGCTCCCTTCTTCTTATTCAGTGGCTCCTCTGTGTATGCGGCTCCTTGTGTGGCGGTGACAGGCCCTTTTATAAGGTTGCGCCCCTGGGTACGTGTGACGTCATTACGCACGGGCGCAACCTTATAAAAGGGCCTGTCACCTCTGTGTATGCAGAAAGCGGGACAGTTGGGGGGTATGCATATGAGTTGTATAGGACAAGAAGTTATGTAATAAACAGTATATTGTAAATTGTCTATGTAAAGAGCAGTTGACAAGAAGCAGCAAACCTATAACTTTGGCTCTGTGTCTCCACTTATTTTCTTTATCAGAATAACTGTTGCTACGGCCTCACCATGGGCCTGTAACAGATTCTTGGGGGCTCATCCAGGATCGGCGCTACCTGCTGGTGAAGTGCTGATCCGCTAAACCAAGGGACATCAGGGACTGTGAGTTGCGTATCTGGAAAGGACTACCTACATTACAGAGCTGGGAAAGGAGTCAGCATGGCAGCAGAGAAACTTATCCACATTGCCCAGAATATTGATCCGGTACCAGGTACAGACCCATCAATGCTTGAGGTGGGGAATGAAGAGGGGTGCTTTGAGTATATTCATTCATACATATACAGTAAGCATTTGTTCGAATCAGAGGATATGGAAATGACTGAACTGTTAATATTAAAAGATGCTATTGATGCTATGATTTCTGAGCGCAATGTCAACCTATCCAGTAATGTATGTGCTGAAGGGGTAAAATCACAGAGTGCAGCTGCAACAAGACAGAATGTAGAGGTAGCTGAAACAGTAACTTTTAGTAAAATGCCATATGTCCTGCCCTCCAGTAGCACAAATGTACCACCAGCAAGCAAAATACCAAGTCATTAGCTGATGCCCCGGGAACCCAGGCTTGCTTAGACAGTACCCAGGCATCCCCTACAGTCTATGGAGACTTGAGAAAAACACTTCTCCATCTGCAAGCACACACTTTCAGTTCATTCCATGCAGTGCTCTCCCCAAACCTTAAGCCCAGACAACTCTTATAGCAACCAAGCAGACCCCAAACAACAGAAAACTAAGAGAGAAATCTCCATAAGGGACCTCCACTTCCTTCATCGCAGAGAGTTTAAAGTACAGTGTGTATAGTGATGACACATTTGATATCACTTACAACAATATCTACAAGCAAATAGATGAGGGAATGAAGGAGAATTTCAGTGAAACAGAAATTGTTCGGGGGTGCTTACGATAATTAAGCCTGGTCATTTCAAGGATGAACAATCATATGATGGTGGCTGGACTCAAGGGTTTTTTGCAAACACACCTTAGGGAAAAGAATAGTACAGAGTTATTCCAAGAGCTAATGTGCACCCAACAGAAAGAACAGGAGAGCCCACAGCAGTTCCTGTACCGGGTCATGGAGTTAAAAAGACAAGTTCTTTTCACATCCAAACAAGCAGATGCTGGCATTAAATATCATCAAGATACAGTTCAGGATGTATTTTTGCACACACTGTACCAGGGCATAGGCTCTAAACATAATGACATACGGTGGGAGCTAAAACTCTTGTTGTCAGACAGGCATGTTACTGATGAGACAATATTGAGGCAAGTGACAAGAGTGAGCAACAAAGAAGACTGGGTGCAATAACTCACCAAAAGCATGCAAATGCACAGAGTGCTCAGCTAGAATTAGAAGGTGCAAGACAAACAAACAGAAAAGGTCAGTCATGATAGTAAAATTGAAGCTGATGCCATACTCCACTTGACAGAAAAGATTGACCAGCTTACTAAAGTAGTAAATTCAATGAGTCAACCACCTGAACAACCAGATTTGACTCACCATTGTGCCCCAGGTCAGTCCAGTTCTTCATCAAGGGGAAGAAGGAAAAATTATGGCTGAACAAAGTGTAGTGAACAGCATCTATCAAATTGTAATCATTGTTGGGTGGGTGGCAGAGAGGACCACTGAGCTGTTGGTTGTTTAAAGAAACCCAAGTTACAGGGACATGAGAAACGGTCACTGTACAGGAACAATCAGTGACCGAGCCACCGCAACAGTCCCAGCCTGACTACAGACAGTCATCTCTCCCAAGGACTAACCCTCAGGGACAGTCTGCCATACCATCACCAAATCCATTAGATCCACCAGCAAAGAGAAAGGATCAGATCATCAAACTTATTGGAAAGAGAGCCCTGGCAAAATGTAACTTTAATGGTCTCACCGTCAGTGCCTTATTGGATACTGGTGCTCAGGTCAGTGTTATAGATAAGCAATGGAAAGATAAACACCTACCCAACTTGCCAGCCAGACCACTTACTGAGCTCATTAATGATGAACTGGAAGTTTATGCTATAAATGGAGACCTAATACCAATTGATGGTTGGGTAGTGATAACTGTAAACATGCTAGGAAATGAAAATCCTGATTTATCAATGAATGTTCCCTTTCTAGTAATCACCCAATAGACAGACCCCTGCTTGGGTTCAACATAATTGAAGAATTAATACAAGGTCAGCCAGAAAGGGTAATACCTACAATTATTAGCCTTCTCTGTAACACTATCTCTGTTCCAAGTGATAGAGCCAGGAACATAGTGAACCTGATTCAAATCAGAAGGGATGCAAACCCGCATAGACGCTTAAGAACTGGTCAAAAAGAACTAGTCATTCAAGCTGGGAAACTGACTTGGGTAAAGTACAGCGTTCCTCCAATCTTTAAAATATCTGAACCAGTAGTTCTGTTTGAGCCAGAGGAAAATAGTTTTACCCTAGAAGAATTGGACATAGGTGAGAGCCTTCTAGAAGTTCAGAATGGCAAAGTCCCATATGTGGCAGTACCTGTGGGAAATCATACAAAACATTATGTTACACTTCCAGCTATTGGCAGCATTCAGCACATCCAAAAGACAGACATGCCAAACCAACAGAAACGGGAAATAGAGGAGAGCAACAGTACTTCTTCTGTGTCCCAAAAGCAGTTATCATTACATTGGCATCCACCAGTTGACCTAAGTCATCAAACAACAAAATACTGTTAAATGCATGCTATATGAGGAATCGGCAGCTTTTGCAAGAAATGATGAGGACATAGGCTGCATACTGAATTTGCAAATGTCACTGAACCTTAAAGATGACACACCAGTACAAAAAGCCTACACATGAATACCAAAACATTTGTTTAAGGAAGTAAAAGACTATATTCAAGACCTCTTGGCAAAGGGATGGATAGTTAAGTCAAAGTCACCATATGCTGCTCCTGTTGTATGTGTTCGAAAGAAAGATGGATCACTCCGGTTATGTATAGATTATCACCTGTTGAACCAGAGAACTATTCCTGATCGCCATCCACTGCCAAGAATCAGAACTTGATAGACACTTTTGGGGGAAACAATTGGTTCCGCATTTTAGATCACGGGAAGGCTTACCACCAAGGCTTCATGGCTGAGAGGTCCAGATACCTTACCGCTTTTGTTACCACTTGGGCCTTGTATGAATGGGTACGAATTCCTTTTGGGCTGTCAAATGCTCCTGCTGCTTTCCAGAGAAGTATGGAAGAAATGCTGGACTCATTGAGAGATGAATGCTGCATCCCATACTTAGATGATATCCTCTGTTATGCAAAATCCTTTGAGAACATGTGGAAGGGGTCCGTAAAGTTCTTAAAGTACTCTTAAAGTACTCCAAAAGCTTGGTGTGCAGTTAAGGCCACAAAAATGTGAATTGTTTCACCATCAAGTGAGGTATGTAGGCCGATCAGTATCAGCAGAAGGAATAAAAATCGACACAAAGGATATTGAGGCAGTGGAAGCCCTAAAGAAGAAGATTCCTCAGACTGTTGGTGATGTGCGAAAATTATTGGGGTTTCTCAGCTATATCGCAGTTGTGTTCCAGATTTCTCATGAATTCCTAGACCAATTTTTGAGATTTGCAAACAAAACAAGTGCCAGTATTGAATCAGACCCAACGTTTAAAAACCAGAGGACCCCAGTTACCATCTAAAACTGCAGTCCTGTGGACAAGCACACACTAGAAGGCGTTGGAGCAACTTGTGGACAAGCTTACCAGTCCACCAGTCCTAGCATACCCTGATTTCAGTCTCCCATTTACACTCCACACTGATACCTCAGAACAGGGGCTTGGTGCAGTTTTATATCAGCATCAAGATGGGAAGTAATAGTAATAGGCTACGGCTCCCGTACATTAACTGCTGCAGAGAAGAACTACAGGCTACACAGTGGAAAACTTGAGTTTTTGGCTTCAGTATGAAATATAGACCAGGAAAAGCAAACAATGATGCTGACACACTGTCACATATTCCATTGGATATTGACAAGTATATGGCACAGTGTACGAAAGAATTGCCACAAGATGTGGTTTGTGCAGTAAAGCAGCCCAGAAGGGAGATGTTGCTTGGATTGCTGCACTCAACATTGATGCAAGCACTCACGAGAAACTTTTAACATTGCTACCAACAATCAGCCATGATGAAATGGTTAGAGCCCAGCGACAGGATCTAGTGATTGGTGAGGTCATCAGACTTAAAGAGGCAGGAAAATTGCTACAGAGAGATGTAAGACAGGCAGTCAATGGAGCAACACAAAAACTGTTGAATGAGTGGAGTAAACTACATTTGGAACAAGGGCTCTTCTACAGGCTAACTGGTGAAAGACGACAGCTAGTCCTTCCAGCTAAGTACAGACAGCTTTGAAATATCTCCATGATGACATGGGTCACGTTGGCTCTGAGCGAGTGGTATGGCTAGCAAGAGAAAGATTTTACTGCCCATTTATGAGAAAAGAGATTGAAAATTATGTCACCAGAAAGTGCCCTTGTATCAAACAGAAGAAACCAGTCACTCATGTTAGAGCCCCAATGGGAAGCATTACATCCTCATCACCATTAGAGCTTGTTTGTATTGATTTCCTGCATCTAGAGGTTAGCAAAGGTTGATATTAATACATCCTGGTAGTGGTGGACCACTTCACAAGGTTTGCTCAAGCTTACCCTACAAAAAACAAGTCTGGTTATACTGCTGCTGCGTGTATTTTCAATGACTTTATTCCACACTTTGGATATCCAGCAAGGTTGCACCATGACCGAGGGCGAGAATTTAAAAATAAGTTGTTCCGAACTCTTTGGAAACTGGCAGGTATCAGTCATTCCAGAACATCACCTTACCATCCCCAAGGAAATCCGCCTGAGAGATTCAATAGAACACTGCTGTAGATGTTACGAACACTTGGTGATAGGCAAATGGAAAGGTGGAAAGATCACCTTCAACAAATGATACATGCTTATAATTGTACAAAACATGAATCCACAGGTTATTCACCTTTCTACCTTCTGTACGTCATCCCCGTCTGCCAGTGGACTTACTATTTGGACTTCTGGGTGATAAAGAGACAGAATCTGCAATAGGCTATGCTGAGAATTGGGCTAAGAGAATGAAAGAGTCATATCAGATTGCCAGTGAAAATAGTAAACAATCAAGTTTAAGGGGAAAATCCTACTATGACCAAAAGATGAGAGGAGTGATTCTTTATCCAGGAGATCGAGTACTGGTCAGGAATAACAGTGAGCGAGGAGGACCCGGCAAGCTAAGATCATACTGGGAGAAAAATATGTACATAGTCAAAGAGCAGCTCAATGACAATCCAGTATATGTCATTTATCAGGGAGCTGGGGATAAAACCGAGACGAGAACACTTCATAGAATCCTGCTGTTATTAGTGAATGATTTGCCTGTAGACTCACTGCACCCAACTGAGTCTGAAAAGGTAAAACAACGAGAGAAAAGGAAAAGGCATTTAAGAAACAGAAACCTGAACGCAGAGACTCACAGTGACAGTCCAAGTGACTGATGAGATGAAGGCAGTACTACAGGCTACTGGGTAAGAATACCTTCATCACCACAACAACCAAACCCAATAGAAAGATTATCAGAGTATGTGCCTGTTGTGAAAGACCCATCTGGAGCAAGTAAACATGAACAACCACTTGCAACAGAACAAGAACAGTACCAGTTGGAATATTCAACAGTTTCAGAAGTTTTGAAAGTTCAGAAAGTGAACCAGAGCAATTATTGAGACCCCAGAGCTCAACTATGACACACTTGCCTAGTGAGGTTAGACGATCCAGCAGAGGGAGAAGGCCAAACAAATATTTACATATGAGACTCTCTGCCAGCCATCAATACTCCCACAGTTAACATGATAATGACTCAACCATAGGGTGAGGGTTACTTTTTTGTTTGGGGAGGCTAAATATGGGCCATACAGAGACTGACCTACAGCTAATGTGACACTTAGTGGATTCACTACCACTTGCTGTTCCCAATGACGTCCAGGCATACTTTGCAATAGTGCAGATGGGAGTGTTTTTTTACCCTAAAATGCTTAGGATGTAAAAGTATTTACTTCTGTGAGGGGTTTGTGTTTGGGATCAGTTAGCTTAAAGGGGTAGTTCACCTTTAAATTAACCTTTAATATTGAGTAGACATTGATATTCTAAAATAATTAGCAATTGGTCCCCTTATTTTTAATAATTTTTCAGTTATTTAGCTTTTTGTTCAGCAGCTCTCCATTTGATAGTTTAGCAGCTATCTGGTTGCTAAAGTCTTATTTACCCTAGCAACCAGGTAGTGGTTTAAACAAGAGATGGGAATATGAATAGTTAAGGGGCCCTGCATGGAAAAATAAGTAATAAAAATTACAATAATAATAAAATTGTAGCCTCGCAGAGCAATACTCTTTGGCTGCATTTGAAAGCTGGAAAGTGGCAGAAGACAAAGGCAAATTATTCAAGAACCATAAAAAATTAATTAGGAAGACCAATTGCAAAATTGATAGGAATAGACCATTCTATAACATACTAAAAGTTAATTTAAAATTGAACCTCCCCATTAGATGTGTTTACGTTAGTTTTATAGAAAGAAAGGCAGTGGGTACTGACATTCTAGGCATATTATATACAGTGAGGGGCAGCCTGTATGTACAAAACCAGCACATTGTATGCAGCGAGGGGCAGCCTGTATGTACAAAACCAGCACATTGTATGCAGCGAGGGGCAGCCTGTATGTACAAAACCAGCACATTGTATGCAGCGAGGGGCAGCCTGTATGTACAAAACCAGCACATTGTATGCAGTGAGGGGCAGCCTGTATGTACAAAACCAGCACATTGTATGCAGCGAGGGGCAGCCTGTATGTACAAAACCAGCACATTGTATGCAGCGAGGGGCAGTCTGTATGTACAAAACCAGCACATTGTATGCAGTGAGGGGCAGCCTGTATGTACAAAACCAGCACATTGTATGCAGTGAGGGGCAGTCTGTATGTACAAAACCAGCACATTGTATGCAGTGAGGGGCAGCCTTTATGTACAAAACCAGCACATTGTATGCAGTGAGAGGCAGCCTGTATGTACAACATACCTCCCAAAAATTTGAAAAACAAAAAGAGGGACAAAAAGATTTGGTGCGCGCAGTGCGGCAATTTTTTTGGCCACGCCCACTTTTGTGACCACGCCCCCATTAACACACCCCATTTTTTTCTAAAAATACTCCTTTTATATAGTTGAAATGTTGGGATCAGATGCAAATGTGCTATACCCTCATACTGTACGACCTAACAAACAATATAGCAACTCCTACATATAAAATACAAATATAGAGAGAAGGCAGTCAGTTATGTATGTATGTATGTATGTATAACTTTATTTATAAAGTGCCACAAGGGTACGCAGCGCTGTACAATCTAATATACAGAATTACACACAGGGAGGACAAATGTTATAATAAATATAAGTGAGTTAAGATAACTATCTACCAGTTTTGCCCCCCCACACAGGGGAGACAGTAGCCCCCATACACAGTACCCCCCATACACAGTGCCCCCATACACAGAGCCCCCATACACAGAGCCCTCCAAACACAGTTCCCCCATACACAAAGCCCCCCATACACAGAGCCCCCCATACACAGTGCCCCATACACAGTGCTCCCCAAACACAGTGCCCTCCATACACAAAGCCCCCTATACACAGAGCCCCCCATACACAGAGCCCCCCCATACACAGTGCCCCCCAAACACAGTGCCCCCAAACACAGAGCCCCCCAAACACAGAGCCCCCCATACACAGTGCCCCCCATACACAGAACCCCCCATACACAGTGCCCCCCATACACAGATCCCCCCATACACAGTGCCCCCAAACACAGAGCCCCCATACACAGAGCCCCCCAAACACAGTGCCCCCCATACACAGTGCCCCCATACACAGAGCCTCCCATACACAGTGCCCCACAAACACAGAGCCCCCCATACACAGTGCCCCAAACACAGAGCCCCCCATACACAGAGCCCACCATACACAGAGCCCCACAAACACAGTGCCCCACAAACACAGAGCCCCATACACAGTGCCCCCCAAACACAGAGCCCCCCATACACAGAGCCCCCCAAACACAGTGCCCCCATACACAGTGCCCCCATACACAGAGCCCCCCATACACAGTGCCCCCCATACACAGTGCCCCCCAAACACAGAGCCCCCAATACACAGAGCCCCCCATACACAGAGGCCCCTCATACCCGCTCCAACTCCTTGCGCTGCTTCTCTCCTGTGGCTCCTTCGCCAGCGGTCCCTGGCCCTTTTATAAGGTTGCGCCCCGTGTGACGTCATTACGCACGGGCACAACCTTATAAAAGGGCCAGGGACCGCCAGCACATTGTATGCAGTGAGGGGCAGCCTGTATGTACAAAACCAGCACATTGTATGCAGTGAGGGGCAGCCTGTATGTACAAAACCAGCACATTGTATGCAGTGAGGGGCAGCCTGTGTGTACAAAACCAGCACATTGTATGCAGTGAGGGGCAGCTTGTGTGTACAAAACCAGCACATTGTATGCAGTGAGGGGCAGCCTGTATGTACAAAACCAGCACATTGTATGCAGTGAGGGGCAGCCTGTATGTACAAAACCAGCACATTGTATGCAGTGAGGGGCAGCCTGGGTGTACAAAACCAGCACATTGTATGCAGTGAGGGGCAGCCTGGGTGTACAAAACCAGCACATTGTATGCAGTGAGGGGCAGCCTGTGTGTACAAAACCAGCACATTGTATGCAGTGAGGGGCAGCCTGTATGTACAAAACCAGCACATTGTATGCAGTGAGGGGCAGCCTGTATGTACAAAACCAGCACATTGTATGCAGTGAGGGGCAGCCTGTATGTACAAAACCAGAACATTGTATGCAGTGAGGGGCAGCCTGTATGTACAAAACCAGCACATTGTATGCAGCGAGGGGCAGCCTGTATGTACAAAACCAGCACATTATATACAGTGAGGGGCAGCCTGTATGTACAAAACCAGCACATTGTATGCAGTGTGGGGCAGCCTGTATGTACAAAACCAGCACATTGTATGCAGCGAGGGGCAGCCTGTATGTACAAAACCAGCACATTGTATGCAGCGAGGGGCAGCCTGTGTGTACAAAACCAGCACATTGTATGCAGCGAGGGGCAGCCTGTATGTACAAAACCAGCACATTGTATGCAGTGAGGGGCAGCCTGTGTGTACAAAACCAGCACATTGTATGCAGTGAGGGGCAGCCTGTATGTACAAAACCAGCACATTGTATGCAGTAAGGGGCAGCCTGTGTGTACAAAACCAGCACATTGTATGCAGTGAGGGGCAGCCTGTATGTACAAAACCAGCACATTGTATGCAGTGAGGGGCAGCCTGTATGTACAAAACCAGCACATTGTATGCAGTGAGATGCAGTGGGTACAGATGGCAGATATTCAGGCCATGGCACTATAACACTGGCACTGATACACAACATTGTCTGCACTGTAGAAATGAACAAAACAATTACAAAAGTAGAAAAAACTACAAATATATGAAAGCACAATGAGCTTTTTCAGGGGGAAAGAGTTAACTTACAATCCATCTGTTAGGGTATCTGATAGGGATATTATAGATATCAGGTGACAAAAAACAATTTAATTTCAGCAAGTGATTCAGCCTAGAACTGTATTGCACCTGAGTATAGTGCCTGTGTATAGTACCTGAGTATAGCACCTGTGTATAGTACTTGGGTATAGTACCTGCGTATAGTACCTGCATATAGCATCTGCATATAGTACCTGCGTATAGTACCTGCATATAGCACCTGCATATAGTACCTGTGTATAGTACCTGGGTATAGTACCTGCGTATAGTACCTGGGTATAGTACCTGTGTATAGTACCTGGGTATAGTACCTGTGTATAGTACCTGCGTATAGCACCTGGGTATAGTACCTGCGTATAGTACCTGGGTATAGTACCTGCGTATAGTACCTGGGTATAGTACCTGCGTATAGCACCTGGGTATAGTACCTGCGTATAGCACCTGGGTATAGTACCTGTGTATAGTACCTGGGTATAGTACCTGCGTATAGTACCTGGGTATAGCACCTGGGTATAGCACCTGCGTATAGTACCTGGGTATAGTACCTGCGTATAGTACCCGTGTATAGTACCTGTGTATAGTACCCGTGTATAGTACCTGCGTATAGTACCCGTGTATAGTACCTGCGTATAGCACCTGCGTATAGTACCTGGGTATAGCACCTGCGTATAGTACCTGGGTATAGTACCTGCGTATAGTACCTGTGGGAGTGGGATGAAATCTGCAGCAAAAGTTTTGTTCTTAGGTAAAGTTACAGCTGCAGATTCTCATTTTCAGTCTTAATTTCTGCACTGCCTTTAGTTTGTAATATCTCCCTAAGCTCTATCTACATCTGTGCCTTGATTGGTCAATTTTTCTGTGTGTCAAGAAAGCTGTGCTTTGATTGGAGAATCCACAAGAAGAAAGATCCAATCAGAGCACAGCTGATAACAGCAGAATGGAGCTTGCAGGAGCAGGAGAAGATTTCCAGGACAGCGCAGAAACGGAGTGAGGGTTTATTTTTGTTTCTTTTAAGGTGCTAAGCAGGTTTGGGGCAGGCTTAGCCCCCTCTAGCCTTACTGAAAATCCGCCTATGAGCGCTACAAGAGGCGGCACATATGAGAGAAGATGGCAGCGCTACAAGGGGCGGCACATATGAGAGAAGATGGAAGCGCTACAAGAGGTGGCACATATGAGAGAAGATGGCAGCGCTACAAGGGGCGGCACATATGAGAGAAGATGGCAGCGCTACAAGAGGCAGCACATATGAGAGAAGATGGCAGCGCTACAAGAGGCGGCACATATAAGAGAAGATGGCAGCGCTACAAGAGGCGGCACATATGAGAGAAGATGGCAGCGCTACAAGGGGCGGCACATATTAGAGAAGATGGCAGCGCTACAAGGGGCGGCACATATGAGAGAAGATGGCAGCGCTACAAGGGGCGGCACATATGAGGGAAGATGGCAGTGCTACAAGGGGCGGCATATATGAGAGAAGATGGCAGCGCTACAAGGGGCGGCACATATGAGAGAAGATGGCAGCGCTACAAGGGGCGGCACATATGAGGGAAGATGGCAGTGCTACAAGAGGTGGCACATATGAGAGAAGATGGCAGCGCTACAAGTGGCGGCACACATGAGAGAAGATGGCAGCGCTACAAGTGGCGGCACACATGAGGGAAGATGGTAGCGCTACAAGGGGCAGCACATGAGAAGATGGCAGCGCTACAAGGGGCGGCACATATAAGAGAAGATGGCAGCGCTACAAGGGGCGGCACATATGAGAGAAGATGGCAGCGCTACAAGGGGCGGCACATATGAGAGAAGATGGCAGCGCTACAAGGGGTGGCACATATGAGAGAAGATAGCAGCGCTACAAGTGGCGGCACACATGAGGGAAGATGGCAGTGCTACAAGGGGCAGCACATATGACGGAAAATGGCAGCGCTACAAGGGGTGGCACACATGAGAGAAGATGGCAGCACTACAAGGGGCGGCACATATGATGGAAAATGGCAGCGCTACAAGGGGTGGCACACATGAGAGAAGATGGCAGCGCTACAAGGGGCGGCACATATGAGAGAAGATGGCAGCGCTACAAGAGGCGGCACATATGACGGAAAATGGCAGCGCTACAAGGGGTGGCACATATGAGAGAAGATGGCAGCGCTACAAGGGGCTGCACATATGAGAGAAGATGGCAGCGCTACAAGGGGCGGCACATATGACGGAAAATGGCAGCGCTACAAGGGGTAGCACACATGAGAGAAGATGGCAGCGCTACAAGGGGTGGCACATATGAGAGAAGATGGCAGCGCTACAAGAGGCGGCACATATGACGGAAAATGGCAGCGCTACAAGGGGTGGCACATATGAGAGAAGATGGCAGCGCTACAAGGAGTAGCACATATGAGAGAAGATGGCAGCGCTACAAGGGGTGGCACATATGAGAGAAGATGGCAGAGCTACAAGGGGCGGCACATATGAGAGAAGATGGCAGCGCTACAAGGGCGGCACATATGAGAGAAGATGGCAGCGCTACAAGGGGCGGCACATATGAGAGAAGATGGCAGCGCTACAAGGGGTGGCACATATGAGAGAAGATGGCAGCGCTACAAGAGGCGGCACATATGACGGAAAATGGCAGCGCTACAAGGGGTGGCACATATGAGAGAAGATGGCAGCGCTACAAGGAGTAGCACATATGAGAGAAGATGGCAGCGCTACAAGGGGTGGCACATATGAGAGAAGATGGCAGCGCTACAAGGGGCGGCACATATGAGAGAAGATGGCAGCGCTACAAGGGCGGCACATATGAGAGAAGATGGCAGCGCTACAAGGGGCGGCACATATGAGAGAAGATGGCAGCGCTACAAGGGGCGGCACATATGAGAGAAGATGGCAGCGCTACAAGAGGCGGCACATATGACGGAAAATGGCAGCGCTACAAGGGGTGGCACATATGAGAGAAGATGGCAGCGCTACAAGGGGCGGCACATATGAGAGAAGATGGCAGCGCTACAAGGGGCGGCACATATGACGGAAAATGGCAGCGCTACAAGGGTAGCACACATGAGAGAATATGGCAGCGCTACAAGGGGTGGCACATATGAGAGAAGATGGCAGCGCTACAAGAGGCGGCACATATGACGGAAAATGGCAGTGCTACAAGGGGTGGCACATATGAGAGAAGATGGCAACGCTACAAGGAGTAGCACATATGAGAGAAGATGGCAGCGCTACAAGGGGTGGCACATATGAGAGAAGATGGCAGCGCTACAAGGGGCGGCACATATGAGAGAAGATGGCAGCGCTACAAGGGCGGCACATATGAGAGAAGATGGCAGCGCTACAGGGGCGGCACATATGAGAGAAGATGGCAGCGCTACAAGGGGCGGCACATATGAGAGAAGATGGCAGCGCTACAAGGGGCGGCACATATGAGAGAAGATGGCAGTGCTACAAGGGGCGGCACATATGAGAGAAGATGGCAGCGCTACAAGGGGTGGCACATATGAGAGAAGATAGCAGCGCTACAAGTGGCGGCACACATGAGGGAAGATGGCAGTGCTACAAGGGGCAGCACATATGAACGGAAAATGGCAGCGCTACAAGGGGTGGCACACATGAGAGAAGATGGCAGCACTACAAGGGGCGGCACATATGATGGAAAATGGCAGCGCTACAAGGGGTGGCACACATGAGAGAAGATGGCAGCGCTACAAGGGGCGGCACATATGAGAGAAGATGGCAGCGCTACAAGAGGCGGCACATATGACGGAAAATGGCAGCGCTACAAGGGGTGGCACATATGAGAGAAGATGGCAGCGCTACAAGGGGCGGCACATATGAGAGAAGATGGCAGCGCTACAAGGGGCGGCACATATGACGGAAAATGGCAGCGCTACAAGGGGTAGCACACATGAGAGAAGATGGCAGCGCTACAAGAGGCGGCACATATGACGGAAAATGGCAGCGCTACAAGGGGTGGCACATATGAGAGAAGATGGCAGCGCTACAAGGGGCGGCACATATGAGAGAAGATGGCAGCGCTACAAGGGGCGGCACATATGACGGAAAATGGCAGCGCTACAAGGGGTAGCACACATGAGAGAAGATGGCAGCGCTACAAGGGGTGGCACATATGAGAGAAGATGGCAGCGCTACAAGAGGCGGCACATATGACGGAAAATGGCAGCGCTACAAGGGGTGGCACATATGAGAGAAGATGGCAGCGCTACAAGGAGTAGCACATATGAGAGAAGATGGCAGCGCTACAAGGGGCGGCACATAAGAGAGAAGATGGCAGCGCTACAAGGGGCGGCACATATGAGAGAAGATGGCAGCGCTACAAGGGCGGCACATATGAGAGAAGATGGCAGCGCTACAAGGGGCGGCACATATGAGAGAAGATGGCAGCGCTACAAGGGGCGGCACATATGAGAGAAGATGGCAGCGCTACAAGGGGCGGCACATATGAGAGAAGATGGCAGCGCTACAAGGGGCGGCACATATGAGAGAAGATGGCAGCGCTACAAGGGGCGGCACATATCAGAGAAGGTGACAGCGCTGCAGGGGGCGGCACATATGAGGGAAGATGGCAGCGCTACAAGGGGCGGCACATAGAGAGAAGATGGCAGCGCTACAAGGGGCAGCACATATGAGAGAAGGTGACAGCGCTGCAGGGGGCGGCACATATGAGAGAAGATGGCAGCGCTACAATGGGCGGCACATATGAGAGAAGGTGACAGCGCTGCAGGGGGCGGCACATATGAGGGAAGATGGCAGCGCTACAAGGGGCGGCACATATGAGAGAAGATGGCAGCGCTACAAGGGGCAGCACATATGAGAGAAGGTGACAGCGCTGCAGGGGGCGGCACATATGAGAGAAGATGGCAGCGCTACAAGGGGCGGCACATATGAGAGAAGATGACAGCGCTACAAGGGGCGGCACATATGAGAGAAGATGGCAGCGCTACAAGGGGCGGCACATATGAGAGAAGGTGGCAGTGCTACAAGGGGCGGCACATATGAGAGAAGGTGACAGCGCTGCAGGGGGCGGCACATATGAGAGAAGGTGGCAGTGCTACAAGGGGCGGCACATATGAGAGAAGGTGACAGCGCTGCAGGGGGCGGCACATATGAGAGAAGGTGACAGCGCTGCAGGGGGCGGCACATATGAGAGAAGATGGCAGCGCTACAAGGGGCGGCACATATGAGAGAAGGTGGCAGTGCTACAAGGGGCGGCACATATGAGAGAAGGTGACAGCGCTGCAGGGGGCGGCCTTGTCCTTAGCTTAAGAGCAAATGCCCATACCTGGTGCACGCTTACCTCCTAATTAGTACCTGTATGTTACCCAACCACTTAGACTGTAAGCTCTATGGGGCAGGGACCTCCTTCCTACTGTGTCTCATACCACATGGCACTTACTCCCTATGTATTTATACTTATTTATTGTATTTATTATAACACTCCCTGTGTGTAATTGTGTATATTGTAAGATTGTACAGCGCTGCGTATCCTTGTAGCACTTTATAAATAAAGTTATACATACATACATACATAATAACTGTCGGCGAAGTTCTTTCTTAGGCTGGCCATACACATACTGATAAAATTGTCCGTAACCTAGTTTCATATGCTTTTCAGACAACGTGTGGGTTGAGAATTATCTTCTCCAAAATAGTAATCAGTTGTTTAGTCGATCGCCATGGGTAGAACATTTCGGTAGGCTAATGAATAAATCTGCGCATGTATTGTGTATTGGGCGATATACTTGGGGGGCCTACATCTTTCTATGATTCCTGTCTACCAAAAATGTTATGTTCATAACGTCCTCCGAGTTGTTATTTTAAGGGCTTAGTCCTATAATTTCAGTCTGAATGTTAATTTTAGATCATTGTATTTAATGAAAAAAGACTAAAATCTGGACATGTATGGCCACCTTTATTTGTGGGCATATGACATACCATATACCATATGACTAATCTCCCCGTGTGTCAAAACCCTAATGCGTGATGAGGAAGGCACCGGGTGGGGGAAGCAGCTGGGGACCAGAGCCTTACACAGTTTGATTGAAACTCCTCCATTCACAGGTGTCGGTGGGGGGGGCAGCTGCAGTGGGAACTCCTCCAGCTCCGGTCATAGGCAAAGCAAGGAGGGCTGCAGAGTGCAGAGGGGAACAGAGCATTACATGGACTCAGTGAAACTCCTCCGGTCACAGGCACAGGGAGGGGGCTGCAGGGGGGAACGGTGCCTCACACAGTATCACTGAAATTCCTCTGTTTGTAAAGAGGAGGATGCAGGGATTGTGCAGCGCTGGCTTCTCCTGCCCATTCAAATGGTTGAGATGTAATCACGGGGGAGTTAAGCTATTTTTGCATTCCGACTTTTGAGAAAGCCAGCCCAAAGTTTTAAAACTGCTGCTTCTGCTCATTTTCCTTTTTAAAAAATTGTGGTATGTCATTACACTTACCATTCTAACTGAAAACTGACAGGTTCTCTTGTGAATATTTGGCTTCTCTTTAAGAGATCACTTCTCATTGCCATCCTCATTAGTTTCCTCTTCTTCACTAGTTTCCTCTTCTTCACTAGTTTCCTCTTTACTAGTTTCCTCTTCTTCACTAGTTTCCTCTTCACTAGTTCCTCTTCACTAGTTTCCTCTTCTTCACTAGTTTCCTCTTCACTAGTTTCCTCTTCTTCACTAGTTTCCTCTTCTTCACTGGTTTCCTCTTCTTTACTGGTTTCCTCTTCTTCACTAGTTTCCTCTTCTTCACTGGTTTCCTCTTCTTCACTAGTTTCCTCTTCTTCACTAGTTTCATCTTCACTAGTTTCCACTTCTTCACTAGTTTGTTTCCTCTTCTTCACTAGTTTCCTCTTCTTCACTAGTTTCCTCTTCTTCACTAGTTTCCTCTTCTTCACTAGTTTCATCTTCACTAGTTTCCACTTCTTCACTAGTTTGTTTCCTCTTCTTCACTAGTTTCCTCTTCTTCATTGGTTTGTTTCCTCTTCTTCACTGGTTTCCTCTTCTTCACTAGTTTCCTCTTCTTCACTAGTTTCCTCTTCTTCACTAGTTTGTTTCCTCTTCTTCACTAGTTTCCTCTTCTTCACTAGTTTCCTCTTCTTCACTAATTTGTTTCCTGTTCTTCGCTAGTTTCCTCTTCTTCACTGGTTTCCTCTTTATCAATTTCCAGAGTTGTTGCACTACATAATAACAGCATCATTTTATCAGCTAATATGCTTTTCTGGTAAATGATTGGTTTATAACACAAATAAAAGCATTATTAATGTATCCTGGGTACCCTTGCAATACAGATAACTGTAGGAATAAAACAAGATTACAGTTCATGAAATGACTATGGCTGGCACAAGCGCTGGTAGGACAATGATCAGCGTTACAGTTACCGCGCTCATGGCGTTATCACTGCTGTCTGTAGCTGGCGGCTTTGTGCTGGTTCTTATAGTAGTTCTAGTAGTTGTAGTTATTTTAGTGATTTTAGTAGTTGGAGTGGTTCTAGTAGTTGTAATAGTTGGAGCGGTTATAGATTTCTTCGGACCAAAATGCCCGTGATTAAGAAAAGAGCGCCAATGGCCTAAAATGACTGATATAACAAGTAAGTAAGATAGGGCAGTAACTTTAATGCCCATGCAAGAGTAGGGCCCACAAACCATTCAACACTAAAGTTGCAAATCTATATGAGATTTTTAAAAGACTTACAAGAAGTTTTCTTTTCATCCAAAATGTCAACTTTGATCTTGGAAGAGGGTTCATACACTTCCTTATTCACCAACATCCAGAATTCATATGTTCCACTGTCCGAGTCTTCTGTGGGATTGATAATCAGAGTACAGTTCCCACTAGACACCAGAGAGACAAAGAGCTGGTATTTCTCACTGTTCTCATGGTAGGTCTCAACACTGTTGCTGTAAAGGTGGATTAAAGGGGTGTACTTCACCCCACCTACAGGAACCTTCCCCCATTCTAACGCAAGTTCGGCTGGATTAAGTGCACTGTCGGAGTAGAACATGCAGGGAAGTAGACTCCGAGTACCAGCCTTAAGTGCGATTTTGTGCCTGAATAATGTGATGCGTTTCACAGCTGAAAGAAATAAAAGAAAAAGCAATGTAAGAACCCAGAGCTACAGTCTGTAGGGTTATACTGTAATTAGACATGGAGAGCTAAGAAATAAGGGGAAATCATTTATACTGGCACATCGGTGCAAAATAATAGAATCCTATAATTACCTGATGTGGTCTCACAACAAGGGAGAAGCCCAATCAGCATCAGCATCACGAATACAAAAGGACCAATCACTGAAAGTCTCTAATGTTTCTTCTGCTGCACAAAGATACAAAGTAGAATTAGTGGCAGAACCTTGAAAGGGGTTGTTCACCTTTAAATTAACCTTTAGTATGATGCAGAGGGTGCTATTTTAAGACAATTTGCAGTTGGCCTTCATATTTTATTTGATATTTTTGAATTATTTAGCTTTTTTGTTCAGCAGCTCTCCAGTTTGGAATTTCAAAATCTTGTTGCTAGGGTCCAATTTAATCTAGCAACCAGGCAGTGGTTTAAAAGAGAGTAGGGAATATGAATAGAAGAAGGTCTAAATAAAATGATAAGTAATTAAAAAGTCACAATAAAATTGTAGCCTCGCAGAGCAGGAGGATTTTTACTGTTGGGGTCAGTGACCCCCATTTGAAAGATGGAAAGAGACAGAAGAGAAAGGCAAAGTTGCTAAGAATAGGCCATTCTATAATATACTTAAAGTTTACCTGAAGGTGAACCATCCCTTTAAAATCAGTAGCTCTAATATTATATGATCATTGGTACAAGGGAAGTATCATGGTCCCTGTACGTACACATCTACTGTTGTTATATACAGGTATGGGATTCATTATCCAGGACCTGTTATCCAGAAAGCTTCAAATTACGTGAAGGCCACCACCCACAGAATCAAACAATTCAAAATGTCAAAATGTATTTGCTTTCTCTCTGTAATAATAAAACAGTACCTGTACTTGATACCAACTAAGATATAATTAATTCTTATTGGGGCAGAACAGCCCTATTGGGTTTATTTAATGGTTAAATGATTCCCTTTTCTCTGTAATAATAAAACAGTACCTGTACTTGATCCCAACTAAGATATAATTACCCCTTATTGGGGCAGAACAGCCCTATTGGGTTTATTTAATGGTTAAATGATTCCCTTTTCTCTGTAATAATAAAACAGTACCTGTACTTGATCCCAACTAAGATATAATTACCCCTTATTGGGGCAGAACAGCCCTATTGGGTTTATTTAATGGTTAAATGATTCCCTTTTCTCTGTAATAATAAAACAGTACCTGTACTTGATCCCAACTAAGATATAATTACCCCTTATTGGGGGCAGAACAGCCCTATTGGGTTTATTTAACGGTTAAATGATTCCCTTTTCTCTGTAATAATAAAACAGTACCTGTACTTGATCCCAACTAAGATATAATTACCCCTTATTGGGGCAGAACAGCCCTATTGGGTTTATTTAATGGTTAAATGATTCCCTTTTCTCTGTAATAATAAAACAGTACCTGTACTTGATCCCAACTAAGATATAATTACCCCTTATTGGGGGCAGAACAGCCCTATTGGGTTTATTTAACGGTTAAATGATTCCCTTTTCTCTGTAATAATAAAACAGTACCTGTACTTGATCCCAACTAAGATATAATTACCCCTTATTGGAGCAGAACAGCCCTATTGGGTTTATTTCATGTTTGAATTAATCCCTTTTCTCTGTAATAATAAAACATTACCTGTACTTGATCCCAACTAAGATATAATTACCCCTTATAATGGGGGAAAAATAATCCTATTGGGTTTAATTACTGTTTAAATAATGTTTTAAACAGACTTAAGGTAGGAGATCCGAATTACAGAAAGACCCCTTATCCGGAAAACCCCAGGTCCCAAGCATTCTGGTTAACGGGGTCCCATACCTGTACCACCATGTTGTTAGTACAAATAAAAAGTAGTGGGCAAAATGACCTAAAGGATGGGTGGATTAGGAATGGTATTTGCCCCAGGCCTGCTGAATTAGGGCTCACTGGCAGAATAATATCAAGCAAGAGAGCCTTGGTTTTAAATCCCTGCAAATTTTTATTATAGTACAGGTATCGGACCCCTTATCCGGAAACCCAATATCCAGAAAGTTCTGAATTACGGAAAGTCCATCTCTCATAGACTCCATTTTAATAAAGTAATTCACATCTTTAAAACAGTACCTTGTAATTGATCCCAGCTAAGATATAATTAATCCTTATTGGGTTTAATTACTGTTTAAATAATGTTTTTAGCAGACTTCAGGTAGGAGATCCAAATTACAGAAAACCTCTGGATAACGGGTCCCATACCTGTACCACCATGTTGTTAGTACAAATAAAAAGTAGTAGACAAAGGATGGGTGGATAAGGGACTGTATTTGCCCCAGGCCTGCTGAATTAGGGCTCACTGGCAGAATAATATCAAGCAAGAAAGCCTTGGTTTTAAATCCCTGTTATATTATAATTCTCTAGTTCAGGGTAACTTGCTGCCACAATGCTTAGACTGGCCTACCAGCCTGCCAGAGGATCTCCTGCTGGGTCCCTAGTGGATCCCATTCTAGACAAAACCTTATTTTCACCGTAGGCCCAAATAAAACCCTACACCACTTGGTGCTTGCCTATATCCAATTTCTGTTAGAGTGGAGTCAGCTTGTCAGTTTCCCATGGGGCCCTAGGAGAGCTGGTCCCATACTGGCTGGCACTGTATATATAAACAATGATGTTCATGGAACAAATTACTATTAAAGAAATGCAACTGTCATAATCTCATTGACAAGTGAAGACCATGCCACAAGCAGGGGATATGTGAGAAACCAGAAACTTATTATTATTTGGGAATTTTATGAAAGTAACTTGATGCCATTCGCTTTGAATCAGTTGTGAAGTGAATGGAGTGAGGTGTGTTTGTGTGCAGTTCTGGGCCACTTCTAGTGCAGTTTTGCCTCAACTAACACAACTGATATACTTTAATATTAAAACAACTAAACCCGCCCCATTGTGCAAAAAGTTTTAAGTTTAAATTTCACTAATTGTGAACAAAAAATCATCATACACACCACAAAAAAAAACGCAATTACTGCCTTTATAGCCAAAATTCCTATTTAAATTAAGTGCATTAATGAAGTTAGGGAGCCGCCTTCCTCCACCTAATCCCGTAAAATGTTTAATCCTGACTAACTATAGAGTTGGCGCTCTTATATAAATCCAAATACAAAATGTGTTTATTTAATAAAAATCAATTTTTATTTTCTCCGTGATAAGGCATTTCAAAATACATTGAAAACAATAAGACATGATTAGAGGTTTACAAAAGTACAATATATATGTATATATAAATTGGATATAGGAGCAGCTAACTTATCCCCTCTCCCGGGTTAGAATCAATCTCTATATAGACACACCCAATGGCGGTGTTATAAAGTGCAGATTCCCCTTAGCTAATTATTAGTTTCAGAGTTCTAGTTCTTGAATAGAGTACATTTATGGGTATCAAAAGATATAATGCGGAACACAAGGTTATACGTACATTCACATACACTTTTATACGGTACAGGTATGGGGGCATTGAGCTAGTCACAGGGGGCATTCTACTTCCCTCTTATATCAGTAATCCTGCATATACTAATTTGTTAACCCTTTATACCCCACAAAGGGTAAGGTGCAGAATCTACCTCATTGATCAGGTTAGCTGCTCCTATATCCGATTTATATATACATATATATTGTACTTTTGTTAAACCACTAATCTTGTCTTATTGTTTTTAATGTATTATGAACTGCCTTATCATGGAGAAAATAAAAATTGATTTTTATTAAATAAACACATTTTGTATTTGGATTTATATAAGAGCGCCAACTCTATAGTTAGTCATAACTGATATACTCACATCTGTTCGTAACCTATAAAGAGGAGCTTGCACAACTGGGGAATATGGGGAAACCAACCAACAAACAATCTCAGCTGAGGCTTACAACATTTTATGGAAAGCAAGACATGGGAACCAACTACCTAAGATGGTGTTGAGTCCTCAGCCTCACTTACCTCTGGAACTCTATCCCTGAATCCCTCCGTAGGGAACACCCTCACTCTCCTTAAAAAAAACTCAAATGCTACCTTCTGGAGCACTAAAACATTATTTTGCCAAGTCCTGCGCTTAAAGGAGAAAGAAAGTCATTTTGGCATTTTACTGCCAATAGATTTGCTACATTAGTGCCACCTAGAACAATACATTTATTCTGCAGAAACCATTACCATGCCTAAGTAAACAGCATTAGAAGCATTCTCCCTTTGCTTAAGATAGCAGCTGCCATTTTAAATAGCTTCCTGTTTGCAGTGTAGCCATTGCAGCTGAGATCACATATCCTAAGGGAGGGGGAGGGAGTACTTAGCATTCTGGTGGGAGGTGGGAGCAGGAGAGAGGAGAGAACTGCGCTCACTCTGGCCATGGGAATTAAGGATGTTTCCGAGAGAGGAAGGCAGACACTGGAACATTATGTTTACTAAAAAAGAGACAAGAAATCCTGTGTTTCTTTTGATAGAGAACTCAGTGCAGCATTACTGTAAGTGCTTATGGCTGTATTTACATAGACCTTTCTGATAAAACTTACTTAGTTTTCCTTTCCTTCTCCTTTACGGGTAAATGCCCATACCTGGTGCACTCTTCCTTTCCAATTTGTGCCTGTATGTTACCCAACCACTGCCTTCCTACTGTGTCTCATACCACATGGCACTTACTCTCCCTATGTATTTATTGTAACTAGACAACTAACTTAGTGTACAACTAGAGATGTAGCGAACTGTTCGCCGGTGAACTAATTCGCGCGAACATCGGGTGTTCGCAAGTTCGCAAACTTTTCGCGTATGTTCGCAATTTGGGTTCGCGTGGCGTTTTTCCGCTGCATTTTTTCTCGGCCACAAATGGCATTTTTCAGCAAATCCCGTTTCCATGGTGCTAATAGCGCGAAATAGAAAAAAACGCTGCGTATTTCCGCTATGTCTGCCAGCTGCCTTTGCGTATACATAGGAATAGCTTGCGTTTTTACGCAACGCTGTGTCAACAAAGTATTTTTCAGAGAAATTTTTGCTCTTGATCCCCCTCCTGCATACCACTGTCCAGGTCGTGGCACCCTTTAAACAACTTTAAAATCAGTTTTCTGGGCAGAAATGGCTTTTCTAGGTTTTAAAGTTCGCCTTCCCATTGAAGTCTATGGGGTTCGCAAAGTTCGCGAACTTTTTTTTTGAGGTTCGCTACATCACTATGTACAACGCTGCGTATCCCTTCAGTGCTTTATAAATAAAGTTATACATACATACATAACTACTGTTAGCGAATTTCTTTCTTAGGCTGGCCATACACATACTGACAAAATTGTCTGAAACCTAGTTTCATACACTTTTCAGACCACTTGTGGGTTGTGAATTGTCTTCCATCATTTTCGTACCATAGTGGTCAGTCGTTTAGTCGATCGCCATGGGTAGAACATTTCGGTTGGTTAATGGATTGTATGCCTGTGTGTGCCATACAATGCCTGCCCTATGTTGCCTATGTGTGCCTACTCTGCCTGCTCTATGCTGCCTGTGGTTGCCATACTCTGCCCGCCCTTAGCTGCCTGTGTGTGCCATACTCGGTCTGCCCTATGCTGCCTGTGTGTGCTATACTCTGCCTTCCCTACCCTGCCTATTGGAAATGAACTTTAACTTCTATCACATATGAGTGAAGGGGAATATCCCTGCAGTGAGCACCAATTATTTGTTATTTTGGTGTGCTGTGACCTTCAATGTGGGTATGGTCTTAAAAGCTCTTGTGCTAAAATGGGCGTGGTTTAAAAAAGGGAGAAATTCCTGCCAGCACTGGTTTAAACCATAGCCATACCAAAGGCCAGGGATTCAGGCCATATACGTGAGCTAACATATTTTGGCCAAAGTGTGGTACTAACACCTAATTTTTTGTAAAAATTATCATTAAAGGCAAACTAAGCGCTGGCAAACTTTTTTTCTCTTTGTATATGTGCCAGACATGGAACTGGGCATTAGGGGTCTTAACACCTATTTTCTCAGCAGACAGGAGAAGATATTATTGAACACATCTCAGCGTCCACTAAAAAAAAAACCTTTAAATGACAGGGGCAAAAGTTTATTTTTTACATTTTATTTTTTATTTTCATTTAAATAGATACAGCTCTAGCACCACTATAGTGCTATGAAGATCTACACAAGTATCTATACGTACACGTATGCCCCTAACCCACCCCCGCACCAAAGGGAGCCGCATTGGGTAGGAAGATTTGACAGCGATTTAAATCTCCCCCAATTCTGTGCAGCTCCCTTCTTTCTTATGATGCGGTCCTACACATTTGCCACCCTTTGTGGCCTGTACAATGTAGGTACCATGCCCATACGCTGTCAGTTCACCGGAGCAGGCTTCTCTACATCACCAGATGAACCGATGTGGGCATGGTACCCCGTTATTCCACTCCTGGTTCTGGAGACAACGATTTATATTCTTTTTCATTGTTTTCACTTGGCTTCTCTTTAAGAGATTACTTTCATTGCCATCCTCATTAGTTTCCTCTTCTTTACTAGTTTTCTCTTCATCAATTTCCTCCTCAGCTTCAAGAGTTGTTGCACTACAAAATAACAGCATCATTTTATTAGCTAATCTGCTTTTCTGGTGAATGATTGGTTTATAACACAAATAAAAGCATTATTAATGTATCCTGGGTACCCTTGCAATACAGATAACTGTAGGAATAAAACAAGATTACAGTTCATGGAGACTTTCTTAATAGGGAGCTATTATTAATTAATATTATTATTGCATCTATGCACTTTCGGTAATGTCTAACACAGAAGCATTTGGGAATAATTCTAAACAAGCAATCTACAGGTAATTGTGTGCTTGACTTACCTTACAAGTCCTAAAATGACTATGGCTGGCACACAAACTGGTACAACAACCATCAGCACTACAGGTACCTCGCTCATGGTGGTATCACTGCTGTTTGTAGCTGGCGGCATTGTATTAGTGGCTTTGTCATTAGTTTCCTTTTCTTTAGTGGTTTCCTCTTCTTCACTAGTTTCCTCTTCTTCACTAGTTTCCTCTTCTTCACTAGTGTCCTCTTCTTCACTAGTTTCCTCTTCATCAATTTCCTCCTCAGCTTCAAGAGTTGTTGCACTACAAAATAACAGCATCATTTTATTAGCTAATCTGCTTTTCTGGTGAATGATTGGTTTATAATACAAATAAAAGCATTATTAATGTATCCTGGGTACCCCTGCCTTTCACTAAATAATGGTTTATAGAATCAATGCAAAATGTATGCATTCCATGATAGATAAGATAGAAGTGAATAGAAAGTCATGGATTTAGGAGACTAAAGGGAAAGAAGACATTTCAGGCTTACATACCTCTGAGACTCTGTTGCTGGGGTGCTCACTTGTGGGTTTTCTACAGTCACAGATTCACGTTTAAACTTCAGTTTGCAATACAGATAACTGTAGGAATAAAACAAGATTACAGTTCATGAAGACTTTCTTAATGGGGAGCTAGTATTAATTATTATTATTGCATCTATGCAATTTAAATAATGTCTAACACAGAAACATTTGGGAATAATTCTAAACAAGCAATCTACAGGTAATTGTGTGCTTGACTTACCTTACAAGTCCTAAAATGACTATGGCTGGCACAAGCGCTGGTAGGACAATGAGCAGCGCTACAGGTACCGCGCTCATGGCGTTATCACTGCTGTCTGTAGCTGGCGGCTTTGTGCTGGTTCTTACAGTAGTTCTACTAGTTGTAATGGCTGTAGTAGTTCTAGTAGTTGGAGTTGTTCTAGTAGTTGTAGTGGTTGGAGCGGTTGTAGTTTTCTTGGACCAAAATGCCCATGATTGAGCTGTAAAAAAAAAATAATGAGTAAGAAAAGAGCGCCAATGGCCTAAAATGACTGATATAACAAGTAAGAAAGATTGGGCAGTAACTTTAATGCCCATGCAAGAGTAGGGCCCACAAACCATTCAACACTAAAGTTGCAAATCTATATGAAATTTTTCTTAGACAATTCCCCATTTCTTTCCCTTTACAACATGATATTTCAAAGACTCACAAGAAGTTTTCTTTTCATCCAAAATGTCAACTTTGATCTTGGAAGAGGGTTCATACAGTTCCTCATTCACCGACATCCAGAATTCATATATTCCACTGTCCGTGTCTTCTGTGGGATTGATAATCAGAGTACAGTTCCCACTAGACACCAGAGAGACAAAGAGCTGGTATTTCTCACTGTTCTCATGGTAGGTCTCAACACTGTTGCTGTAAAGGTGGATTAAAGGGGTGTACTTCCCCCCACCTACAGGAACCTTCTCCCATTCTAATTCAAGTTCGGCTGGATTAACTGCACTGTCGGAGTAGAACGTGCAGGGAAGTAGACTCCGAGTACCAGCCTTAAGTGCGATTTTGTGCCTGAATAATGTGATGCGTTTCACAGCTGGAAGAAATAAAAGAAAAAGCAATGTAAGAACCCAGAGCTACAATCTGTATGGTTATAGTGTAATTAGACATGAAGAGCTAAGAAACAAGGGGAAATAATTTATAATGGCACATCGGTGCAAAATAACAGAATCCTATAATTACCTGATGTGGTCTCACAACAAGGGAGTACCCCAATCAGCATCAGCATCACAAATACAAAAGGACCAATCACTGAAGGTCTCTTATGTTTCTTCTGCTGCACAAAGATACAAAGTAGAATTAGTGGCAGAACCTTGAAAGGGGTTGTTCACTTTTAAATTAACCTTTAAAGTATGGCGATCCAAATTACCGGATATCCCCATGTCCCAAGCATTCTGGATAATAGGTCCCATACCTGCATATATATATGGGCCAATATTTTAAAATCTGCTGCTTTCATAGCAGCATATCATGTATTAGTTACATGCGTTCATTCCAATAAACTTTGTATATAAATATCTAAATTATATAAATTATTAAATATCTGTAATTTCAAATTTGTTTTGTATACTTACAGTTCTTTTCTTGACACAAGATTTCATATTTTTAGAAATAGTACGGTTATTATTTTTGAATATTAGTTGATATATAATAGATAGATAGAATAAAATAAAACAAGATGTTAGCTGTAACATTTCTAAAAGCGAAATGAGCTGGGAAAGTGAAACTCCCCCTATCACAGCTGCTGTGTTGATGATGTCACAATGCCAGTTACTATAGCAACCAGTTTGTACCCTCAGCAGGAAACAAGCCGTGATAATGTTTGTTGGATCACAGCTGCTGTATCGATGATGTCATAATGTCCTATCAGTTACCATAGCAACAAGCTAGGGAGGGAAGTTTGAAACAGAAAAGTTCAATAACAAGAAACAAACACAGAATTAATTTCAATTACAATTTTTAAATTTAATTTTTAATCATTATGCTTAATTTATATAGCACCAATATGATACACAGCACATTACTGAGATATCTCTGATATCATAGAATTTATATCTATAAAATAAACAACTTTAAACTTTAAATAATTATGCTTATATAGTGCCAGCACGTTACACAGTACTTCACAGCGATTAAAGTACCTGCCCTTGCACATATCATTAGCTTTCTAACTTAGGGGCATATTTAACAAGGGGTAAAGCTGAGAGCATGCTCTTTAATAAATATGCCCCTAATAAATCCTAGAAAAATCCTAAACAACTTAATAGAGAGACGTGATCTGATCTGAGTGCACTTTGTCAGTACGTTTGGGTAAGTCTGCACCCAGGTCCAGAATACCATAACAAACAAGCTGAATTTATAGTTCAAAAAGGTGCTTAGTAAATAATTGTTTTTTGGTTGGTTGCTACAGGTTTCTAGACATGGTGCAAATTTTTATTATAGTACAGGTATCGGACCCCTTATCCGGAAACCCAATATCCAGAAAGTTCTGAATTACGGAAAGTCCATCTCTCATAGACTCCATTTTAATAAAGTAATTCACATCTTTAAAACAGTACCTTGTAATTGATCCCAGCTAAGATATAATTAATCCTTATTGGGTTTAATTACTGTTTAAATAATGTTTTTAGCAGACTTCAGGTAGGAGATCCAAATTACAGAAAACCTCTGGATAACGGGTCCCATACCTGTACCACCATGTTGTTAGTACAAATAAAAAGTAGTAGACAAAGGATGGGTGGATAAGGGACTGTATTTGCCCCAGGCCTGCTGAATTAGGGCTCACTGGCAGAATAATATCAAGCAAGAAAGCCTTGGTTTTAAATCCCTGTTATATTATAATTCTCTAGTTCAGGGTAACTTGCTGCCACAATGCTTAGACTGGCCTACCAGCCTGCCAGAGGATCTCCTGCTGGGTCCCTAGTGGATCCCATTCTAGACAAAACCTTATTTTCACCGTAGGCCCAAATAAAACCCTACACCACTTGGTGCTGCCTATATCCAATTTCTGTTAGAGTGGAGTCAGCTTGTCAGTTTCCCATGGGGCCCTAGGAGAGCTGGTCCCATACTGGCTGGCACTGTATATATAAACAATGATGTTCATGGAACAAATTACTATTAAAGAAATGCAACTGTCATAATCTCATTGACAAGTGAAGACCATGCCACAAGCAGGGGATATGTGAGAAACCAGAAACTTATTATTATTTGGGAATTTTATGAAAGTAACTTGATGCCATTCGCTTTGAATCAGTTGTGAAGTGAATGGAGTGAGGTGTGTTTGTGTGCAGTTCTGGGCCACTTCTAGTGCAGTTTTGCCTCAACTAACACAACTGATATACTTTAATATTAAAACAACTAAACCCGCCCCATTGTGCAAAAAGTTTTAAGTTTAAATTTCACTAATTGTGAACAAAAAATCATCATACACACCACAAAAAAAACGCAATTACTGCCTTTATAGCCAAAATTCCTATTTAAATTAAGTGCATTAATGAAGTTAGGGAGCCGCCTTCCTCCACCTAATCCCGTAAAATGTTTAATCCTGACTAACTATAGAGTTGGCGCTCTTATATAAATCCAAATACAAAATGTGTTTATTTAATAAAAATCAATTTTTATTTTCTCCGTGATAAGGCATTTCAAAATACATTGAAAACAATAAGACATGATTAGAGGTTTACAAAAGTACAATATATATGTATATATAAATTGGATATAGGAGCAGCTAACTTATCCCCTCTCCCGGGTTAGAATCAATCTCTATATAGACACACCCAATGGCGGTGTTATAAAGTGCAGATTCCCCTTAGCTAATTATTAGTTTCAGAGTTCTAGTTCTTGAATAGAGTACATTTATGGGTATCAAAAGATATAATGCGGAACACAAGGTTATACGTACATTCACATACACTTTTATACGGTACAGGTATGGGGGCATTGAGCTAGTCACAGGGGGCATTCTACTTCCCTCTTATATCAGTAATCCTGCATATACTAATTTGTTAACCCTTTATACCCCACAAAGGGTAAGGTGCAGAATCTACCTCATTGATCAGGTTAGCTGCTCCTATATCCGATTTATATATACATATATATTGTACTTTTGTTAAACCACTAATCTTGTCTTATTGTTTTTAATGTATTATGAACTGCCTTATCATGGAGAAAATAAAAATTGATTTTTATTAAATAAACACATTTTGTATTTGGATTTATATAAGAGCGCCAACTCTATAGTTAGTCATAACTGATATACTCACATCTGTTCGTAACCTATAAAGAGGAGCTTGCACAACTGGGGAATATGGGGAAACCAACCAACAAACAATCTCAGCTGAGGCTTACAACATTTTATGGAAAGCAAGACATGGGGAACCAACTACCTAAGATGGTGTTGAGTCCTCAGCCTCACTTACCTCTGGAACTCTATCCCTGAATCCCTCCGTAGGGAACACCCTCACTCTCCTTAAAAAAAACTCAAATGCTACCTTCTGGAGCACTAAAACATTATTTTGCCAAGTCCTGCGCTTAAAGGAGAAAGAAAGTCATTTTGGCATTTTACTGCCAATAGATTTGCTACATTAGTGCCACCTAGAACAATACATTTATTCTGCAGAAACCATTACCATGCCTAAGTAAACAGCATTAGAAGCATTCTCCCTTTGCTTAAGATAGCAGCTGCCATTTTAAATAGCTTCCTGTTTGCAGTGTAGCCATTGCAGCTGAGATCACATATCCTAAGGGAGGGGGAGGGAGTACTTAGCATTCTGGTGGGAGGTGGGAGCAGGAGAGAGGAGAGAACTGCACTCACTCTGGCCATGGGAATTAAGGATGTTTCCGAGAGAGGAAGGCAGACACTGGAACATTATGTTTACTAAAAAAGAGACAAGAAATCCTGTGTTTCTTTTGATAGAGAACTCAGTGCAGCATTACTGTAAGTGCTTATGGCTGTATTTACATAGACCTTTCTGATAAAACTTACTTAGTTTTCCTTTCCTTCTCCTTTACGGGTAAATGCCCATACCTGGTGCACTCTTCCTTTCCAATTTGTGCCTGTATGTTACCCAACCACTGCCTTCCTACTGTGTCTCATACCACATGGCACTTACTCTCCCTATGTATTTATTGTAACTAGACAACTAACTTAGTGTACAACTAGAGATGTAGCGAACTGTTCGCCGGTGAACTAATTCGCGCGAACATCGGGTGTTCGCAAGTTCGCAAACTTTTCGCGTATGTTCGCAATTTGGGTTCGCGTGGCGTTTTTCCGCTGCATTTTTTCTCGGCCACAAATGGCATTTTTCAGCAAATCCCGTTTCCATGGTGCTAATAGCGCGAAATAGAAAAAAACGCTGCGTATTTCCGCTATGTCTGCCAGCTGCCTTTGCGTATACATAGGAATAGCTTGCGTTTTTACGCAACGCTGTGTCAACAAAGTATTTTTCAGAGAAATTTTTGCTCTTGATCCCCCTCCTGCATACCACTGTCCAGGTCGTGGCACCCTTTAAACAACTTTAAAATCAGTTTTCTGGGCAGAAATGGCTTTTCTAGGTTTTAAAGTTCGCCTTCCCATTGAAGTCTATGGGGTTCGCAAAGTTCGCGAACTTTTTTTTTGAGGTTCGCTACATCACTATGTACAACGCTGCGTATCCCTTCAGTGCTTTATAAATAAAGTTATACATACATACATAACTACTGTTAGCGAATTTCTTTCTTAGGCTGGCCATACACATACTGACAAAATTGTCTGAAACCTAGTTTCATACACTTTTCAGACCACTTGTGGGTTGTGAATTGTCTTCCATCATTTTCGTACCATAGTGGTCAGTCGTTTAGTCGATCGCCATGGGTAGAACATTTCGGTTGGTTAATGGATTGTATGCCTGTGTGTGCCATACAATGCCTGCCCTATGTTGCCTATGTGTGCCTACTCTGCCTGCTCTATGCTGCCTGTGGTTGCCATACTCTGCCCGCCCTTAGCTGCCTGTGTGTGCCATACTCGGTCTGCCCTATGCTGCCTGTGTGTGCTATACTCTGCCTTCCCTACCCTGCCTATTGGAAATGAACTTTAACTTCTATCACATATGAGTGAAGGGGAATATCCCTGCAGTGAGCACCAATTATTTGTTATTTTGGTGTGCTGTGACCTTCAATGTGGGTATGGTCTTAAAAGCTCTTGTGCTAAAATGGGCGTGGTTTAAAAAAGGGAGAAATTCCTGCCAGCACTGGTTTAAACCATAGCCATACCAAAGGCCAGGGATTCAGGCCATATACGTGAGCTAACATATTTTGGCCAAAGTGTGGTACTAACACCTAATTTTTTGTAAAAATTATCATTAAAGGCAAACTAAGCGCTGGCAAACTTTTTTTCTCTTTGTATATGTGCCAGACATGGAACTGGGCATTAGGGGTCTTAACACCTATTTTCTCAGCAGACAGGAGAAGATATTATTGAACACATCTCAGCGTCCACTAAAAAAAAAACCTTTAAATGACAGGGGCAAAAGTTTTATTTTTTACATTTTATTTTTTTATTTTCATTTAAATAGATACAGCTCTAGCACCACTATAGTGCTATGAAGATCTACACAAGTATCTATACGTACACGTATGCCCCTAACCCACCCCCGCACCAAAGGGAGCCGCATTGGGTAGGAAGATTTGACAGCGATTTAAATCTCCCCCAATTCTGTGCAGCTCCCTTCTTTCTTATGATGCGGTCCTACACATTTGCCACCCTTTGTGGCCTGTACAATGTAGGTACCATGCCCATACGCTGTCAGTTCACCGGAGCAGGCTTCTCTACATCACCAGATGAACCGATGTGGGCATGGTACCCCGTTATTCCACTCCTGGTTCTGGAGACAACGATTTATATTCTTTTTCATTGTTTTCACTTGGCTTCTCTTTAAGAGATTACTTTTCATTGCCATCCTCATTAGTTTCCTCTTCTTTACTAGTTTTCTCTTCATCAATTTCCTCCTCAGCTTCAAGAGTTGTTGCACTACAAAATAACAGCATCATTTTATTAGCTAATCTGCTTTTCTGGTGAATGATTGGTTTATAACACAAATAAAAGCATTATTAATGTATCCTGGGTACCCTTGCAATACAGATAACTGTAGGAATAAAACAAGATTACAGTTCATGGAGACTTTCTTAATAGGGAGCTATTATTAATTAATATTATTATTGCATCTATGCACTTTCGGTAATGTCTAACACAGAAGCATTTGGGAATAATTCTAAACAAGCAATCTACAGGTAATTGTGTGCTTGACTTACCTTACAAGTCCTAAAATGACTATGGCTGGCACACAAACTGGTACAACAACCATCAGCACTACAGGTACCTCGCTCATGGTGGTATCACTGCTGTTTGTAGCTGGCGGCATTGTATTAGTGGCTTTGTCATTAGTTTCCTTTTCTTTAGTGGTTTCCTCTTCTTCACTAGTTTCCTCTTCTTCACTAGTTTCCTCTTCTTCACTAGTGTCCTCTTCTTCACTAGTTTCCTCTTCATCAATTTCCTCCTCAGCTTCAAGAGTTGTTGCACTACAAAATAACAGCATCATTTTATTAGCTAATCTGTTTTTCTGGTGAATGATTGGTTTATAATACAAATAAAAGCATTATTAATGTATCCCGGGTACCCCTGCCTTTCACTAAATAATGGTTTATAGAATCAATGCAAAATGTATGCATTCCATGATAGATAAGATAGAAGTGAATAGAAAGTCATGGATTTAGGAGACTAAAGGGAAAGAAGACATTTCAGGCTTACATACCTCTGAGACTCTGTTGCTGGGGTGCTCACTTGTGGGTTTTCTACAGTCACAGATTCACGTTTAAACTTCAGTTTGCAATACAGATAACTGTAGGAATAAAACAAGATTACAGTTCATGAAGACTTTCTTAATGGGGAGCTAGTATTAATTATTATTATTGCATCTATGCAATTTAAATAATGTCTAACACAGAAACATTTGGGAATAATTCTAAACAAGCAATCTACAGGTAATTGTGTGCTTGACTTACCTTACAAGTCCTAAAATGACTATGGCTGGCACAAGCGCTGGTAGGACAATGAGCAGCGCTACAGGTACCGCGCTCATGGCGTTATCACTGCTGTCTGTAGCTGGCGGCTTTGTGCTGGTTCTTACAGTAGTTCTACTAGTTGTAATGGCTGTAGTAGTTCTAGTAGTTGGAGTTGTTCTAGTAGTTGTAGTGGTTGGAGCGGTTGTAGTTTTCTTGGACCAAAATGCCCATGATTGAGCTGTAAAAAAAAAATAATGAGTAAGAAAAGAGCGCCAATGGCCTAAAATGACTGATATAACAAGTAAGAAAGATTGGGCAGTAACTTTAATGCCCATGCAAGAGTAGGGCCCACAAACCATTCAACACTAAAGTTGCAAATCTATATGAAATTTTTCTTAGACAATTCCCCATTTCTTTCCCTTTACAACATGATATTTCAAAGACTCACAAGAAGTTTTCTTTTCATCCAAAATGTCAACTTTGATCTTGGAAGAGGGTTCATACAGTTCCTCATTCACCGACATCCAGAATTCATATATTCCACTGTCCGTGTCTTCTGTGGGATTGATAATCAGAGTACAGTTCCCACTAGACACCAGAGAGACAAAGAGCTGGTATTTCTCACTGTTCTCATGGTAGGTCTCAACACTGTTGCTGTAAAGGTGGATTAAAGGGGTGTACTTCCCCCCACCTACAGGAACCTTCTCCCATTCTAATTCAAGTTCGGCTGGATTAACTGCACTGTCGGAGTAGAACGTGCAGGGAAGTAGACTCCGAGTACCAGCCTTAAGTGCGATTTTGTGCCTGAATAATGTGATGCGTTTCACAGCTGGAAGAAATAAAAGAAAAAGCAATGTAAGAACCCAGAGCTACAATCTGTATGGTTATAGTGTAATTAGACATGAAGAGCTAAGAAACAAGGGGAAATAATTTATAATGGCACATCGGTGCAAAATAACAGAATCCTATAATTACCTGATGTGGTCTCACAACAAGGGAGTAGCCCAATCAGCATCAGCATCACAAATACAAAAGGACCAATCACTGAAGGTCTCTTATGTTTCTTCTGCTGCACAAAGATACAAAGTAGAATTAGTGGCAGAACCTTGAAAGGGGTTGTTCACTTTTAAATTAACCTTTAAAGTATGGCAATCCAAATTACCGGATATCCCCATGTCCCAAGCATTCTGGATAATAGGTCCCATACCTGCATATATATATGGGCCAATATTTTAAAATCTGCTGCTTTCATAGCAGCATATCATGTATTAGTTACATGCATTCATTCCAATAAACTTTGTATATAAATATCTAAATTATATAAATTATTAAATATCTGTAATTTCAAATTTGTTTTGTATACTTACAGTTCTTTTCTTGACACAAGATTTCATATTTTTAGAAATAGTACGGTTATTATTTTTGAATATTAGTTGATATATAATAGATAGATAGAATAAAATAAAACAAGATGTTAGCTGTAACATTTCTAAAAGCGAAATGAGCTGGGAAAGTGAAACTCCCCCTATCACAGCTGCTGTGTTGATGATGTCACAATGCCAGTTACTATAGCAACCAGTTTGTACCCTCAGCAGGAAACAAGCCGTGATAATGTTTGTTGGATCACAGCTGCTGTATCGATGATGTCATAATGTCCTATCAGTTACCATAGCAACAAGCTAGGGAGGGAAGTTTGAAACAGAAAAGTTCAATAACAAGAAACAAACACAGAATTAATTTCAATTACAATTTTTAAATTTAATTTTTAATCATTATGCTTAATTTATATAGCACCAATATGATACACAGCACATTACTGAGATATCTCTGATATCATAGAATTTATATCTATAAAATAAACAACTTTAAACTTTAAATAATTATGCTTATATAGTGCCAGCACGTTACACAGTACTTCACAGCGATTAAAGTACCTGCCCTTGCACATATCATTAGCTTTCTAACTTAGGGGCATATTTAACAAGGGGTAAAGCTGAGAGCATGCTCTTTAATAAATATGCCCCTAATAAATCCTAGAAAAATCCTAAACAACTTAATAGAGAGACGTGATCTGATCTGAGTGCACTTTGTCAGTACGTTTGGGTAAGTCTGCACCCAGGTCCAGAATACCATAACAAACAAGCTGAATTTATAGTTCAAAAAGGTGCTTAGTAAATAATTGTTTTTTGGTTGGTTGCTACAGGTTTCTAGACATGGTGCAAATTTTTATTATAGTACAGGTATCGGACCCCTTATCCGGAAACTCAATATCCAGAAAGTTCTGAATTACGGAAAGTCCATCTCTCATAGACTCCATTTTAATAAAGTAATTCACATCTTTAAAACAGTACCTTGTAATTGATCCCAGCTAAGATATAATTAATCCTTATTGGGTTTAATTACTGTTTAAATAATGTTTTTAGCAGACTTCAGGTAGGAGATCCAAATTACAGAAAACCTCTGGATAACGGGTCCCATACCTGTACCACCATGTTGTTAGTACAAATAAAAAGTAGTAGACAAAGGATGGGTGGATAAGGGACTGTATTTGCCCCAGGCCTGCTGAATTAGGGCTCACTGGCAGAATAATATCAAGCAAGAAAGCCTTGGTTTTAAATCCCTGTTATATTATAATTCTCTAGTTCAGGGTAACTTGCTGCCACAATGCTTAGACTGGCCTACCAGCCTGCCAGAGGATCTCCTGCTGGGTCCCTAGTGGATCCCATTCTAGACAAAACCTTATTTTCACCGTAGGCCCAAATAAAACCCTACACCACTTGGTGCTGCCTATATCCAATTTCTGTTAGAGTGGTGTCAGCTTGTCAGTTTCCCATGGGGCCCTAGGAGAGCTGGTCCCATACTGGCTGGCACTGTATATATAAACAATGATGTTCATGGAACAAATTACTATTAAAGAAATGCAACTGTCATAATCTCATTGACAAGTGAAGACCATGCCACAAGCAGGGGATATGTGAGAAACCAGAAACTTATTATTATTTGGGAATTTTATGAAAGTAACTTGATGCCATTCGCTTTGAATCAGTTGTGAAGTGAATGGAGTGAGGTGTGTTTGTATGCAGTTCTGGGCCACTTCTAGTGCAGTTTTGCCTCAACTAACACAACTGATATACTTTAATATTAAAACAACTAAACCCGCCCCATTGTGCAAAAAGTTTTAAGTTTAAATTTCACTAATTGTGAACAAAAAATCATCATACACACCACAAAAAAAACGCAATTACTGCCTTTATAGCCAAAATTCCTATTTAAATTAAGTGCATTAATGAAGTTAGGGAGCCGCCTTCCTCCACCTAATCCCGTAAAATGTTTAATCCTGACTAACTATAGAGTTGGCGCTCTTATATAAATCCAAATACAAAATGTGTTTATTTAATAAAAATCAATTTTTATTTTCTCCGTGATAAGGCATTTCAAAATACATTGAAAACAATAAGACACGATTAGAGGTTTACAAAAGTACAATATATATGTATATATAAATTGGATATAGGAGCAGCTAACTTATCCCCTCTCCCGGGTTAGAATCAATCTCTATATAGACACACCCAATGGCGGTGTTATAAAGTGCAGATTCCCCTTAGCTAATTATAGTTTCAGAGTTCTAGTTCTTGAATAGAGTACATTTATGGGTATCAAAAGATATAATGCGGAACACAAGGTTATACGTACATTCACATACACTTTTATATGGTACAGGTATGGGGGCATTGAGCTAGTCACAGGGGGCATTCTACTTCCCTCTTATATCAGTAATCCTGCATATACTAATTTGTTAACCCTTTATACCCCACAAAGGGTAAGGTGCAGAATCTACCTCATTGATCAGGTTAGCTGCTCCTATATCCGATTTATATATACATATATATTGTACTTTTGTTAAACCACTAATCTTGTCTTATTGTTTTTAATGTATTATGAACTGCCTTATCATGGAGAAAATAAAAATTGATTTTTATTAAATAAACACATTTTGTATTTGGATTTATATAAGAGCGCCAACTCTATAGTTAGTCATAACTGATATACTCACATCTGTTCGTAACCTATAAAGAGGAGCTTGCACAACTGGGGAATATGGGGAAACCAACCAACAAACAATCTCAGCTGAGGCTTACAACATTTTATGGAAAGCAAGACATGGGGAACCAACTACCTAAGATGGTGTTGAGTCCTCAGCCTCACTTACCTCTGGAACTCTATCCCTGAATCCCTCCGTAGGGAACACCCTCACTCTCCTTAAAAAAACTCAAATGCTACCTTCTGGAGCACTAAAACATTATTTTGCCAAGTCCTGCGCTTAAAGGAGAAAGAAAGTCATTTTGGCATTTTACTGCTAATAGATTTGCTACATTAGTGCCACCTAGAACAATACATTTATTCTGCAGAAAACCATTACCATGCCTAAGTAAACAGCATTAGAAGCATTCTCCCTTTGCTTAAGATAGCAGCTGCCATTTTAAATAGCTTCCTGTTTGCAGTGTAGCCATTGCAGCTGAGATCACATATCCTAAGGGAGGGGGAGGGAGTACTTAGCATTCTGGTGGGAGGTGGGAGCAGGAGAGAGGAGAGAACTGCGCTCACTCTGGCCATGGGAATTAAGGATGTTTCCGAGAGAGGAAGGCAGACACTGGAACATTATGTTTACTAAAAAAGAGACAAGAAATCCTGTGTTTCTTTTGATAGAGAACTCAGTGCAGCATTACTGTAAGTGCTTATGGCTGTATTTACATAGACCTTTCTGATAAAACTTACTTAGTTTTCCTTTCCTTCTCCTTTACGGGTAAATGCCCATACCTGGTGCACTCTTCCTTTCCAGTTTGTGCCTGTATGTTACCCAACCACTGCCTTCCTACTGTGTCTCATACCACATGGCACTTACTCTCCCTATGTATTTATTGTAACTAGACAACTAACTTAGTGTACAACTAGAGATGTAGCGAACTGTTCGCCGGTGAACTAATTCGCGGCGAACATCGGGTGTTCGCAAGTTCGCAAACTTTTCGCGTATGTTCGCAATTTGGGTTCGCGTGGCGTTTTTCCGCTGCATTTTTTCTCGGCCACAAATGGCATTTTTCAGCAAATCCCGTTTCCATGGTGCTAATAGCGCGAAATAGAAAAAAACGCTGCGTATTTCCGCTATGTCTGCCAGCTGCCTTTGCGTATACATAGGAATAGCTTGCGTTTTTACGCAACGCTGTGTCAACAAAGTATTTTTCAGAGAAATTTTTGCTCTTGATCCCCCTCCTGCATACCACTGTCCAGGTCGTGGCACCCTTTAAACAACTTTAAAATCAGTTTTCTGGGCAGAAATGGCTTTTCTAGGTTTTAAAGTTCGCCTTCCCATTGAAGTCTATGGGGTTCGCAAAGTTCGCGAACTTTTTTTTTGAGGTTCGCTACATCACTATGTACAACGCTGCGTATCCCTTCAGTGCTTTATAAATAAAGTTATACATACATACATAACTACTGTTAGCGAATTTCTTTCTTAGGCTGGCCATACACATACTGACAAAATTGTCTGAAACCTAGTTTCATACACTTTTCAGACCACTTGTGGGTTGTGAATTGTCTTCCATCATTTTCGTACCATAGTGGTCAGTCGTTTAGTCGATCGCCATGGGTAGAACATTTCGGTTGGTTAATGGATTGTATGCCTGTGTGTGCCATACAATGCCTGCCCTATGTTGCCTATGTGTGCCTACTCTGCCTGCTCTATGCTGCCTGTGGTTGCCATACTCTGCCCGCCCTTAGCTGCCTGTGTGTGCCATACTCGGTCTGCCCTATGCTGCCTGTGTGTGCTATACTCTGCCTTCCCTACCCTGCCTATTGGAAATGAACTTTAACTTCTATCACATATGAGTGAAGGGGAATATCCCTGCAGTGAGCACCAATTATTTGTTATTTTGGTGTGCTGTGACCTTCAATGTGGGTATGGTCTTAAAAGCTCTTGTGCTAAAATGGGCGTGGTTTAAAAAAGGGAGAAATTCCTGCCAGCACTGGTTTAAACCATAGCCATACCAAAGGCCAGGGATTCAGGCCATATACGTGAGCTAACATATTTTGGCCAAAGTGTGGTACTAACACCTAATTTTTTGTAAAAATTATCATTAAAGGCAAACTAAGCGCTGGCAAACTTTTTTTCTCTTTGTATATGTGCCAGACATGGAACTGGGCATTAGGGGTCTTAACACCTATTTTCTCAGCAGACAGGAGAAGATATTATTGAACACATCTCAGCGTCCACTAAAAAAAAAACCTTTAAATGACAGGGGCAAAAGTTTTATTTTTTACATTTTATTTTTTTATTTTCATTTAAATAGATACAGCTCTAGCACCACTATAGTGCTATGAAGATCTACACAAGTATCTATACGTACACGTATGCCCCTAACCCACCCCCGCACCAAAGGGAGCCGCATTGGGTAGGAAGATTTGACAGCGATTTAAATCTCCCCCAATTCTGTGCAGCTCCCTTCTTTCTTATGATGCGGTCCTACACATTTGCCACCCTTTGTGGCCTGTACAATGTAGGTACCATGCCCATACGCTGTCAGTTCACCGGAGCAGGCTTCTCTACATCACCAGATGAACCGATGTGGGCATGGTACCCCCGTTATTCCACTCCTGGTTCTGGAGACAACGATTTATATTCTTTTTCATTGTTTTCACTTGGCTTCTCTTTAAGAGATTACTTTTCATTGCCATCCTCATTAGTTTCCTCTTCTTTACTAGTTTTCTCTTCATCAATTTCCTCCTCAGCTTCAAGAGTTGTTGCACTACAAAATAACAGCATCATTTTATTAGCTAATCTGCTTTTCTGGTGAATGATTGGTTTATAACACAAATAAAAGCATTATTAATGTATCCTGGGTACCCTTGCAATACAGATAACTGTAGGAATAAAACAAGATTACAGTTCATGGAGACTTTCTTAATAGGGAGCTATTATTAATTAATATTATTATTGCATCTATGCACTTTCGGTAATGTCTAACACAGAAGCATTTGGGAATAATTCTAAACAAGCAATCTACAGGTAATTGTGTGCTTGACTTACCTTACAAGTCCTAAAATGACTATGGCTGGCACACAAACTGGTACAACAACCATCAGCACTACAGGTACCTCGCTCATGGTGGTATCACTGCTGTTTGTAGCTGGCGGCATTGTATTAGTGGCTTTGTCATTAGTTTCCTTTTCTTTAGTGGTTTCCTCTTCTTCACTAGTTTCCTCTTCTTCACTAGTTTCCTCTTCTTCACTAGTGTCCTCTTCTTCACTAGTTTCCTCTTCATCAATTTCCTCCTCAGCTTCAAGAGTTGTTGCACTACAAAATAACAGCATCATTTTATTAGCTAATCTGCTTTTCTGGTGAATGATTGGTTTATAATACAAATAAAAGCATTATTAATGTATCCTGGGTACCCCTGCCTTTCACTAAATAATGGTTTATAGAATCAATGCAAAATGTATGCATTCCATGATAGATAAGATAGAAGTGAATAGAAAGTCATGGATTTAGGAGACTAAAGGGAAAGAAGACATTTCAGGCTTACATACCTCTGAGACTCTGTTGCTGGGGTGCTCACTTGTGGGTTTTCTACAGTCACAGATTCACGTTTAAACTTCAGTTTGCAATACAGATAACTGTAGGAATAAAACAAGATTACAGTTCATGAAGACTTTCTTAATGGGGAGCTAGTATTAATTATTATTATTGCATCTATGCAATTTAAATAATGTCTAACACAGAAACATTTGGGAATAATTCTAAACAAGCAATCTACAGGTAATTGTGTGCTTGACTTACCTTACAAGTCCTAAAATGACTATGGCTGGCACAAGCGCTGGTAGGACAATGAGCAGCGCTACAGGTACCGCGCTCATGGCGTTATCACTGCTGTCTGTAGCTGGCGGCTTTGTGCTGGTTCTTACAGTAGTTCTACTAGTTGTAATGGCTGTAGTAGTTCTAGTAGTTGGAGTTGTTCTAGTAGTTGTAGTGGTTGGAGCGGTTGTAGTTTTCTTGGACCAAAATGCCCATGATTGAGCTGTAAAAAAAAAATAATGAGTAAGAAAAGAGCGCCAATGGCCTAAAATGACTGATATAACAAGTAAGAAAGATTGGGCAGTAACTTTAATGCCCATGCAAGAGTAGGGCCCACAAACCATTCAACACTAAAGTTGCAAATCTATATGAAATTTTTCTTAGACAATTCCCCATTTCTTTCCCTTTACAACATGATATTTCAAAGACTCACAAGAAGTTTTCTTTTCATCCAAAATGTCAACTTTGATCTTGGAAGAGGGTTCATACAGTTCCTCATTCACCGACATCCAGAATTCATATATTCCACTGTCCGTGTCTTCTGTGGGATTGATAATCAGAGTACAGTTCCCACTAGACACCAGAGAGACAAAGAGCTGGTATTTCTCACTGTTCTCATGGTAGGTCTCAACACTGTTGCTGTAAAGGTGGATTAAAGGGGTGTACTTCCCCCCACCTACAGGAACCTTCTCCCATTCTAATTCAAGTTCGGCTGGATTAACTGCACTGTCGGAGTAGAACGTGCAGGGAAGTAGACTCCGAGTACCAGCCTTAAGTGCGATTTTGTGCCTGAATAATGTGATGCGTTTCACAGCTGAAAGAAATAAAAGAAAAAGCAATATAAGAACCCAGAGCTACAATCTGTATGGTTATAGTGTAATTAGACATGAAGAGCTAAGAAACAAGGGGAAATAATTTATAATGGCACATCGGTGCAAAATAACAGAATCCTATAATTACCTGATGTGGTCTCACAACAAGGGAGTAGCCCAATCAGCATCAGCATCACAAATACAAAAGGACCAATCACTGAAGGTCTCTTATGTTTCTTCTGCTGCACAAAGATACAAAGTAGAATTAGTGGCAGAACCTTGAAAGGGGTTGTTCACTTTTAAATTAACCTTTAAAGTATGGCAATCCAAATTACCGGATATCCCCATGTCCCAAGCATTCTGGATAATAGGTCCCATACCTGCATATATATATGGGCCAATATTTTAAATTATATTATTTATAATTATAAAAATTATTAAATATCTGTAATTTCAAATTTGTTTTGTATACTTACAGTTCTTTTCTTGACACAAGATTTCATATTTTTAGAAATAGTACGGTTATTATTTTTGAATATTAGTTGATATATAATAGATAGATAGAATAAAATAAAACAAGATGTTAGCTGTAACATTTCTAAAAGCGAAATGAGCTGGGAAAGTGAAACTCCCCCTATCACAGCTGCTGTGTTGATGATGTCACAATGCCAGTTACTATAGCAACCAGTTTGTACCCTCAGCAGGAAACAAGCCGTGATAATGTTTGTTGGATCACAGCTGCTGTATCGATGATGTCATAATGTCCTATCAGTTACCATAGCAACAAGCTAGGGAGGGAAGTTTGAAACAGAAAAGTTCAATAACAAGAAACAAACACAGAATTAATTTCAATTACAATTTTTAAATTTAATTTTTAATCATTATGCTTAATTTATATAGCACCAATATGATACACAGCACATTACTGAGATATCTCTGATATCATAGAATTTATATCTATAAAATAAACAACTTTTTAAATAATTATGCTTATATAGTGCCAGCACGTTACACAGTACTTCACAGCGATTAAAGTACCTGCCCTTGCACATATCATTAGCTTTCTAACTTAGGGGCATATTTAACAAGGGGTAAAGCTGAGAGCATGCTCTTTAATAAATATGCCCCTAATAAATCCTAGAAAAATCCTAAACAACTTAATAGAGAGACGTGATCTGATCTGAGTGCACTTTGTCAGTACGTTTGGGTAAGTCTGCACCCAGGTCCAGAATACCATAACAAACAAGCTGAATTTATAGTTCAAAAAGGTGCTTAGTAAATAATTGTTTTTTGGTTGGTTGCTACAGGTTTCTAGACATGGTGCAAATTTTTATTATAGTACAGGTATCGGACCCCTTATCCGGAAACCCAATATCCAGAAAGTTCTGAATTACGGAAAGTCCATCTCTCATAGACTCCATTTTAATAAAGTAATTCACATCTTTAAAACAGTACCTTGTAATTGATCCCAACTAAGATATAATTAATCCTTATTGGGTTTAATTACTGTTTAAATAATGTTTTTAGCAGACTTCAGGTAGGAGATCCAAATTACAGAAAACCTCTGGATAACGGGTCCCATACCTGTACCACCATGTTGTTAGTACAAATAAAAAGTAGTAGACAAAGGATGGGTGGATAAGGGACTGTATTTGCCCCAGGCCTGCTGAATTAGGGCTCACTGGCAGAATAATATCAAGCAAGAAAGCCTTGGTTTTAAATCCCTGTTATATTATAATTCTCTAGTTCAGGGTAACTTGCTGCCACAATGCTTAGACTGGCCTACCAGCCTGCCAGAGGATCTCCTGCTGGGTCCCTAGTGGATCCCATTCTAGACAAAACCTTATTTTCACCGTAGGCCCAAATAAAACCCTACACCACTTGGTGCTGCCTATATCCAATTTCTGTTAGAGTGGTGTCAGCTTGTCAGTTTCCCATGGGGCCCTAGGAGAGCTGGTCCCATACTGGCTGGCACTGTATATATAAACAATGATGTTCATGGAACAAATTACTATTAAAGAAATGCAACTGTCATAATCTCATTGACAAGTGAAGACCATGCCACAAGCAGGGGATATGTGAGAAACCAGAAACTTATTATTATTTGGGAATTTTATGAAAGTAACTTGATGCCATTCGCTTTGAATCAGTTGTGAAGTGAATGGAGTGAGGTGTGTTTGTGTGCAGTTCTGGGCCACTTCTAGTGCAGTTTTGCCTCAACTAACACAACTGATATACTTTAATATTAAACAACTAAACCCGCCCCATTGTGCAAAAAGTTTTAAGTTTAAATTTCACTAATTGTGAACAAAAAATCATCATACACACCACAAAAAAACGCAATTACTGCCTTTATAGCCAAAATTCCTATTTAAATTAAGTGCATTAATGAAGTTAGGGAGCCGCCTTCCTCCACCTAATCCCCTAAAATGTTTAATCCTGACTAACTATAGAGTTGGCGCTCTTATATAAATCCAAATACAAAATGTGTTTATTTAATAAAAATCAATTTTTATTTTCTCCATGATAAGGCAGTTCATAATACATTAAAAACAATAAGACAAGATTAGTGGTTTAACAAAAGTACAATATATATGTATATATAAATCAGATATAGGAGCAGCTAACCTGATCAATGAGGTAGATTCTGCACCTTACCCTTTGTGGGGTATAAAGGGTTAACAAATTAGTATATGCAGGATTACTGGTATAAGAGGGAAGTAGAATGCCCCCTGTGACTAGCTCAATGCCCCCATACCTGTACCATATAAAAGTGTATGTGAATGTACGTATAACCTTGTGTTCCGCATTATATCTTTTGATACCCATAAATGTACTCTATTCAAGAACTAGAACTCTGAAACTAATAATTAGCTAAGGGGAATCTGCACTTTATAACACCGCCATTGGGTGTGTCTATATAGAGATTGATTCTAACCCGGGAGAGGGGATAAGTTAGCTGCTCCTATATCCAATTTATATATACATATATATTGTACTTTTGTAAACCTCTAATCATGTCTTATTGTTTTCAATGTATTTTGAAATGCCTTATCACGGAGAAAATAAAAATTGATTTTTATTAAATAAACACATTTTGTATTTGGATTTATATAAGAGCGCCAACTCTATAGTTAGTCATAACTGATATACTCACATCTGTTCGTAACCTATAAAGAGGAGCTTGCACAACTGGGGAATATGGGGAAACCAACCAACAAACAATCTCAGCTGAGGCTTACAACATTTTATGGAAAGCAAGACATGGGGAACCAACTACCTAAGATGGTGTTGAGTCCTCAGCCTCACTTACCTCTGGAACTCTATCCCTGAATCCCTCCGTAGGGAACACCCTCACTCTCCTTAAAAAAAACTCAAATGCTACCTTCTGGAGCACTAAAACATTATTTTGCCAAGTCCTGCGCTTAAAGGAGAAAGAAAGTCATTTTGGCATTTTACTGCCAATAGATTTGCTACATTAGTGCCACCTAGAACAATACATTTATTCTGCAGAAACCATTACCATGCCTAAGTAAACAGCATTAGAAGCATTCTCCCTTTGCTTAAGATAGCAGCTGCCATTTTAAATAGCTTCCTGTTTGCAGTGTAGCCATTGCAGCTGAGATCACATATCCTAAGGGAGGGGGAGGGAGTACTTAGCATTCTGGTGGGAGGTGGGAGCAGGAGAGAGGAGAGAACTGCGCTCACTCTGGCCATGGGAATTAAGGATGTTTCCGAGAGAGGAAGGCAGACACTGGAACATTATGTTTACTAAAAAAGAGACAAGAAATCCTGTGTTTCTTTTGATAGAGAACTCAGTGCAGCATTACTGTAAGTGCTTATGGCTGTATTTACATAGACCTTTCTGATAAAACTTACTTAGTTTTCCTTTCCTTCTCCTTTAAGGGTAAATGCCCATACCTGGTGCACTCTTCCTTTCCAATTTGTGCCTGTATGTTACCCAACCACTGCCTTCCTACTGTGTCTTATACCACATGGCACTTACTCTCCCTATGTATTTATTGTAACTAGACAACTAACTTAGTGTACAACTAGAGATGTAGCGAACTGTTCGCCGGTGAACTAATTCGCGCGAACATCGGGTGTTTGCATTTCGCGTATGTTCGCAATTTGGGTTCGCGTGGCGTTTTTCCGCTGCATTTTTTCTCGGCCACAAATGGCATTTTTCAGCAAATCCCGTTTCCGTGGTGCTAATAGCGCGAAATAGCAAAAAACGCTGCGTATTTCCGCTATGTCTGCCAGCTGCCTTTGCGTATATATAGGAATAGCTTGCATTTTTATGCAACGCTGTGTCAACAAAGTATTTTTCAGAGAAATTTTTGCTCTTGATCCCCCTCCTGCATACCACTGTCCAGGTCGTGGCACCCTTTAAACAACTTTAAAATCAGTTTTCTGGGCAGAAATGGCTTTTCTAGGTTTTAAAGTTCGCCTTCCCATTGAAGTCTATGGGGTTCGCAAAGTTCGCGAACTTTTTTTTTGAGGTTCGCTACATCCCTATGTACAACGCTGCGTATCCCTTTAGTGCTTTATAAATAAAGTTATACATACATACATAACTACTGTTAGCAAATTTCTTTCTTAGGCTGGCCATACACATACTGACAAAATTGTCTGAAACCTAGTTTCATACACTTTTCAGACCACTTGTGGGTTGTGAATTGTCTTCCATCATTTTCGTACCATAGTGGTCAGTCGTTTAGCCGATCGCCATGGGTAGAACATTTCGGTTGGTTAATGGATTGTATGCCTGTGTGTGCCATACAATGCCTGCCCTATGTTGCCTATGTGTGCCTACTCTGCCTGCTCTATGCTGCCTGTGGTTGCCATACTCTGCCCGCCCTTAGCTGCCTGTGTGTGCCATACTCGGTCTGCCCTATGCTGCCTGTGTGTGCTATACTCTGCCTTCCCTACCCTGCCTATTGGAAATGAACTTTAACTTCTATCACATATGAGTGAAGGGGAATATCCCTGCAGTGAGCACCAATTATTTGTTATTTTGGTGTGCTGTGACCTTCAATATGGGTATGGTCTTAAAAGCTCTTGTGCTAAAATGGGCGTGGTTTAAAAAAGGGAGAAATTCCTGCCAGCACTGGTTTAAACCATAGCCATACCAAAGGCCAGGGATTCAGGCCATATACGTGAGCTAACATATTTTGGCCAAAGTGTGGTACTAACACCTAATTTTTTGTAAAAATTATTATTAAAGGCAAACTAAGCGCTGGCAATCTTTTTTTCTCTTTGTATATGTGCCAGACATGGAACTGGGCATTAGGGGTCTTAACACCTATTTTCTCAGCAGACAGGAGAAGATATTATTGAACACATCTCAGCGTCCACTAAAAAAAAAACCTTTAAATGACAGGGGCAAAAGTTTTATTTTTTACATTTTATTTTTTTATTTTCATTTAAATAGATACAGCTCTAGCACCACTATAGTGCTATGAAGATCTACACAAGTATCTATACGTACACGTATGCCCCTAACCCACCCCCGCACCAAAGGGAGCCGCATTTGGTAGGAAGATTTGACAGCGATTTAAATCTCCCCCAATTCTGTGCAGCTCCCTTCTTTCTTATGATGCGGTCCTACACATTTGCCACCCTTTGTGGCCTGTACAATGTAGGTACCATGCCCATACGCTGTCAGTTCACTGGAGCAGGCTTCTCTACATCACCAGATGAACCGATGTGGGCATGGTACCCCGTTATTCCACTCCTGGTTCTGGAGACAACAATTCATATTCTTTTTCATTGTCTTCACTTGGCTTCTCTTTAAGAGATCACTTCTCATTGCCATCCTCATTAGTTCCCTCTTCTTCACTAGTTTCCTCTTCTTCACTAGTTTCCTCTTCTTCACTAGTTTCCTCTTTACTAGTTTCCTCTTCTTCACTAGTTTCCTCTTTACTAGTTTCCTCTTCATCAATTTCCTCCTCAACTTCAAGAGTTGTTGCACTACAAAATAACAGCATCATTTTATTAGCTAATCTGCTTTTCTGGTGAACGATTGGTTTATAACACAAATAAAAGCATTATTAATGTATTATTAATAGCCTTTCACTAAATAATAGTTTATAGAATCAATGCAGAATGTATGCATTCCATGATAGATAAGATAGAAGTGAATAGAAAGTCATGCATTTAGGAGACTAAAGGGAAAGAAGACATTTCAGGCTTACATACCTCTGAGACTCTGTTGCTGGGGTGCTCACTTGTGGGTTTTCTACATCCACAGATTCACGTTTAAACTTCAATTTGCAATACAGATAACTGTAGGAATAAAACAAGATTAGAGTTCATGAAGACTTTCTTAATAGCGAGCTATTATTAATTATTATTATTATTATTGCATCTGTGCACTTTCGATAATGTCTAACACAGAAACATTTGGGAATAATTCTAAACAAGCAATCTACAGGTAATTGTGTGCTTGACTTACCTTACAAGTCCTAAAATGACTATGGCTGGCACAAGCGCTGGTAGGACAATGAGCAGCGCTACAGGTACCGCGCTCATGGTGTTATCACTGCTGTCTGTAGCTGGCGGCTTTGTGCTGGTTCTTACAGTAGTTCTACTAGTTGGAGTGGTGGTAGTAGTTCTAGTAGTTGTAGTTGTTCTAGTGGTTTTAGTCATTGGAGTGGTTTTAGTAGTTGTAATAGTTGGAGCGGTTGTAGTTTTCTTGGACCAAAATGCCCGTGATTGAGCTGTAAAAAAAAAAAAGATGAGTAAGAAAAGAGCGCCAATGGCCTAAAATGACTGATATAACAAGTAAGTAAGATGGGGCAGTAACTTTAATGCCCATGCAAGAGTAGGGCCCACAAACCATTCAACACTAAAATTGAAAATCTATATTAGATTTTTCTTAGACAATTCCCTATTTCTTTCCCTTTAAAACATGATATTTCAAAGACTTACAAGAAGTTTTCTTTTCATCTAAAATGTCAACTTTGATCTTGGAAGAGGGTTCATACAGTTCCTTATTCACCGACATCCAGAATTCATATGTTCCACTGTCCGTGTCTTCTGTGGGATTGATAATCAGAGTACAGTTCCCACTTGGCACCAGAGAGACAAAGAGCTGGTATTTCTCACTGTTCTCATGGAAGGTCTTAACACTGCTGCTGTTAAGGTGGATTAAAGTGGTGTACTTCCCTCCACCTACAGGAACCTTCCCCCATTCTAATTCAAGTTCGGCTGGATTAAGTGCACTGTCGGAGTAGAACATGCAGGGAAGTAGACTCCGAGTACCAGCCTTAAGTGCGATTTTGTGCCTGAATAACGTGATGCGTTTCACAGCTGAAAGAAATAAAAGAAAAAGCAATGTAAGAACCCAGAGCTACAGTCTGTAGGGTTATACTGTAATTAGACATGGAGAGCTAAGAAACAAGGGGAAATCATTTATACTGGCACATCGGTGCAAAATAATAGAATCCTATAATTACCTGATGTGGTCTCACAACAAGGGAGTAGCCCAATCAGCATCAGCATCACGAATACAAAAGGACCAATCACTGAAGGTCTCTTATGTTTCTTCTGCTGCACAAAGATACAAAGTAGAATTAGTGGCAGAACCTTGAAAGGGGTTGTTCACCTTTAAATTAACCTTTAGTATGATGTAGAGGTGCTATTTTGAGACAATTTGCAGTTGGCCTTCATTTTGTATTATTTGACATTTTTTAAATATTTAGCTTTTTTGTTCAGCAGCTCTCCAGTTTGGAATTTCAAAAGCTATCTTGTTGCTAGGGCCCAATTTAATCTAGCAACCATGCAGTGGTTTAAAAGAGAGTGGGGAATATAAATAGATGAAGGCCTAAATAAAATGATAAGTAATTAAAAAGTCACAATAAAATTGTAGCCTCGCTGAGCAGGAGGATTTTTACTGTTGGGGTCAGTGACCCCCATTTGAAAGATGGAAAGAGACAGAAGAGAAAGGCAAAGTTGCTAAGAATAGGCCATTCTATAATATACTTAAAGTTTACCTGAAGGTGAACCACCCCTTTAAAATCAGTAGCTCTAATATTATATGATCATTGGTACAAGGGAAGTATCATGGTCCCGGTAAGTACACATCTACTTATGTGATATACAGGTATGGGATTCATTATCCGGGACCTGTTATCCAGAAAGCTTCAAATTACGGGAAGGCCACCTCCCACAGAATCAAACAATTCAAAATGTCGAAATTTATTTGATTTGTCTCTGTAATAATAAAACAGTACCTGTACTTGGTCCCAACTAAGATATAATTACCCCTTATTGGGGGCAGAACAGCCCTATTGGGTTTATTTAATGGTTAAATGATTCCCTTTTCTCTGTAATAATAAAACAGTACCTGTACTTGATCCCAACTAAGATATAATTACCCGTTATTGGGGGCAGAACATCCCTATTGGGTTTATTTAATGGTTAAATGATTCCCTTCTCTCTGTAATAATAAAACAGTACCTGTACTTGATCCCAACTAAGACATAATTACCCCTTATTGGGGGCAGAACAGCCCTATTGGGTTTATTTAATGTTTAAATTTAAAGTATGGCGATCCAAATTACCAGATATTCCCATGTCCCAAGCATTCTGGATAATAGGTCCCATACCTGCATATATATATATATATGGGCCAATATTTTTAAATCTGCTGCTTTTTCATATCATGTATTAGTTACATGCATTCATTCCAATAAACTAAATATCTAAATTATATTCATTATTAAATATCTGTAATTTCAAATTTGTTTTGTATACTTACAGTTCTTTTCTTGACACAAGATTTCATATTTTTAGAAATAGTATGGTTATTATTTATGAATATTAGTTTATATATAATAAATAGATAGAATAAGATGTAACAAAATGTTAGCTGTAACATTTCTAAAAGCGAAATGAGCTGGGAAAGTGAAACTCCCCCTATCACAGCTGCTGTGTTGATGATGTCACAATGCCAGTTACTATAGCAACCAGTTTGTTCCCTCAGCAGGAAACAAGCCGTGATAATGTTTGTTGGATCACAGCTGCTGTATCGATGATGTCATAATGGCCTATCAGTTACTATAGCAACAAGCTAGGGAGGGAATTTTGAAACAGAAAAGTTCAAAAACAAGAAACAAACAATTTTTAATCATTATGCTTAATTTATATAGCACCAATATGATACACAGCACATTACAGAGATATCTCTGATATCATAGAATTTATATCTATAAAATAAACAACTTTTTAAATAATTATGCTTATATGGTGCCAGCACGTTACACAGTACTTCACAGCGATTAAAGTATAAGTACCTGCCCTTGCACATATCATTTGCTTTCTAACTTAGGGGCATATTTAACAAGGGGTAAAGCTGAGAGCATGCTCTTTAATAAATATGCCCCTAATAAATCCTAGAAAAATCCTAAACAACTTAATAGAGAGACGTGATCTGATCTGAGTGCACTTTGTCTGTACGTTTGGGTAAGTCTGCACCCAGGTCCAGAATACCATAACAAACAAGCTGAATTTATAGTTCAATAAGGTGCTTAGTAAATAATTGTTTTTTGGTTGGTTGCTACAGGTTACTAGACATGGTGCAAATTTTTATTATAGTATAGGTATCGGACCCCTTATCCGGAAACCCAAAATCCAGAAAGTTTTGAATTACAGAAAGTCCATCTCTCATAGACTCCATTTTAATAAAATAATTCACATCTTTAAAACAGTACCTTGTAATTGATCCCAGCTAAGATATAATGAATCCTTATTGGGTTTAATTACTGTTTAAATAATGTTTTTAGCAGACTTCAGGTAGGAGATCCAAATTACAGAAAAACCCCGGGTCCCTGGATAACGGGTCCCATACCTGTACCACCATGTTGTTAGTACAAATAAAAAGTAGTAGACAAAGGATGGGTGGATAAGGGACTGTATTTGCCCCAGGCCTGCTGAATTAGGGCTCACTGGCAGAATAATATCAAGAAAGCCTTGGTTTTAAATCCCTGTTATATTATAATTCTCTAGTTCAGGGTAACTTGCTGCCACAATGCTTAGACTGGCCTACCAGCCTGCCAGAGGATCTCCTGCTGGGTCCCTAGTGGATCCCATTCTAGACAAAACCTTATTTTCACCGTAGGCCCAAATAAAACCCTACACCACTTGGTGCTGCCTATATCCAATTTCTGTTAGAGTGGAGTCAGCTTGTCAGTTTCCCATGGGGCCCTAGGAGAGCTGGTCCCATACTGGCTGGCACTGTCTATAAAAACAATAATGTTCATGGAACAAATTACTATCAATGAAATGCAACTGTCATAATCTCATTGACAAGTGAAGACCATGCCACAAGCAGGGGATATGTGAGAAACCAGAAACTTGTGCACTTGGGAATTTTATGAAAGTAACTTGATGCCATTTGCTTTGAATCAGTTGTGAATTGAATGGAGTGAGGTGTGTTTGTGTTTGTGGGCCGCTTCTAGTGCAGTTTTGCCTCAACTAACACAACTGATATACTTTAATATTAAAACAACTAAACCCGCGCCACTGTGCAAAAAGTTTTAAGTTTAAATTTCACTAATTGTGAAAAAGGAAAAAAAATCTTAAAATACACACCACAATTACTGCCTTTATAGCCAAAATTCCTATTTAAATTAAGTGCATTAATGAAGTTAGGGAGCCGCCTTCCTCCACCTAATCCTGTGTAATGTTTAATCCTGACTAACTATAGAGTTGGCGCTCTTATATAAATCCAAATACAAAATGTCTTTATTTAATTAAAATTAATTTTTATTTTCTCTGTGATAAGGCAGTTCATAATAGAAAACAATAAGACAAGATTAGTGGTTTAAAAAAAGTACAATATATATGTATATATAAATCGGATAAAGGAGCAGATAACTTAGCCCCTCTCCCGGGTTAGAATCAATCTCTATATAGACACACCCAATGGCGGTGTTATAAAGTGCAGATTCCCCTTAGCTAATTATTAGTTTTAGAGTTCTATTTCTTGAATAGAGTACATTTATGGGTATCAATACATAGTTACATAGGGTTGAAAAAAGACCATCAAGTTCAACCCTTCCAAGTAAACCCAGCACTCACAACCCACACCTACCAATCTATACACTCACATACATAAACTATATATACAACCACTAATACTAACTGTAGATATTAGTATCACAATAGCCTTGGATATTCTGATTGTTCAAGAACTCATCCAGGCCGCTCTTATAGGCATTAACAGAATCTGCCATTACCACATCTCTAGGAAGGGCATTCCCCAACCTCACTGCCCTCACCGTGAGGAACCCCCTAAACTGCTTCAAATGGAAGCTCCGTTCCTCTAATCTAAAGGGGGGGGGGCCTCTGGTGCGCTGATCATTTTTATGGGAAAAAAGAACATCCCCCATCTGCCTATAATCCCCTCTAATGTACTTGTACAGAGTAATCATGTCCCCTCGCAAGCGCCTCTTTTCCAGAGAAAACAACCCCAATCTCGACAGTCTAACCTCATAGTTTAACCCTTCCATCCCCTTTACCAGTTTAGTTGCAGTCTCTGCACTCTCTCCAGCTCATTAATATCCTTCTTAAGGACTGGAGCCCAAAACTGCCCCCGATACTCAAGGTGAGGCCTTACCAGGGACCTATAAAGGGGCAAAATTATGTTTTCATCCCTTGAGTCAATACCCTTTTTTATACAAGACAGCACTTTATTTGCTTTAGTAGCCACAGAATGACACTGCCTGGAATTAGACAACTTGTTATCTACAAAAACCCCTAGAACCTTTTCTATTAAGGAAACCCCCAAAAAACTACCATTCAGTTGATAACTTGCATTTATATTATTTCTAACAAAGTGCATAACTTTGCACTTGTCAACACTGAACCTCATTTTCCAGTTTGCTGCCCAGTTTTCCAATTTTGTCAAATCGCTCTGCAAAGCGGCAGCATCCTGCATGGAACTTATAGTTTTGCACAATTTAGTGTCATCAGCAAAAATAGAAACAGTACTCTCTATGCCCTCCTCCAGGTCAAATAGGTATAATGCAGAACACAGAGGTTATACGTACATTCACATGCACTTTTATATGAGGGGTTGATGCGTTCTTAATCTTAATGCGGGAAAGAAACCGCTGGCTGCTAAGTAATAATGTGTGCCCTTAGGGCTTCGAGTAACCTTAGATCCCCCTATTCAGTTAAAATATCACATAAAATCTAAGTTGTCCCGGCCGGGAACTTACAAAAGAGCAAGCAGGTGTCTCCGAGCTGCACGGTTACTGTCCCACCGCGCGGTCTGTGGTTTCTGACGTCACGCTGCTTCTACAGCTACGGATACCTTCAGCCTGCACACACAATCTCTACGCGTTTCATGCACCTGCGCTTTTTGAAGAGCTAGTCACAGGGGGCATTCTACTTCCCACTTATACCAGTAATCTTGCATATACTAATTTCTTAACCCTTTATACCCCACAAAGGGTAAGGTGCAGAATCTACCTCACTTATCAGGACTATGTGTGTGTTGGTATGCACAGTCTACATAACTCATACTTAATCACTTTAACTTAGAATATGTACAACAATAAAAACATATATTTAAAAAAAAGTGTATATATGAGAAAACAGCTAGCACCCAGTCTATCTTCCAAGAGCCATAAAACACTGCTCTTTATAACACCGCTATTGGGTGTGTCTACAAAGAGATTGATTCTAACCCGGAAGAGGGGATAAGTTATCTGCTCCTATATCCGATTTATATATACATATATATTGTACTTTTGTTAAACCACTAATCTTGTCTTATTGTTTTTAATGTATTATGAACTGCCTTATCATGGAGAAAATAAAAATTTTGATTTGATTTTTATTAAATAAACACATTTTGTATTTGGATTTATATAAGAGCGCCAACTCTATAGTTAGTCATAACTGATATACTCACATCTGTTCGTAACCTATAAAGAGGAGCTTGCACAACTGGGGAATATGGGGAAACCAACCAACAAACAATCTCAGCTGAGGCTTACAACATTTTATGGAAAGCAAGACATGGGGAACCAACTACCTAAGATGGTGTTGAGTCCTCAGCCTCACTTACCTCTGGAACTCTATCCCTGAATCCCTCCGTAGGGAACACTCTCACTCTCCTTAATAAAAAACTCAAATGCTACCTTCTGGAGCACTAAAACATTATTTTGCCAAGTCCTGCGCTTAAAGGAGAAGGAAAGTCATTTTGGCATTTTACTGCCAATAGATTTGCTACATTAGTGCCACCTAGAACAATACATTTATTCTGCAGAAACCATTACCATGCCTAAGTAAACAGCATTAGAAGCATTCTCCCTTTGCTTAAGATAGCAGCTGCCATTTTAAATAGCTTCCTGTTTGCAGTGTAGCCATTGCAGCTGAGATCACATATTCTAAGGCTGGGGGAGGGAGTACTTAGCATTCTGGTGGGAGGTGGGAGCAGGAGAGAGGAGAGAACTGCGCTCACTCTGACCATGGGAATTAAGGATGTTTCCGAGAGAGGAAGGCAGACACTGGAACATTATGTTTACTAAAAAAGAGACAAGAAATCCTGTGTTTCTTTTGATAGAGAACTCAGTGCAGCATTACTGTAAGTGCTTATGGCTGTATTTACATAGACCTTTCTGATAAAGCTTACTTAGTTTTCCTTTCCATCTCCTTTAAGGGTAAATGCCCATACCTGGTGCACTCTTCCTTTCCAATTTGTGCCTGTATGTTACCCAACCACTGCCTTCCTACTGTGTCTCATACCACATGGCACTTACTCCCTATGTATTTATTGTAAGATTGTACAACACTGCGTATCCCTTTAGTGCTTTATAAATAAAGTTATACATACATACATAACTACTGTCAGTGAATTTCTTTCTTAGGCTGGCCATACACATACTGACAAAATTGTCTGAAACCTAGTTTCATACACTTTTCAGACCACGTTGTGGGTTGTGAATTGTCTTCATAATTTTCGTACCATAGTGGTCAGTCGTTTAGTCGATCGCCATGGGTAGAACATTTCGGTTGGTTAATGAATTGTATACCTGTGTGTGCCATACAATGCCTGCCCTATGTTGCCTATGTGTGCCTACTCTGCCTGCCCTTAGCTGCCTGTGTGTGTCATACTCGGTCTCCCCTACCCTGCCTGTGTGTGCTATACTCTGCCTGCCCTATGCTGCCTATGGAAAATGAACTTGAACTTCTATCACATATGAGTGAAGGGGAATTTCCCTGCAGTGAGCACCAATTATTTGTTATTTTGGTGTGCTGTGACCTTCAATGTGGGTATGGTCTTAAAAGCTCTTTTGCTAAAATGGGCGTGGTATAAAAAAGGGAGAAATTCCTGCCAGCACTGGTTTAAACCATAGCCATACCAAAGGCCAGGGATTCAGGACATATATATGTGCCAGACATGGAACTGGGCATTAGGGGTCTTAACACCTATTTTCTCAGCAGACAGGAGAAGATATTATTGAACACATCTCAGCGTCCACTAAAAAAAAACATTTAAATGACAGGGGCAAAAGTTTTATTTTTTACATTTTATTTTTTCATTTTCATTTAAATAGATACAGCTCTAGCACCACTATAGTGCTATGAAGATCTACACAAGTATCTATACGTACACGTATGCCCCTAACCCACCCCCGCACCAAAGGGAGCCGCATTGGGTAGGAAGATTTGACAGCGATTTAAATCTCCCCCAATTCTGTGCAGCTCCCTTCTTTCTTATGATGCGGTCCTACACATTTGCCACCCTTTGTGGCCTGTACAATGTAGGTACCATGCCCATACGCTGTCAGTTCACCGGAGCAGGCTTCTCTACATCACCAGATGAACCGATGTGGGCATGGTACCCCGTTATTCCACTCCTGGTTCTGGAGACAACGATTCATATTCTTTTTCATTGTCTTCACTTGGCTTCTCTTTAAGAGATCACTTCTCATTGCCATCCTCATTAGTTTCCTCTTCTTCACTAGTTTCCTCTTCTTCACTAGTTTCCTCTTTACTAGTTTCCTCTTCTTCACTAGTTTCCTCTTTACTAGTTTCCTCTTCTTCACTAGTTTCTTCCTCCTCAACTTCAAGAGTTGTTGCACTACAAAATAACAGCATCATTTTATTAGCTAATCTGCTTTTTTGGTGAACGATTGGTTTATAACACAAATAAAAGCATTATTAATGTATTATTAATAGCCTTTCACTAAATAATCGTTTATAGAATCAATGCAGAATGTATGCATTCCATGATAGATAAGATAGAAGTGAATAGAAAGTCATGGATTTAGGAGACTAAAGGGAAAGAAGACATTTCAGGCTTACATACCTCTGAGACTCTGTTGCTGGGGTGCTCACTTGTGGGTTTTCTACATCCACAGATTCACGTTTAAACTTCAATTTGCAATACAGATAACTGTAAGAATAAAACAAGATTACAGTTCATGAAGACTTTCTTAATAGCGAGCTATTATTAATTATTATTATTATTATTGCATCTATGCACTTTCGATAATGTCTAGCACAGAAACATTTGGGAATAATTCTAAACAAGCAATCTACAGGTAATTGTGTGCTTGACTTACCTTACAAGTCCTAAAATGACTATGGCTGGCACAAGCGCTGGTAGGACAATGAGCAGCGCTACAGGTACCGCGCTCATGGTGTTATCACTATTGTCTGTAGCTGGCGGCTTTGTGCTGGTTCTTACAGTAGTTCTACTAGTTGGAGTGGTGGTAGTAGTTCTAGTAGTTGTAGTTGTTCTAGTGGTTTTAGTCATTGGAGTGGTTCTAGTAGTTGTAATAGTTGGAGCGGTTGTAGTTTTCTTGGACCAAAATGCCCGTGATTGAGCTGTAAAAAAAAAAAAAAGATGAGTAAGAAAAGAGCGCCAATGGCCTAAAATGACTGATATAACAAGTAAGTAAGATGGGGCAGTAACTTTAATGCCCATGCAAGAGTAGGTCCCACAAACCATTCAACACTAAAATTGAAAATCTATATTAGATTTTTCTTAGACAATTCCCTATTTCTTTCCCTTTAAAACATGATATTTCAAAGACTTACAAGAAGTTTTCTTTTCATCCAAAATGTCAACTTTGATCTTGGAAGAGGGTTCATACAGTTCCTCATTCACCAACATCCAGAATTCATATGTTCCACTGTCCGTGTCTTCTGTGGGATTGATAATCAGAGTACAGTTCCCACTTGGCACCAGAGAGACAAAGAGCTGGTATTTCTCACTGTTCTCATGGAAGGTCTTAACACTGCTGCTGTTAAGGTGGATTAAAGTGGTGTACTTTCCCCCACCTACAGGAACCTTCCCCCATTCTAATGCAAGTTCGGCTGGATTAAGTGCACTGTCGGAGTAGAACATGCAGGGAAGTAGACTCCGAGTACCAGCCTTAAGTGCGATTTTGTGCCTGAATAATGTGATGCGTTTAACAGCTGAAAGAAATAAAAGAAAAAGCAATGTAAGAACCCAGAGCTACAGTCTGTAGGGTTATACTGTAATTAGACATGGAGAGCTAAGAAACAAGGGGAAATCATTTATACTGGCACATTGGTGCAAAATAATAGAATCCTATAATTACCTGATGTGGTCTCACAACAAGGGAGTAGCCCAATCAGCATCAGCATCACGAATACAAAAGGACCAATCACTGAAGGTTTCTTATGTTTCTTCTGCTGCACAAAGATACAAAGTAGAATTAGTGGCAGAACCTTGAAAGGGGTTGTTCACCTTTAAATTAACCTTTAGTATGATGTAGAGGTGCTATTTTGAGACAATTTGCAGTTGGCCTTCATTTTCTATTATTTGACATTTTTTAAATATTTAGCTTTTTTGTTCAGCAGCTCTCCAGTTTGGAATTTCAAAAGCTATCTTGTTGCTAGGGCCCAATTTAATCTAGCAACCAGGCAGTGGTTTAAAAGAGAGTGGGGAATATAAATAGATGAAGGCCTAAATAAAATGATAAGTAATTAAAAAGTCACAATAAAATTGTAGCCTCGCAGAGCAGGACGATTTTTACTGTTGGGGTCAGTGACCCCCATTTGAAAGATGGAAAGAGACAGAAGAGAAAGGCAAAGTTGCTAGGAATAGGCCATTCTATAATATACTAAAAGTTTACCTGAAGGTGAACCACCCCTTTAAAATCAGTAGCTCTAATATTATATGATCATTGGTACAAGGGAAGAATCATGGTCCCTGTACGTACACATCTACTTATGTGATATACAGGTATGGGATTCATTATCCGGGACCTGTTATCCAGAAAGCTTCAAATTACGGGAAGGCCACCTCCCACAGAATCTAACAATTCAAAATGTCGAAATTTATTTGATTTGTCTCTGTAATAATAAAACAGTACCTGTACTTGGTCCCAACTAAGATATAATTACCCCTTATTGGGGGCAGAACAGCCCTATTGGGTTTATTTAATGGTTAAATTATTCCCTTTTCTCTGTAATAATAAAACAGTACCTGTACTTGATCCCAACTAAGATATAATTACCCCTTATTGGGGGCAGAACAGCCCTATTGGGTTTATTTAATGGTTAAATGATTCCCTTTTCTCTGTAATAATAAAACAGTACCTGTACTTGATCCCAACTAAGATATAATTACCCCTTATTGGGGGCAAAAAACCCTATTGGGTTTATTTAATGTTTAAATTTAAAGTATGGCGATCCAAATTACCAGATATCCCCATGTCCCAAGCATTCTGGATAATAGGTCCCATACCTGCATATATATATATATATGGGCCAATATTTTTAAATCTGCTGCTTTTTTATATCATGTATTAGTTACATGCATTCATTCCAATAAACTAAATATCTAAATTATATTCATTATTAAATATCTGTAATTTCAAATTTGTTTTGTATACTTACAGTTCTTTTCTTGACACAAGATTTCATATTTTTAGAAATAGTATGGTTATTATTTATGAATATTAGTTTATATATAATAAATAGATAGAATAAGATGTAACAAAATGTTAGCTGTAACATTTCTAAAAGCGAAATGAGCTGGGAAAGTGAAACTCCCCCTATCACAGCTGCTGTGTTGATGATGTCACAATGCCAGTTACTATAGCAACCAGTTTGTTCCCTCAGCAGGAAACAAGCCGTGATAATGTTTGTTGGATCACAGCTGCTGTATCAATGATGTCATAATGGCCTATCAGTTACTATAGCAACAAGCTAGGGAGGGAATTTTGAAACAGAAAAGTTCAAAAACAAGAAACAAACAATTTTTAATCATTATGCTTAATTTATATAGCACCAATATGATACACAGCACATCACAGAGATATCTCTGATATCATAGAATTTATATCTATAAAATAAACAACTTTTTAAATAATTATGCTTATATAGTGCCAGCACGTTACACAGTACTTCACAGCGATTAAAGTATAAGTACCTGCCCTTGCACATATCATTAGCTTTCTAACTTAGGGGCATATTTAACAAGGGGTAAAGCTGAGAGCATGCTCTTTAATAAATATGCCCCTAATAAATCCTAGAAAAATCCTAAACAACTTAATAGAGAGACGTGATCTGATCTGAGTGCACTTTGTACGTTTGGATAAGTCTGCACCACAAGTTACTAGACATGGTGCAAATTTTTATTATAGTATAGGTATCAGACCCCTTATCCGGAAACCCAATATCCAGAAAGTTTTGAATTACAGAAAGTCCATCTCTCATAGACTCCATTTTAATAAAATAATTCACATCTTTAAAACAGTACCTTGTAATTGATCCCAGCTAAGATATAATTAATCCTTATTGGGTTTAATTACTGTTTAAATAATGTTTTTAGCAGACTTAAGGTAGGAGATCCAAATTACAGAAAGACCCCTTATCCGGAAAACCCCAGGTCCCTGGATAACGGGTCCCATACCTGTACCACCATATTGTTAGTACAAATAAAAAGTAGTAGACAAAGGATGGGTGGATAAGGGACTGTATTTGCCCCAGGCCTGCTGAATTAGGGCTCACTGGCAGAATAATATCAAGCAAGAAAGCCTTGGTTTTAAATCCCCGTTATATTATAATTCTCTAGTTCAGGGTAACTTGCTGCCACAATGCTTAGACTGGCCTACCAGCCTGCCAGAGGATCTCCTGCTGGGTCCCTAGTGGATCCCATTCTAGACAAAACCTTATTTTCACCGTAGGCCCAAATAAAACCCTACACCACTTGGTGCTGCCTATATCCAATTTCTGTTAGAGTGGTGTCAGCTTGTCAGTTTCCCATGGGGCCCTAGGAGAGCTGGTCCCATACTGGCTGGCACTGTCTATAAAAACAATAATGTTCATGGAACAAATTACTATCAATGAAATGCAACTGTCATAATCTCATTGACAAGTGAAGACCATGCCACAAGCAGGGGATATGTGAGAAACCAGAAACTTGTGCACTTGGGAATTTTATGAAAGTAACTTGATGCCATTTGCTTTGAATCAGTTGTGAATGGAGTGAGGTGTGTTTGTGTGCAGTTCTGGGCCACTTCTAGTGCAGTTTTGCCTCAACTAACACAACTGATATACTTTAATATTAAAACAACTAAACCCGCGCCACTGTGCAAAAAGTTTTAAGTTTAAATTTCACTAATTGTGAAAAAGGAAAAAAAAATCTTAAAATGCACACCACAATTACTGCCTTTATAGCCAAAATTCCTATTTAAATTAAGTGCATTAATGAAGTTAGGGAGCCGCCTTCCTCCACCAAATCCTGTGTAATGTTTAATCCCGACTAACTATAGAGTTGGCGCTCTTATATAAATCCAAATACAAAATGTCTTTATTTAATTAAAATCAATTTTTATTTTCTCTGTGATAAGGCAGTTCATAATACATTAAAACAATAAGACAAGATTAGTGGTTTAAAAAAAGTACAATATATATGTATATATAAATCGGATAAAGGAGCAGATAACTTAGCCTCTCTCCTGGGTTAGAATCAATCTCTATATAGACACACCCAATGGCGGTGTTATAAAGAGCAGATTCCCCTTAGCTAATTATTAGTTTTAGAGTTCTATTTCTTGAATAGAGTACATTTATGGGTATCAATACATAGTTACATAGGGTTGAAAAAAGACCATCAAGTTTAACCCTTCCAAGTAAACCCAGCACTCACAACCCACACCCACCAATCTATACACTCACATACATAAACTATATATACAACCACTAATACTAACTGTAGATATTAGTATCACAGTAGCCTTGGATATTCTGATTGTTCAAGAACTCATCCAGGCCCCTCTTATAGGCATTAACAGAATCTGCCATTACCACATCTCTAGGAAGGGCATTCCCCAACCTCACTGCCCTCACCGTGAGGAACCCCCTAAACTGCTTCAAATGGAAGCTCCGTTCCTCTAATCTAAAGGGGTGACCTCTGGTGCGTTGATTGTTTTTATGGGAAAAAAGAACATCCCCCATCTGCCTATAATCCCCTCTAATGTACTTGTACAGAGTAATCATGTCCCCTCGCAAGCGCCTCTTTTCCAGAGAAAACAACCTCAACCCTGACAGTCTAACCTCATAGTTTAACCCTTCCATCCCCTTAACCAGTTTAGTTGCACGTCTCTGCACTCTCTCCAGCTCATTAATATCCTTCTTAAGGACTGGAGCCCAAAACTGCCCCCCATACTCAAGGTGAGTCAATGCCTTTTTTATACAAGACAGCACTTTATTTGCTTTAGTAGCCACAGAATGACACTGCCTTTAATTAGACAACTTGTTATCTACACAAACCCCTAGAACCTTTTCTATTAAGGAAACCCCCAACAAACTACCATTCAGTTGATAACGTGCATTTATATTATTTCTAACAAAGTGCATAACATTGCACTTGTCAACACTGAACCTCATTTTCCAGTTTGCTGCCCAGTTTTCCAATTTTGTCAAATCGCTCTGCAAAGTGGCAGCATCCTGCATGGAACTTATAGTTTTGCACAATTTAGTGTCATCAGCAAAAATAGAAACAGTACTCTCTATGCCCACCTCCAGGTCAAATAGGTATAATGCAGAACACAGAGGTTATACGTACATTCACATGCACTTTTATATGAGGGGTTGATGCGTTCTTAATCTTAATGCGGGAAAGAAACCGCTGGCTGCTAAGTAATAATGTGTGCCCTTAGGGCTTCGAGTAACCTTAGATCCCCCTATTCAGTTAAAATATCACATAAAATCTAAGTTGTCCCGGCCGGGAACTTACAAAAGAGCAAGCAGGTGTCTCCGAGCTGCACGGTTACTGTCCCACCGCGCGGTCTGTTGCGTCTGACGTCACGCTGCTTCTACAGCTACGGATACCTTTAGCCTGCGCACACAATCTCTACGCGTTTCGCGCACCTGCGCTTTTTGAAGAGCTAGTCACAGGGGGCATTCTACTTCCCACTTATACCAGTAATCCTGCATATACTAATTTGTTAACCCTTTATACCCCACAAAGGGTAAGGTGCAGAATCTACCTCACTTATCAGGACTATGTGTGTGTTGGTATGCACAGTCTACATAACTCATACTTAATCACTTTTACTTAGAATACGTACAACAATAAAAACATATATTAAAAAAAGTGTATACAGTATATGGGAAAACAGCTAGCACCCAGTTTATCTTCCATGAGCCATAAAACACTGCTCTTTATAACACCGCCATTGGGTGTGTCTATAAAGAGATTGATTCTAACCCGGGAGAGGGGATAAGTTATCTGCTCCTATATCCGATTTATATATACATATATATTGTACTTTTGTTAAACCACTAATCTTGTCTTATTGTTTTAATGTATTATGAACTGCCTTATCATGGAGAAAATAAAAATTTTGATTTGATTATTATTAAATAAACACATTTTGTATTTGGATTTATATAAGAGCGCCAACTCTATAGTTAGTCATAACTGATATACTCACATCTGTTCGTAACCTATAAAGTGGAGCTTGCACAACTGGGGAATATGGGGAAACCAACCAACAAACAATCTCAGCTGAGGCTTACAACATTTTATGGAAAGCAAGACATGGGGAACCAACTACCTAAGATGGTGTTGAGTCCTCAGCCTCACTTACCTCTGGAACTCTATCCCTGAATCCCTCCGTAGGGAACACTCTCACTCTCCTTAATAAAAAACTCAAATGCTACCTTCTGGAGCACTAAAACATTATTTTGCCAAGTCCTGCGCTTAAAGGACAAGGAAAGTCTAAAAACAACATGAGCTCAATAACTTAGCCTTAACACAGTCCTTAACATATTTTCTGAACTCATCTGGCTCTGAAATGGAAAAGTCTTGTCAGTAAATGCAGTACCTGCTCTAAGCCTGTGCAGCTTCCTGTCTCACTGAACACAGATTGTCCAGGACACAGACATGCTCAGTGCACAGCAGAGAGCTCCGTTTTTTGTTTTTTTTTCCTTTCAAGATCTGCAGTCTCTGAAGAAATGTTTGACCCGTTAGCCCCGCCCACTTCACTCTACTGTCCAATCGGAATGCTCCTGTGTTTTTTCTAGTCCTGCACAGTGCTTCTGGCTGCATTTGCTGTGCTGAAATCGAGTTGGATAGAGCAGAAAGACTTTCCTGTGCCAACTTCAAACTGCATTACAGACTAAGTAAGTAAAATGCCATCCCACAGCCACTGTCCCACATCCCCAGCCATCCCACAGTCCCACTATCCCACAGCCACAGTCAGTCCCACACCCACCAGCCATCCCACAGTCCCATTATCCCACAGCCACAGTCCCACATCCCCAGCCATCCCACAGCCACAGTCCCACACCCACCAGCCATCCCACAGTTCCACTATCCCACAGCCACAGTCCCACATCCCCAGCCCACAGTCCCACATCCCCAGCCATCCCACAGCCACAGTCCCACACCCACCAGCCATCCCACAGTTCCACTATCCCACAGCCACAGTCTCACATCCCCAGCCATCCCACAGCCACAGTCCCACATCCCCAGCCATCCCACAGCCACAGTCCCACACCCACCAGCCATCCCACAGTTCCACTATCCCACAGCCACAGTCCCACATCCCCAGCCATCCCACAGCCACAGTCCCACATCCCCAGCCATAGTTCCACTATCCCACATCCACAGGCTGAAAAATACCAGGGAGAAAATAAAGATCAGGGCGCTTTAAACCCTTCTGCCCCAAAACTCACTCTGCGCAAATAAGGCTGCTTGACAGACAAGCACGCCACTCAGTACTCTCAGGTCACAGGGTTCAGGAAGCGGCGCATGCGCAGTAGAAGCGCCCGAAGGGGGAAGTGATGTCACGCATTTTGAAAATGTCGGCGCCAAAGATTGAACAAGGGAGATTCTTCTCAGGCATGGTGCGCCGATCCACAAGCAGCGGCTAACTTCTTAATGTAGCGGTTCAAGAGAGGGGCTGATGCCCTAATCAAAAATAGGTATATCGTTTTTTTGCTTTCCTTCTCCTTTAAAGGAGAAGGAAAGTCATTTTGGCATTTTACTGCTAATAGATTTGCTACATTAGTGCCACCTAGAACAATACATTTATTCTGCAGAAACCATTACCATGCCTAAGTAAACAGCATTAGAAGCATTCTCCCTTTGCTTAAGGTAGCAGCTGCCATTTTAAATAGCTTCCTGTTTGCAGTGTAGCCATTGCAGCTGAGATCACATATTCTAAGGGAGGGGGAGGGAGTACTTAGCATTCTGGTGGGAGGTGGGAGCAGGAGAGAGGAGAGAACTGCGCTCACTCTGGCCATGGGAATTAAGGATGTTTCTGAGAGAGGAAGGCATACACTGGAACATTATGTTTACTAAAAAAGAGACAAGAAATCCTGTGTTTCTTTTGATAGAGAACTCAGTGCAGCATTACTGTAAGTGCTTATGGCTGTATTTACATAGACCTTTCTGATAAAACTTACTTAGTTTTCCTTTCTTTCTCCTTTAGGGTAAATGCCCATACCTGGTGCACTCTTCCTTTCCAATTTGTCCCTGTATGTTATCCAACCACTGCCTCTACAGGGCAGGGACCTCCTTCCTACTATGTCCCATACCTTGTGGCACTTACTCCCTATGTATTTATTGTAAGATTGTACAGCGCTACAGTGTACAGTGCTTTATAAATAAAGTTATACATACATACATAAAAACTGTCAGCGAATTTCTTTCTTAGGCTGGCAATACACATACTGATAAAATTGTCTCAAACCTAGTTTTCAGACCACGTGTGGGTTGCTAATTGTCTTCTCCATAATTTTCCTACCATAGTGGTCAGTCGTTTAGTCGATCGCCATGGGTAGAAAATTTTGGTTGGTTAATGAATTGTATGCCTGTGTGTGCCATACAATGCCGGCAGTATGGTGCCTGTGTGTGCCTACTCTGCCTGCTCTATGCTGCCTGTGTGTGCCATACTCTGCCTGCCCTTAGCTGCCTGTGGGAAATGAACTTGAACTTCTATCACATATGAGTGAAGGGGAATTTCCCTGCAGTGAGCACCAATTACTTGTTATTTTGGTGTGTGGCGACCTTCAATGTGGGTATGGTCTTAAAAGCTCTTGTGCTAAAATGGGCGTGGTTTAAAAAAGGGAGAAATTCCTGTCAGCACTGGTTTAAACCATAGCCATACCAAAGGCCAGGGACTCAGGACATATATATATGCCAGACATGGAACACCTATTTTCTCAGCAGACAGGAGAAGATATTATTGAACACATCTCAGCGTCCACTAAAACAAAACATTTAAATGACAGGGGCAAAAGTTTTATTTTTTACATTTTATTTTTTTATTTTCATTTAAATAGATACAGCTCTAGCACCACTATAGTGCTATGAAGATCTAAACATATATCTATACGTAGACGTATGTCAGGTGGTCTTGTACCACCGATGTGCCCCTAACCCACCCCCGCACCAAAGGGAGCCGCATTGGGTAGGAAGATTTGACAACGATTTAAATCTCCCCTAATTCTGTGCAGCTCCCTTCTTTCTTATGATGCGGTCCTACACATTTGCCACCCTTTGTGGCCTGTACAATGTAGGTACCATGCCCATACGCTGTTAATTCACTGGAGCAGGCTTCTCTACATCACCAGATGAACCGATGTGGGCATGGTACCCCGTTATTCCACTCCTGCTCTGGAGACAACGATTCATATTCTTTTTCATTGTCTCGTCTCTTTAAGAGATCACTTCTCATTGCCATCCTCATTAGTTTCCTCTTCTTCACTGGTTTCCTCGTCTTCACTAGATTCCTCTTCACTAGTTTCCTCTTCTTCACTAGTTTCCTCTTCTTCACTAGTTTCCTCCTCATCAATTTCCTCCTCAACTTCAAGAGTTGTTGCACTACAAAATAACAGCATCATTTTATTAGCTAATCTGCTTTTCTGGTGAATGATTGGTTTATAATACAAATAAAAGCATTATTAATGTATCCTGGGTACCCCTGCCTTTCACTAAATAATGGTTTATAGAATCAATGCAGAATGTATGCATTCCATGATAGATAAGATAGAAGTGAATAGAAAGTCATGGATTTAGGAAACTAAAGGGAAAGAAGACATTTCAGGCTTACATACCTCTGAGACTCTGTTGCTGGGGTGCTCACTTGTGGGTTTTCTACATCCACAGATTCACGTTTAAACTTCAATTTGCAATACAGATAACTGTAGGAATAAAACAAGATTACAGTTCATGAATACTTTCTTAATGGGAAGCTATTATTAATTATTATTATTGCATCTATGCACTTTCAATAATGTCTAACACAGAAACATTTGGGAATAATTCTAAACAAGCAATCTACAGGTAATTGTGTGCTTGACTTACCTTACAAGTCCTAAAATGACTATGGCTGGCACAAGCGCTGGTAGGACAATGAGCAGCGCTACAGGTACCGCGCTCATGGCGTTATCACTGCTGTCTGTAGCTGGCGGCTTTGTGCTGGTTTTTACAGTAGTTCTACTAGTTGGAGTGGTGGTAGTGGTTCTAGTAGTTGTAGTTATTTTAGTAGTTTTAATAGTTGGAGTTGTTCTAGTAGTTGTAGTCGTTGAAGCGGTTGTAGTTTTCTTGGACCAAAATGCCCGTGATTGAGCTGTAAAAAAAAAAGATGAGTAAGAAAAGAGCGCCAATGGCCTAAAATGACTGATATAACAAGTAAGTAAGATGGGGCAGTAACTTTAATGCCCATGCAAGAGTAGGTCCCACAAACCATTCAACACTAAAGTTGCAAATCTATATGAGATTTTTCTTAGACAATTCCCCATTTCTTTCCCTTTAAAACATGATATTTCAAAGACTTACAAGAAGTTTTCTTTTCATCCAAAATGTCAACTTTGATCTTGGAAGAGGGTTCATACAGTTCCTCATTCACCAACATCCAGAATTCATATGTTCCACTGTCCGTGTCTTCTGTGGGATTGATAATCAGAGTACAGTTCCCACTTGGCACCAGAGAGACAAAGAGCTGGTATTTCTCACTGTTCTCATGGAAGGTCTTAACACTGCTGCTGTTAAGGTGGATTAAAGTGGTGTACTTCCCTCCACCTACAGGAACCTTCCCCCATTCTAATGCAAGTTCGGCTGGATTAAGTGCACTGTCGGAGTAGAACATGCAGGGAAGTAGACTCCGAGTACCAGCCTTAAGTACGATTTTGTGCCTGAATAACGTGATGCGTTTCACAGCTAAAAGAAATAAAAGAAAAAGCAATGTAAGAACCCAGAGCAACAGTCTGTAGGGTTATACTGTAATTAGACATGGAAAGCTAAGGAAAAAGGGGAAATCATTTATACTGGCACATCGGTGCAAAATAACAGAATCCTATAATTACCTGATGTGGTCTCACAACAAGGGAGTAGCACAATCAGCATCACAAATACAAAAGGACCAATCACTGAAGGTCTCTTATGTTTCTTCTGCTGCACAAAGATACAAAGTAGAATTAGTGGCAGAACCTTGAAAGGGGTCGTTCATCTTTAAATTAACCTTTAGTATGATGTAGAGGTGCTATTTTGAGACAATTTGCAGTTGGCCTTCATTTTCTATTATTTGACATTTTTTAAATATTTAGCTTTTTTGTTCAGCAGCTCACCAGTTTGGAATTTCAAAAGCTATCTTGTTGCTAGGGTCCAATTTAATCTAGCAACCAGGCAGTGGTTTAAAAGAGAGCGGGGAATATGAATAGATGAAGGCCTAAATAAAATGATAAGTAATTAAAAAGTCACAATAAAATTGTAGCCTCGCAGAGCAGGAGGATTTTTACTGTTGGGGTCAGTGACCCCCATTTAAAAGATGGAAAGAGACAGAAGAGAAAGGCAAAGTTGCTAAGAATAGGCCATTCTATAATATACTAAAAGTTTACCTGAAGGTGAACCACCCCTTTAAATATTATATGATCATTGGTACAAAGGAAGTATCATGGTCCCTGTACTTAAACATATACTTATGTGATATACAGGTATGGGATCCATTATCCGGGACCTGTTATCCAGAAAGCTTCAAATTACAGGACGGCCATCTCCCACAGACACCATTTTAATCAAACAATTCAAAATGTTGAAATATATTTGCTTTTTCTCTGTAATAATAAAACAGTACCTGTACTTGATCCCAACTAAGAAATTACCCTATTGGTTAATAAACAGTACTGTACTTGATCCAACTAAGATATAATTACCCCTTATTGGGGGCAGAACAGTCCTATTGGGTTTATTTAATGGTTAAATGATTCCCTTTTCTCTGTAATAATAGAACAGTACCTGTACTTGATCCCAACTAAGATATAATTACCCCTTATTGGGGGCAGAACAGTCCTATTGGGTTTATTTAATGGTTAAATGATTCCCTTTTCTCTGTAATAATAATACAGTACCTGTACTTGATCCCAACTAAGATATAATTACCCCTTATTGGGGGCAGAACAGTCCTATTGGGTTTATTTAATGGTTAAATGATTCCCTTTTCTCTGTAATAATAAAACAGTACCTGTACTTGATCCCAACTAAGATATAATTACCCCTTATTGGGGGCAGAACAGCCCTATTGGGTTTATTTAATGTTTAAATTTAAAGTATGGTGATCCAAATTACCGGATATCCCCATGTCCCAAGCATTCTGGATAATAGGTCCCATACCTGTATATATAAATAAGGGCCAATATTTTAAAATCTGCTGCTTTCATAACAGCATATCATGTATTAGTTACATGCATTCATTTCAATCAACTTTGTATATAAATATCTAAATTATATAAATGATTAAATATCTGTAATTCCAAAATTGTTTTGTATACTTACAGTTCTTTTCTTGACACAAGATTTCATATTTTTAGAAATAGTACAGTTATTAGTTTTGAATATTTGTTGATAGATAATAGATAAATACAAAAAGATAGTTAGTAGTAGCATTTCTAAAAGCGAAATGAGCTGGGAAAGTGAAACTCCCCCTATCACAGCTGCTGTGATGATGTCACAATGCCAGTTACTATAGCAACCAGTTTGTTCCCTCAGCAGTAAACAAGCTGTGATAATGTTTGTTGGATCACAGCTGCTGTATTGATGATGTCATAATCAGTTACTATAGCAACAAGCTAGGGAGGGAAGTTTGACACAGAAAAGTTCAAGAACCAACACAGAATAAATTTCAATTACAATTTCAATTAACTTTAATCATTATGATTTATTTATTTAGGGCCAATATGTTACACAGCATTTTACAGAGCTATCCCTGATATCATAGAATTTATATCTATTAAATATTTTTTAATTAAAAACGTTTTTAACAATTCTGCTTATATAGTGCCAGCACGTTACACAGTACTTCACAGCGACACACTTTGTCTATACATTTGGATAAGTCTGCACCCAGGGCTAGAACACCATAACAAACCAGCAGTTTTTTGATTCATTAGTTTTATTAATGGTTTCTATGGGTTACTAGACAAGGTGCAAATTTTTATTACAGTACCACCATGTTGTTAGTACAAATAAAAAGTAGTAGACAAAGGATGGGTGGATAAGGGACTGTATTTGCCCCAGGCCTGCTGAATTAGGGCTCACTGGCAGAATAATATAAAGAAAGCCTTGGTTTTAAATCCCTGTTATATTATAATTCTCTAGTTCAGGGTAACTTGCTGCCACAATGCTTAGACTGGCCTACCAGCCTGCCAGAGGATCTCCTGCTGGGTCCCTAGTGGATCCCATTCTAGACAAAACCTTATTTTCACCGTAGGCCCAAATAAAACCCTACACCACTTGGTGCTGCCTATATCCAATTTCTGTTAGAGTGGAGTCAGCTTGTCAGTTTCCCATGGGGGGTTCTAAAGTGAATGGAGTGAGGTGTGTTTGTGTGCAGTTCTGGGCCACTTTTAGTGCGATCGCCAGTTTTGCCTCATAACTGATTTACTCACATCTGTTCATAACCTATAAAGAGGAGCTCGCACAATTGGGGAATATGGGGAAACCAAGGAAAAACTAAAAATGCAGTCTTCTAGTTACCAACTGTGAAAAGTTCTGGGGCTCTGGTAATAATACTGAAAATGGCAGCAGGCTGAATTTACCCCAAACGGTAAAATATGATTGGCTGTTGGTGGCTTCGCCCACTTTTTTTTTAAAAAAAAGGAACCTTGAATTATATAGTCACCCAGTGATTGACTGTATAAAGTTTGTGAACCCTGGTGTTATTACTGTGAGAATGGCAGCAGGTTGAATTTCCGCCAACTCAATAGGTAAAATCTGATTGGCTGTTTAATTCGGGGTGACCCCATGATTATGTTATTTAAGTTTGTGGGGGTGTAGCTTCAAAGCTGTAAGAGTGGCAGCAGTTTGAAAAGCTTTCCTATCAAAGTCAATGGGAAAACTGGGGTGTTCAGAGCGGCGCCACAAAAAGATGGGGGGTGGGATCACTTAGAAAAGCACAAGCAACCTGCTCCGCTATAGGGCGAAGAAGTGTGGAGAGTTTGGGTGTTGTACCTCTAAAACTGTAGGAGGAGTAGTGTTTAGAAAATGGGGGGTGCTAAGAAGAAGAAAAAGCGGAAGAATAAGCTGAAGTCGAAGAACAGTATGTTGGGTTTTTCAACCCAACATAATAAGCAGATAAAATGAATGTGTTGTACATAGAAGGATGGAATAGTAGGGGTCAGAAAAAGCCAGGAGTGGGGAAATGATGTCTGGGGTAGGTTGGTGACATGGCGAAGCAGACTCGGCAATGGGAGTAGTTGTAGCAGTAGGTGTAGCAGTATGCAGCAAAGGTACATATATACGTATTGTAATATGAAATTTATAGACTTGACGTTTTCCATATAAAAGACTTGTGAAAAAATGAAGTTGAGTTTAGTTTTGGGGCACAAAAGCAGGTTATAATTGTTTCATTCCAGTTTAGCAGAAGGGATTAGCGGGGCTGCTGACAGATCGTCAAAATGTGAGTCGAGAGCAACAATTAAGGTATCAATAGGCATCAATGCTGCTGTCAGTCCCAGGCCCCGTGTTTGAAAGGTAAGCTGGAATTCCCAGCATAAGGAATGTAACTGAGACCGTGCAGCAGAAATATGAAAATAAATACGCCATTATGCCGCCTCTTGATTTCAGGTTCAGAAGCAACAAAAAGACTTTTCACAGACCCTGAGAGAACTTTGCTTCATAGACTATGCCAGGACCTTTACCAAACAAAACACAATTCTCTCATCTCAGTTAACTGTTACAGTTCTAGTAACTAAGTGCAGGATTTACTTAGAATACTATAGAATATAGACACTGGCTAATTATAATGACAGCACACAGGGATTGCTAATGGGGCCCACAAGACCAGAGGGCCCATTGAGATGAAGATAGATACATTTTTAACAGATGTAGTTAAAAATTGCACAACCCAATTTGTATGTATGTATGTATATATATCTTTATTTATAAAGTGCTACTTATGTACGCAGCGCTGTTCATTTGCAAAATATATCAAGCCCAATATATATAACCCTGTAGCTCCTCAATTTTTTGTTCTGTTGATTCAACACACATGCTCTGGGCTGCTGTTCAGTAGTGGATCTCCATTAGTCCTACCTGGACCCATAGGAATTGGGGGACCAGCATTGGCGGAAAGCAGGTCAGGGGCTCGGGCGGGTCATGGGCAGGCCTGGATTGTGTCCTTGGAGGTGGTGGGCACTAACTAGGGACTTACTAACCCTTAAACCACCCCTACTGTTACCTGAGCTTAGTGACCAACACAATTTACTGTATATAAAATATAAATTTACAATACAAAGCTCATTAGCAACTAATTCAGATTCACATCACATGGCAGCTCAAAAACCAGTGCACTGTGCATCAGAATATAGTAAACAGCCCCATAGCATCAGTTTCTATGAGCTCAGGCAGGCAACCCCCTAAGCTTAACTTCTTAACAGCAACTGAGCATGTGCTGTGCCACTGACACACCTTAAAAAAAAATCCAAGATGGTGAGCTCCTGTGCACAATGTTGAAGGCCTGTTATAGAGATGCTAAACCATTAGGCTGGTGCAGTAAGTTCACTATATTAAATAATGCATTTCTAGCCATATTAGATTTTAGGGTTTAGTCTGCTTTAACCCTTGATATAAGGTTAGACAATGCTTGAGGTTACATTGATGTTCTATGTCTATCTGCATAAAATAACATGAAATTAGCTTTTTATATGAATGCTACAAAAATAAATTTCATGTACACCCTGGTTCAATATTTCATATTTAAGACCAATGGCTCACTGCAGTATGTAGAAGTAATTAGACAGGTACAACCTTTGCTAAATGGCTCATTATCCAAACCCATCAGTGAATAGAGCTTCTCCAGCAGGATCCTGCATTGTAATCTGTTTTTCAAAAGCGCATACAGATTTTCTTATATTTAATTATGATATTTTACATGTGGCTAGCCATATTCTTCATTTCCCAGGGTGCCATAGCCATGTGACCTGTGCTCTAATAAACTTCAGTCACACTTTACTGCTGAGCTGCAAGTTGGAGTGATACCCCCCCCTCCCAGCAGCCGATCAGCAGAACAATGGGAAAGGAGTAAGATAGCGGCTTCCAGTAGGTATCAGAATAGCACTCAATAGTAAGAAATCCAAGTCTGGCTTGGGACTCCTCCAGTTACATGGGAGTAGGAGAAACAACAGGTTACCTGAAAGCAGTTGTAATGTGTAGCGCTGGCTCCTTCTGAAAGCTCAGACTCAGGCACAATGCACTGAGATGGCGCCTACACACCAATATTACAGCTACAAATACATTTGTTGGTTCAAGAATAACATTTTAAATGGCAGAGTGAATAGTAAAGTGTAAATAAAAGTTATACCATAAAAATCATGACAGTATCCCTTTAATATTCTGCAACTGTTAACTCATTCTGTGATGGAGCTTCATTCTGCGTAACTAATTTACTGAGAAGGATGCAGGTGCTGCATGAATATACAATGAAAAGAAAATAACATATGGCCGTTCTACACTTCCATGCATAAACCATTTCCTACCATGTATTCCTACAGGAAAAAGAAAGCTTTGCAATCTGAACTTTCAACGTGTTGAACCGACACAAGATACGAAGCAGGTCTATGGAAGATCACTTTACGAACCGGCCTGCAATTAGGCAACGTGTTCCCTGTCCCCAATATTTAGAACTAATGAGCCTTCGGTGAGGGGTGCAGGTGCGGGGGGAACTGAAGCCGTTGCCTTGTGGTCAGATATAAAATGGAAAGAAGGAAGGAAATATTTCAGGAGGCAGGATAAGTTCCAGTTTCCCTGGAGAGGCCATAAAGCTTGTGGGAAACCAGATATAGTATTCAAGCAGGAAATCGAAACAGGAAAGAAATCTGCTCCGGGTTTGTAGCCAGAAATGTGCTTGTCAGGACTTCTCATAAACCCATGGCAAGAAGATAGGGTCAAGCACAAAGTACAGTTTATGTGAGTTTAAAGGGCAAGAAAAGGTAGAATAAAATTCTCTATCACACATACTGGGGCAGTGGAAGAATATGCTTACCACATATCATTTGGAGTTCCTATTTTCCTATGTCTTGACCATGTATCACCTAGTGATCTTTCCTAAGTCATGCAGTTAATGTTTAGTATAGCCAGCAATAAAATACAGCACCCAATTTTTCAAGAAGCTTGTGAGGTTGGATTTTTTTTCATGTAAAACTTTTTTTCTTCGACTTCAAAACTCGAGATCTATTTTTTATTAATGAGGCCACTGAAGGTACTTATATTAAATAGAGAGTATATAGGCGTTATTCCCCTAAGTAGCCTCTTCTACACTCAAACTGTAGGACCCACAGCTATTGGAAGCCAGTACCAGTACCTAGAGCCAGTATATGAGAGCAATGTTGAGATTGGGTACTGGCAGACCTACACTTCTATACACAGCATACACACACTATTAGAACTGAACAAACTGAAGAAGGGTCACTCATAGACATTGAAAAAAGGAGGATGAGGAGAGGACAAGAGGGGCCATAGTACCCCTACTTTTTATTCCTCTCTTTGAGCAAAAGTATTGTTGGCTGCCCCAAAACAAACATTAATGGTCAGCTATTTATTCTACAACTCTTTGCATAGATTTACTATGCAGGAGGTGCAGGAAAAGTGAGTAGAGTAAAGGATTTGTATCGCGAAACAGGGGAAGAATAAGGGGACTTAATGGTGGGAGCACCAGCCTGTGATTAAAGATCATGAAGGACATAGTCCCAATAATGCAATATATGCCAACATCTTTTTAATTAATATTTTTGTTGTTACTGCCCCCAGACATAGACTGGAATCTTTATGGCTCTGTGCAAAGTAAGCCATTCCCATAGGAAATCATTGATTCACCAATTATAGGGGAAAAGCAGCACTCAATTTAATTTGCCTCTAGACAAGTATTGCACATCCTGAGGCCAAAGCACAAAACTATATTTAATAAATACGAGTAAAGGTCATACACATTGTGAACTGCTCATTTGGTGAGGTCACCAAATGAGCAGCTCTTCTCTAATTATGCCCACCTTAGGTGGACAATATCGGGTTAATCCGATTGTTTGGCCCTAGGGTCAAATGATTAGATTAAAATAGCGGCATTGTAGGACCAAGGACTTCATCAATGAGCCTTTTCGGTCTCCAATCCGACGGCAAATCAAACCTGCCTGATCGAGATCTGGGCAATTTTAGGCCAAATGCTGATCAGGTAGGCCCATTGGGCTGCCATACACAGGCAGATAAGCTGCCAAATCTGTCTGAAGGATCTGAATCGGTAGCTAAAATCTTTCCATGTATGGCCACCTTACTGCAGTTCTTTGCCTGTGCTAAATAGGCCCGGACTGGCAATCTGTGGGTTCAGGCAAATGCCAGAGGAGCTGCTGTAAGATGCCATAGACAGTCACTATTTATTGGGCTAGTGTGGGGGGGGGGGCTGTTTGGGCCTCTGTGTACTGGAAATGCCAGGGTCTATCTTAGAATCTAAGCCTGGGACTGGTGCTGCCCTCTGCTGTCTGTCTGCATCCTTTGCATTGCTCCGTGCCCACACACAGCTTATACTAGCAAACGGGCATCAAACAAACGCAGCTGCCCACACAGCATTAGTTCTGTAACTTTGATGAAGTTGTACAAAACATTCCCCATACACCTCACTGAAATGACATCCTCTGGTCTAAAAGGCACACTGTTTTGGAAATCAATGTCTAATGCCAATATTTAGCAGTAAAGTTTAGCAACACACTTTGAACATGGGCATACCCAGCAAGATGTCAAGTTTCATTATTTAAGTTGTATATAAAGCTCAAATTTGTGTTTCGAGAATAAATTCAGCAAAATCTGATACAAAATCTGATACAAAAAAAATTTGTATTCATTTATCAATTGAAGATTAAATATTTGTACTTACTGTACAATCACCCTTTACAGTATCACATACCCCTCATACCTCTGCTTCCACCACTCCGGGACCCCAGCAACCTGCCTCTAGCACAGCTCTACCAGCCCCTCTTGGTCTCGGTGTCCTGTTATCGACCGGGAAAAACTACTCCTTTAAAAAGAAAAAAATGAAAATGAGTTTATGTTTTCTTTTTGTGTGAATATTTTTTCCTGGGTGGTCCATGCAGTATGACATGTTTCTTTAATATAAAACACATATACACTGTACAGCAGAAAAAGGGCAAGTAACCGCTGGAAATATCTGCGAGATGTGAGTTTTAAACAAAGACGTGATTTGATACCTTCAGCATCATGGGTGTGTATTATAACAAGTCATGAACCGTGATTTCCCATAACTATGTGTGTTTTCTTATGTCACTGCAATACAATCTGAGCACCAGATATCACCCACGTTGTTTTCTTTGCCACGGTAAACAAATGTCTGTCATCTGCGGTGCTTGAGACAAGTTTATGTCGTACTTACTCTCCCGTTGCCCAAACCCTGGATAGTACATACCCCTAACAACCCCGGCACTTAGATGTGAAATTGTCGGTACAATTATATTATGTTGATGATACAGCATGGTGCTCCTTTTACTGCACAATAACACTGCTCTGAAGATCCAGCCTTGTGAGCTCTGGACTATATCTAGTACATATTTGGGGAGAAGATTTGGGGCCGGCAGTTGATTCTGTCCAGAGATCATGACATTTTTTTATGAATTGGAGATCATTGTTTTAAAATGTTGGACTCTAGATTTGTCAAATGGGAAGATTGGAAGGGGGGCTAAAAAACAAACTCTTTTTGGTTGTGGTAATTTATACAGGTATGGGACCTGTTATCCAGATTGCTCGGGACTTGGGGTTTTCCGTAATTTGGATCTCCATACCTTAAGTCTTCTAAAAATCATTTAAATATTGAATAAACCCAATAGGCTTGTTTTGCCCCCAATAAGGGGTAATTATATCTTAGTTGGGATCAAGTACAGGTACTGTTTTATTATTACAGAGAAAAGGGAATCATTTAACCATTAAATAAACCCAATAGGGCTGTTCTGCCCCCAATAAGGGGTAATTATATCTTAGTTGGAATCAGGTACAGGTACTGTTTTATTATTACAGAGAAAAGGGAATCATTTAACCATTAAATAAACCCAATAGGGCTGTTCTGCCCCCAATAAGGGGTAATTATATCTTAGTTGGGATCAAGTACAGGTACTGTTTTATTATTACAGAGAAAATGGAATCATTTAACCATTAAATAAACCCAATAGGGCTGTTCTGCCCCCAATAAGGGGTAATTATATCTTAGTTGGGATCAAGTACAGGTACTGTTTTATTATTACAGAGAAAAGGGAATCATTTAACCATTAAATAAACCCAATAGGACTGTTCTGCCCCCAATAAGGGGTAATTATATCTTAGTTGGGATCAAGTACAGGTACTGTTTTATAATTACAGAGAAAAAGGAATCATTTAACCATTAAATAAACCCAATAGGGCTGTTCTGCCCCAATAAGGGGTAATTATATCTTAGTTGGGATCAAGTACAGGTACTGTTTTATTATTACAGAGAAAAGGGAATCATTTAACCATTAAATAAACCCAATAGGGCTGTTCTGTCCCCAATAAGGGGTAATTATATCTTAGTTGGGATCAAGTACAGGTACTGCTTTATTATTACAGAGAAAAGGGAATCATTTAACCATTAAATTAACCCAATAGGGCTGTTCTGCCCCAATAAGGGGTAATTATATCTTTTTTTTTAAAAGGTTTATTTTTCTTTTTATTGATAGTGAAATAAAATGTTAACATAAACAAACAGGTTACATATATGGATATGAGTGGTTGGTTACTTTACACAATACAAGTTGGTTATACAGATTTGTTATCATGAGTACAGTTTTGTTGCAAGGTGTTAATACGGACGCGGTTCTTTTAAGGGGTGAGGGGCCCATTAGATTCACACCACGTGGCCCATATTTTTTCAAATTTTCCGTGTGCCCCCCTGGTCTCATAGGTAAGTTTTATAAGGGGTAGGGCGGCGTTGACGAGTTGTTGCCAGAGTTCGAGCGTGGGTACACTGTTGCCCATCCATCTCATTATAATAGCTTTTTTGGCGTAGAATGTAAGGGATCTAAATCTTATTCTGGCTGCATTGGTGGGGAGCATATCCTCCACCGTGCCTAGGAGACAGGTTGTGGGATTGATGACATTGGGTAGCGCTAGCACTGTTGAGATAGTGTCCATCACAGCAGTCCAGAACTGCGCTATGGGGGGGCAGCTCCAGATTAGGTGAATAAAGTCCGCTCGGGGGGATTTGCACCTGGGGCAGCAATCGTCAGGCGCTTTGCCGAACCGGTGGAGTTTTGTGGGTGTAATATATAGTTGGTGCAGGACCTTGTATTGGATCAACCTGTCCCGTATGGAGATAAGGAATTCATAACAGGTTTCTGTTGTTTCCTCCCAGTGCTCTAGTGTTAAGCTGGGAATAGCGGTGGTCCACAGGTTGTATGCACGTTCGAAGGGTTTGACATTAGTTGCCAGAAGGTGGGTATATATTCTAGATAGGAGCTTTTTGGTTTGGGGTTGGTATAGTGTTGCTTCTAGGTCCAGTGAGACCAGGGTTGGGGTTAGGGTTTGGAACTGCGCCTGAAAGGCGTGCCTGAGCTGTAGGTATCTAAATAGATGTAGGTGCACTTGGGGTGCTTTCCTTCGCAGTTCTTGGTGTGAAGGGAATTGTGCACCTTGGACTAAGTCGCCTAATTTTTTGATCCCTAGTTTGGGCCAGATTGTAAAGTCAGGTAGGTTCTTGAGGTGGGGGAGTAGGGAGTTACCCCATAGGGCCATGTGGGGAGATAGATGTGGGAGTGGGTGGCCTAGGAGTTTGAGTGCCACTGCCCAAGCTTTGTGAGGGGTTTTGAGTGAGTCGGGTAGAGCACCTCCGTCAGTAATATGTCTGTAGGGGGAGTTGCCCAGACCCTCCATGGAGTTAAGGAGGGAGGCATGCAGGGCCATGTTGGGGTTGTACGGGTTGGGGCAGAACTGCCAGTGTAAATATGATATCTGGGAAGCCAGGTAGTAAAAGAAAAAGTGTGGGAGAGCCAGGCCTCCTTGTTGCAGTGGTGCTGCTAGGCGTTGCCAGGAGATACGCGGTGTTTTGTTTGCCCATACATATGGTATTATTAGGGTGTTGAGTTTGCGGAATAGTGAGCGTGGGAGGGGGTATGGTGTGGCATGGAATATATATAGGAGTTTGGGGAGAAAGACCATTTTCAGTAGATTGATACGCCCCCAGAGTGTGAGTGGTAAATTTACCCATGCTTTCAGCGTCTGGGCCATGTGGTCCATCAGTGGGTCAAGATTGAGCTTGATAAATTGTGTGGGATCGGAGTGTTCATGGATGCCCAGATATTTGAAGGACTGGACCCATTGTAATTCCATACCAGTTGGGAGCGGAATTGCCGGTGTTTGGTCTAAGGTATATACTTGGGATTTGTCCCAGTTTATTTTGAGACCTGAGAATTTGCCGAATTTCTGGATCTCTAGGAGAAGTGCTGGGAGCGATTGGGCAGGGTTGGCTAGGTATACCAGGATATCATCCGCAAACAATGATACCTTCTCGGATATATTGCCGTATGTGAGACCTTGTATGCTGGGGGAGTTCCGTATAAGTATGGCCAATGGTTCAATGGCGAGAGCGAATAGGGTAGGGGAGAGGGGGCAGCCTTGGCGAGTGCCTCTAGAGAGGGTAATGGGTTCTGAGGTAATACCGTTGACTCTGATTTTGGCTGTGGGGTTTTGGTATAGCAGTTGGACCCATTTGATGAACTGCTGTCCCAGGCCAAATCTTTTGAGGACCTCCCATAGGTAGGGCCATTCAACAGAATCGAATGCTTTCTCCGAGTCTAGGGAGGCTATGACCCTCGACCCGGTTTCCCTGTGGGGGGTCTGTAAGTTTGTAAATAGTCGACGTAGATTGATATCTGTCGCTCTGCCCGGCATGAAACCGGATTGGTCGGGGTGGACCAGGTGGGTAATTATATCTTAGTTGGGATCAAGTACAGGTACTGTTTTATTATTACAGAGAAAAGGGAATCATTTAACCATTAAATAAACCCAATAGGGCTGTTCTGTCCCCAATAAGGGGTAATTATATCTTAGTTGGGATCAAGTACAGGTACTGCTTTATTATTACAGAGAAAAGGGAATCATTTAACCATTAAATTAACCCAATAGGACTGTTCTGCCCCCAATAAGGGGTAATTATATCTTAGTTGGGATCAAGTACAAGGTACTGTTTTATAATTACAGAGAAAAAGGAAATCATTTTATAAAATTAAAATGATTTGCTTACAATGGAGTCTATGGGAGATGGCCTTTCCATATTTCAGAACTTTCTGGATAACGGGTTTCCGGATAAGGGATCCCATACCTGTAAGTAGAAGTTATTGAGCACCCCAATGTTTTTGTTTCTTGCCTCCATTTTATACGATACCTATTTGTCCTAGTAAGAACATTAGTCCATTTCTGTAAAGGGATCGTTTTCATACATAAAACTGAGACAAAAACAAATAGAACTTTTTTTAACCTATGAGTTGCTATTATAGGATATTCCTATATTTTGAGATTAAACCCAATTAAATAGAACTTCATTTCTATTGTGTGTCTAAGAGATTCTTCATCTTTTTCATTCTTGTTTGTTTCCATTACATCAGTTGCTTTCCCACATTAAATCAAGAGTCACACAAAGATGCCTTTCAAACCAAGAACCTCATTTGCAGATTATGAAATTCCTCTTAATCCTTTCCACTTAATTAGATGAGCATTTTATAATGATGCACTACCTTGAGCCAAAGCAATCTTTTATTTAGTGTTATGGTAACAGGACTCCAGGATTAGGTAGAAGCACAGGGTATCTTTTCCAGTCTCTCTTGCCAGAAAATGATTCAAACAAAGTTTTGCTGGGCAACTAGTGTTTCTCAGTTCTGACACACAGGGTTACTGGGATGTCAGGCTTCCTCTCGGAGCTGTCTTTGGAGAAGCAAACTTGGGATAACTATTCTAGCACCCCATACATAATGGAGCAACAGTTTTAGTTAGAAAGTGTGTTGAAAAGCTCAGTTACACTCTTTCCCTTTTGACTATGCATGAAGCAAAGCACTTATATTGGGCAGAAATGGTGCCTATAGTAGCAGTGGGGGATAATAGCCTCTGGGAAGGGACTGGGGCTGTGGGATAGCAGGTATAGTAGGGAGAGATGGTGCCTATAGTAGCAGTGGGGGGATAATAGCCTCTGGGAAGGGACTGTGGCTGTGGGATAGCAGGTATAGTAGGGAGAGATGGTGCCCATAGTAGCAGTGGGGGGGATAATAGCCTCTGGGAAGGGACTGTGGCTGTGGGATAGCAGGCATAGTAGGGAGAGATGGTGCCTATAGTAGCAGTGGGGGGATAATAGCCTTTGGGAAGGGACAGGGCTGTGGGATAGCAGGTATAGTAGGGAGAGATGGTGCCTATAGTAGCAGTGGGATAATAGCCTCTGGGAAGGGACTGGGGCTGTGGGATAGCAGGTATAGTAGGGAGAGATGGTTCCTATAGTAGCAGTGGGGGGATAATAGCCTCTGGAAGGGACTGTGGCTGTGGGATAGCAGGTATAGTAGGGAAGAGATGGTTCCTATAGTAGCAGTGGGGGGATAATAGCCTCTGGGAAGGGACTGTGGCTGTGGGATAGCAGGTATAGTAGGGAGAGATGGTGCCTATAGTAGCAGTGGGGGGATAATAGCCTCTGGAAGGGACTGGGGCTGTGGGATAGCAGGTATAGTAGGGAGAGATGGTGCCTATAGTAGCAGTGGGGGGGATAATAGCCTCTGGGAAGGGACTGGGGCTGTGGGATAGCAGGTATAGTAGGGAGAGATGGTGCCTATAGTAGCAGTGGGGGGATAATAGCCTCTGGGAAGGGACTGTGGCTGTGGGATAGCAGGTATAGTAGGGAGAGATGATGCCTATAGTAGCAGTGGGATAATAATTGACCCATTCTACACTGTTTAAGTGGTTGTTGTATGTGGAGTTAGTTATTTTGTTCTCTGAAAGCTGCCAGTGGGCCAGTCCGAAACTGGGCAGAGTTTGGCTTCATGCAGAGCAGCAGCAAGGCTTAGAGGCACCAACTCTGACCAGCTTCCCTGTCCCTGCTGAAGAGAAGCACCCCCAGAGCATGATTCTGCCCCCCCATATGTGACAGTGGGGATGGTGTGTGTTCAGAGTGATGTGCAGTGTTAGTTTTCCGCCACACATAGCATTTTGCATTTTGGCCAGAAAGTTCCATTTTGGTCTCATCTGACCAGAGCACCTTCTTCCACATGTTTGCTGTGTCCCCCACATGGCTTGTGGCAAACTGCAAACGGGACTTCTTATGGTTTTCTGATAACAATGGCTTTCTTCTTGCCACTCTTCCATAAAGGCCAACTTTGTGCAGTGCACGACTAATAGTTGTCCTATGGACAGATTCCCCCACCTGAGCTGTAGATCTCTGCAGCTCCCCCAGAGTCACCATGGGCCTCTTGGCTGCATTTCTGATCAGCGCTCTCCTTGTTCGGCCTGTGAGTTTAGGTGGACGGCCTTGTCTTGGTAGGTTTACAGTTGTGCCATACTCCTTCCATTTCTGAATGATCACTTGAACAGTGCTCCGTGGGATGTTCAAGGCTTTGGAAATCTTTTTGTAGCCTAAGCCTGCTTTAAATTTCTCATTAACTTTATCCCTGACCTGTCTGGTGTGTTCTTTGGACTTCATGGTGTTGTTGCTCCCAATATGTACAGTATGTATGTATATCTTTATTTATAAAGCGCTACTTATGTACGCAGCACTGTATATTTCTTAGACAACCTCTGAGGCCGTCACAGAGCAGCTGTATTTGTACTGACATTAGATTACACACAGGTGCACTCTATTTAGTCATTAGCACTCATCAGGCAATGTCTATGGGCAACTGACTGCATTCAGACCAAAGGGGGCTGAATAATTACGCACACCCCACTTTGCAGTTATTTATTTGTAAAAAATGTTTGGAATCATGTATGATTTTCGTTCCACTTCTCACGTGTACACCACTTTGTATTGGTCTTTCACGCGGAATGTCAATAAAATTGATTCATGTTTGTGGCTGTAATGTGACAAAATGTGGAAAAGTTCAAGGGGGCCGAATACTTTTGCAAGCCACTGTATGTAATCTCATTGTTTGCACTGGCTAGGGATACAAATTCACACTTTTTCACCCAGCTACAATCTAGCCCACCCTTGGCTAAACACAGAGAACTGAAAAAAGGCAAGTTCCAAACAGTGGTCATCACAGAAGGAGGTTGGCACAAAAGAGATTAAGTCATTGTGTGATAGCATCAGGGGTAGGGTTACCAAAATGTTTGATCATGCTGTGAAGTTTTAAGAGCACTTTGAAATAAAAGTTGGGATCGCCCCATTGTACTGCAATTACAGGTATTGATTCTTTTCTCTTTTGTAGTCTTCTTACTAACACTCACCATTCCTACCAAAGGACTATATTTGTATATATTTTATATATATATATATACATACATGACTATTGATGGAAAAAGTAAATGACTGCCTTTTAGATAAGATCACAGGGCTATACCATACAAGCACAATTATTCTCATAGTTCTATGAACAGGTGTGACATTACCCTTCTGGTTGGGCAATGGTCATGCCCCTTTGTAAGGATTTTACGTAAATGGAACCCAGTTGCGGATGAACTAGTACTGCTTTTCTAGTGCAATACAGCTAGCAACCTAGAAGTTGCAGAAATCACAGTGAGTACCCAGTAGTTACAGGGTAGTAGAAGTTACTGCTAAAGGGTTGACACAGGGTTGTAGTAGTTACTGCTATAAGATTTAAGCATGATAGTATCGCTGCTACTACTACAGGATTGAGGCAGAGTAGTAGTAGTTACCAATACAGAATTGCCTCAGGGTAGCAGACACCACTACAAGATTGATGTAAGAAGGTAAAAGAATCGAACCAAGTGGTCTCATATTCCCGAAAAGCCAAATCACTAACCAAATTTACAAGTAACCTGCTCTGACTAACTAACTTACTGCACTGGCAACTGGCTAGCGTGAAGCTATAAGTAGCCTCCCACTTGACTGGCCCATTACAAATCCTGTTTTTAACAGAATAACTCCTAGGTGTGCCATCAATGCCCTTTGACCATCTGAATGCCCAGTCAATAAGAAAGCTCTTTTATAAAACAGTGTTTGGATGCTATTACTCCTGCAATGAACTGCTTTTCATTCCAGTCACAGAGTTGTATAAGGCCACCTATGGTGTAGGCTTTAAAAATAGTAAAAAAAAGAAAATTAAAACAGATAAAATGATTTTCAGTTTGAGATAAATGATAAAAATAAAGACATGCTGTTATAATGCAGAACAGACTGTGATATCAGTAAGCTGCTTCCATGCAATGTCAAGGTTTCTGGAACGAACTCCCACTGATGGTTCCACATCAAAGAGCTCACTATACTAGGGTGGCCATCTCGTCCCCTTCTGTCTGGCCATGTGTAAAACACATACTCTGTATGACTGATGAGTATTCTGTTCAGATGCAAGTTTAATGATGGAATTTGGTTGTTCCAAGACAAATCTGTCAAAATAAATTCAGTTTTGATGCATTTCATGGTTTCTGTGTTTTCTTAATATCCCTTTCAAACGATAATTAAAGTAGAATAAGTGTGCATATTGAAAATGAATGCTGAAAATACAAAGGAATGTTCTGCAAAAAGGTGCTTAGATGTTCCAGATGCTACATATTTATAGGGTTATCTTTTCACTTCCTGGAAAAAAAAATAATTTCAACCATGGAAAATCCCCGTAAGAGCCACAATTTCCATTCCTAGGAACACTGCTTGTTGTTCCCCAGCATGAAATAACCCCAGAGAAGCCTGCTCTGATGAGCCTACTGTACAACAAATGAGAGCACATTAACCTATTCCCACACCGGCTGTGCCTCAATGTCACACCTACAGAGGGTAACTATTAGATAGGGCCAAAGGGTAAAATTGGTTGAGATCTTTCTGCTGTATTCTGAAACACAAATGTCCCCAAAGTACCAATTTCTTATTAACACCCCTTTATTCAAACATATTTATTGTTCAATGATCCTTTAATACTACAGCTTTTTCCATACTGTGGTGAAAATTATTTGACCACCACTTAGAAAATGTTCAGTCCCAATTAGGGTTGTCACCTTTCATCAGAAACTATACAGGCCGGGCAGGGGGCAGGTTTACAAAGGGGCAGGTTGTGACTTAAATGGGCAGGGTAATGACATCATGGGGGCAGGTTTTTATTGTCAAGGGCACTGAGTTGTGCCCTGAAGGAATGGAATTAAGGGGAATAGTTGAGTATAGAGGGGTGGGGGTGGATCAGAGGCAGGCCTTGGCTGAATTGACTAGATATTACCATTTTACACGCAAGTAAATTGCTGATAAATATTTTATAACAACCCCATCCTTGGCTGTTATTTTACTGGCTAGGCCAGTAAATCCTTTCCAATTCAAAATCCATGACTTATTGTAATCCCTTTTCTATTTCAGGAACACCCTTTAATGGTGTCTCCTTAGATCAACCATCCTTATGAGGGAGGATCCAAGAAAAATACTCCATACCACCCTGGATAGTCACTTGACACTACCAAGCCAATGGGACTCTTTTCTACCTACATGGTAGGAAGGATAAGATTGTGTGAAGGACACTTTACACTGCAGATATTTTTTTTCACATTCAAATGTGATTAAGACCATCCTACTTTACTGGTAAAGTTCCATTAACTTTGCTATTATACAAATACAAATTGAAGGGTTGCTTTTTTTAAAATCAATGTTTCCTACTACCGTTGCCTTTTAGGTACAGGTATAGGATCAGTTATCCAGAATGCTTGGGACCATGGGTATTCCGGATAAGGGGTCTTTCCGTAATTTGGATCTCCATAAAAGTCAATAAAACATTACTTAAACCCAATAGGATTGTTTTGCATCCAATAAGGATTAATTATACCTTAGTTGGGATCAATTACAAGGTACTGTTTTATTATTACAGAGAAAAGGGAATCATTTAACCATTAAATAAACCCAATAGGGCTGTTCTGCCCCAATAAGGGGTAATTATATCTTAGTTGGGATCAAGTTCAGGTACTGTTTTATTATTACAGAGAAAAGGGAATCATTTAACCATTAAATAAACCCAATAGGGCTGTTCTGCCCCCAATAAGGGGTAATTATATCTTAGTTGGGATCAAGTACAGGTACTGTTTTATTATTACAGAGAAAAAGGAAATTAGTTTTAAAATTCTGATTTATTTGATTAAAATGGTGTCTATGGGAGAAGGGCTTTCCATAATTCGGAGCTTTCTGGATAACGGGTATCCGGGATAAGGGATCCCATACCTGTATATATATTAAAAAAAGATTTTATTTGAAAAATATTTTCCTATTATGTTGGGCATGGCTGTTAATGAAGTCACTATCAAACTATACAATGATCCAGATGAACACATGTTTACAGAATGCAGCCAAGCTGAGCATTAGGCATAATGATGTCATTGGTTTAATACTGGGAAGTCAATGGGATCTACAACCTTACGCAGTTAGAATCCCAAGTGATAACAATCTCTCGCAGGGGGTTAAAAGGGACCCTGCAGAAGAGTCAAAATATAAAATAGAAGCATGTGGAAGACATCAAGCTCGCAATTTTCAATATAAACAGCAACTATAGATCCTTCCTATTGCCAGGCACAGTCTCCTGTGGATCGACAAATTAGGTCTAAGCCCCCCGAGAACTGTGGGCCGGCAGCTGCTGCCCAGATGCAAGGGTCTAAAATAATGAAGAGTCATCAGCTGGGATTTGGGCTTAACCCTTTGCTCGTGACACTCAGCTACTGAGAGGCCCAGAGCTCATTCTTCCCTGCAGGAGCTTTATTCAAGTACTTGGCATCAATCATACATAAATGCGAAGACAAAGGGAATATTAAGCAGAGAGGTTAAAGGTAAAAGGGATGAGAGCTCTTAGTTTAATTATTCTAATTAAGGTTGTTTCAACTGCTACAACCCTCCACATGCCATGAACACCCACATCCACAAGCATTTCAGCCATTGTTTTGGCAAAACATCCAACTCCCACCAAGCCTCTGTAAAAACTCCATGACCTGTTATCTCCAATCTAAGGCAAAGGCAATTCAGCAGAAAATAGCTAAAAAAGGGCAAGTTATAAATGATTAATAAACTTCAATGACTGTGTTCTTTATAAAATATCTGTTAAACGTGTGTTGTGGTAACAGATTCCTACTGGAGTTACACAGCTTGTTATCAACAAATATCCTCACATCCATCTCAATTAAAGAGTCCCCCAACACAATACCATTTAGTCTGTATCTCACACTTATGTTGTTTCTCCCAAAGAGCATAACCTTGCACTTGTCAACACTGATCCTCATTTGCCAGTTTGCAGCCCAGTTCTCCAATTAAGTCAAATCGCTCTGCAAAGTGGCAGCATCCTACATATTTTGCAATATAGTATCATCAACAAAAATAGAGACAATACTTACAATGCCCACCTTCAGATCATTATTAGCCAAGTTAAAAAGTAAAGGGTAAGGAGTTCACTGTCAACACTATTTCAATTAAAAAATTATCCATTTATCACCACCCTTGGTAATTATCATTCAGCCAGTTTTCCATCTAAGTATAGATATTATGTGATAGGCCAAATGTCCTCAATTTAATCAGTAATCTTCTGTGTGGTACTGTGTGAAACGCTTTAGAGAGTTCTTATTAGACCACATCCACCACCACCCCAGTGTCTAGGCCTTTGCTCACCTCCTTATAGTCGTCAGTTAGATCTATTACACATAAAAGCATGCTGGCACAAACTCAAAGTATTTGCAATTATTTTATCCTTTATTACAACATAGAGAATATTTCCTACAACTGACACCCTTACTTTAACTTCATAAACATTAATATTTCTTAGCTCTATTATAAAAGGTTAATGATTATGGTTTGATTTTTACCTCAACCCCCAGAATGGGCAGTCTTAGTTTAAAGGGAATGTAAAGATTAATACAAACTGTTTTTAATCATTGTCTATCCACCAGCATTAGTCCAAAGCTAAAGAATAAGAATGTGACCCATGTGCTCTCAATAATGCTAGCGGCTCTTCTGTATAGTTTTGCTAATGGGTGCTCTACAGACATGCTTGCTTATTTTCCATTGGCTGCCACTCTCAACAATAGACATCAAGCTCCCCAAAAATCAAAAACATCATAGCTCATCCTTTTGAACTTTGGGTAAAGCAGTTGAAACATCAAATAATTTTTATTAAAACATTAGAAAACAAGTATTGAAAAGTGGCTGGTTCCATTAGTTAGAAGACAATATAAAGGTTTATATGCCCTTGATAAAGAGAGAGGCCGCTGTCTATAAACAAGTAGTCTATTTACTGCCGTTGTCCTTGGCTTTAAAAAAAAAGAGAGTTTATTATACAGTTGTTTTAAACTGACTGGAAAACTTTTGCTACTTCTGAGAGTGGTTTCACCTTATTCTTCTTTCCAGTCTGGTTCACTATAGAACGTGCACTACAAATGTTTAAATAAAAACAATAGGCAGAATACATTTCTAAAAAAAAAAGCTCTATTTATATGTTGCATACAGGTGAATATTGCTTATTTAAGGACAAATGCACCCAGATTTCAGTTGCTAGTAAAGTAGTGGTTACCAACACGCTGCTACCTGCCATGAATAGCTTCCCATGGACATTCCTGCTGTCCCCCCTCGAAAAAATATTTTGTTGCCAAAGTTTAGGTGGGTCCTAAGAAAGTCCAGTCTCACATTGTAAGGTTACTCACCAGCGCCGAGTCCCGGGTTCAAGCGTACGGCGGGAGCGCACGAGCCGCCTTGCGTCCCGGCGCGCAACGGCGCCGTGTTTGACGCACTCACGCAAGCGGCGTGCGCGGAGCGCGTGCGCGACGCGCGGTTTGACGCCCGCGTCATTACGCGCGCGCGACTAACGCAACGTGCGCGCGATTTGACGCCCGCGTCGCTACGCGCGCGCGCCGGCGTCATGACGCCGCGTCACGTCGCGGGACGCCTTAAATAGCCCTTGCAACAGCCCATCAGTGCTCGGTTATCATTTCGGTGTGCCTAGCGTTTGTTACTTCTGAACTTTTCTGTGAATTTGACCTTACGCCTGTTACCTCGTCTTGAACCTCTGCAGCCTGCCCTTGACCCGGATCCGTTTGACTACCCTTCTGTTTACTCCTCTGGTACTTCGCTGTTCGGCCTTCCAGCCTCTCTCCACTGCTGTGCTTCCTGTCCCATCTCCAGGTTAAGCCTCCAGCCTAGTGCGAGGTGCTTGTGGGTGACATTACCCGTCGGACCAGCTTGGCTTGACAGTATAACCGAGCCATGGATCAAGAGGAAGATGCATCTCGTCTTACGGCCCTCACGCAACAGATTGCAGCCCTCGCTCATGCTGTGAGAGAACTCCGAGCGGACTACAATGAAGTACAGGAACAGCTACAGGCTATCCAGTATCCTGCCCCGCCTCCTGCTCCCATGGCCTCACCTCCACCTTTGGTGGGTGCCACAGCCAGTTTACCGGCTCCTGAGCCCAAGATCCCACTCCCTGACAAGTTTTCTGGAGATCGCAGCACCTTTAGAACCTTTGTGAATGCCTGCAAACTTTTGTTTATGCTCCAACCACAGACCTACTCTACTGAACAAGTTAAGGTGGGAGTGGTCATGTCTCTCTTACGGGGACAACCGCAGTCGTGGGCTTTCCGGTTGATGGAGCAACAAAATGCATGCCTCCTCACAGTGGACGCGTTCTTTCAAGCCATGGCGGTGCTGTATGATGATCCTCATCGTGTAGCTACAGCCGAAGCTGCCTTGAGAAATCTTCGACAGGGTACCCGTCCTGTAGAGGACTTCACTATGAACTTTCGAAAATTTGCGGCAGATACAGACTGGAACCAAGCGGCTCTCAAACATCAATTCCGCCTTGGTCTTTCCGCTACTCTTAAGGACGAACTGGCAAGGGTAGGAGTGCCTGACTCCTTGGAGGAGCTCATCCAGTTATCCATTCAAATTGATCAACGCCTTAGAGAGAGAAGGCTGGAGAAAGCTAGCTCATTCCCCGCTTCCTGGGTATTGCCTAAAGCTTCCCCTCCGATTCGGGTTGATCCTGAAGTCACCACTTCCCCTGAGCCGGAACCCATGCAGTTGGGCTCACTTCGACCTTCATTGTCCTCCGAGGAACGTATTCGGCGTAGGAGACTCAACCTGTGCCTTTACTGTGGACTATCTGGTCACCTACTCAGCACGTGCCCAACTCGTCCCTCTCCTCCTCGTAAGGTCCCTTCACTAAGTACCACCGTACCCAAGCTTCATTTTTCCCCACTGCTCACTTTTTCTCTCTCTCTACAGTGGGAAGACAAGGTCCTGGTGCTTCCGGCCATCCTGGACTCCGGAGCTAGCGGTTGTTTTTTGGACTCTAAAGTTGCGGACTGTCACAAGATTCCCCTACTGACCAAGTCACTTCCTCTCCTTATCAGAGTTGCTGATGGTTCACCAATTAGTTCTGGTCCCATTCTAAAAGAGTCCATTCCCCTACGTGTGTGTATGAATAAAATCCACTCTGAAATGCTAAGTTTTGATGTGGTGGCTTCTCCTCTGTCGCCTATTATTATCGGCCTACCCTGGCTACGCAAACACAACCCTATAGTGGAATGGGAAAGAGGCAAGATTACATTTTCGTCTCATTTTTGCCGTACCAATTGCCTTTCGTCTCCCCCTTCTGCTTGTCAGAAATTGTGCTGTGTAGCTTTTGAAAAACCGTTTGAAAGATTTCCTGGTTTACCCTCTGAGTATTACGACTTCCTCGACGTATTTGATAAGAAAGGAGCCGATTCATTGCCTCCACATCGGAAGTACGATTGCCCTATTGACCTTCTTCCGGGATCACAAATACCTTTCGGGCGCATCTACCCACTAGCGGAACCTGAACTGAAGGTGCTACGTGACTATCTGGAAGAGAACCTAACCAAAGGCTTCATTCGTACTTCAACTTCCCCAGCCGGAGCAGGGATTTTCTTTGTGGAAAAAAAGGATCACACTCTAAGACCTTGCATTGATTACCGCAATCTGAATAATATAACTGTTAAAAACCGGTATCCTTTGCCCTTAATCCCAGAACTTTTTCAACGACTTAGAGAGGCAACAATCTTCTCAAAGCTCGACCTTAGGGGGGCCTACAATTTGGTCAGAATAAGGGAGGGGGATGAATGGAAGACTGCGTTTCGTACCAGATATGGACATTTCGAATACCTGGTCATGCCTTTCGGCCTATGTAACGCACCTGCAACTTTTCAACATTTTGTCAATGATGTCTTCAGAGATTATTTGGACATTTTCGTTATTATTTACTTAGACGACATCCTAATTTTTTCCAAATCCCTGGCTGAACACCGGCTCCATATGAAGAAAATATTTTCTCGACTCCGTTCACACCAACTATTCGTCAAATTTGAAAATGTGAGTTCGATAAAACCTCTATTGAATTTTTAGGCTTTATTATCTCTGCCAATGGAGTCCAAATGGACCAAAGTAAGGTCTCAGCCATCCTGAACTGGCCAGTCCCTGTCTCCAGAAAAGATGTCCAACGTTTCATCGGTTTCGCAAATTTCTACAGGAAATTTATTAAGGGATTTTCACAGATCATTCTTCCCCTCACTCAGCTAACCAGTTTAAATTCCAAGTTCGTTTGGACTTCCCAAGCTCAGACAGCTTTTGAAACTTTAAAAACTCTTTTTACCACAGCGCCTATTCTTCAACACCCTGACCCTACAAAACCTTTTATTTTAGAAGTGGATGCCTCCGAATCTGCAGTTGGAGCTGTACTTTCCCAGAGGATTTCCACATCTGGCGCTCTCCATCCAGTGGCCTATTTTTCCCGAAAGATGAACAAATCTGAACAGAATTATGACGTGGCAGATAGAGAACTCCTAGCCATCAAACTTGCTTTAGAAGAGTGGCGATACCTCTTGGAAGGAGGTTCTAACCCTATCCTGATCTATACTGATCATAAAAACTTAGAATACCTTCGTGTCGCTAAGAGACTTAAACCTCGTCAAGCTCGTTGGGCGCTTTTCTTTATGAGATTTAACTTTCATCTAACCTACCGTCCCGGCTCTAAGAATGTTAAAGCAGACGCACTATCCAGGATCCACTCTCCTCAAGAAGTCACTCCTACCTTACCAGAGACTGTTCTTTTGCCACAAAATTTTTTGTCCATCCAGTGCTCCTTGATGGACCAAATTAAACAAGCTTCAGTTTCCACTCCCTCTGGTTGGGAGCTAACGTCTAGAGATGGACTTTTCTTTTTTAAAGACAAGATCTTCGTACCCGAAAGCCTGCGCCTGGAAGTCCTTCGTACCATACATGACTCTAAGTTAGCTGGCCACCCTGGTATTAAAAAGACAATTATATTAGCCAAAAGACTTTTTTGGTGGCCGAAAATGACTACTGATTGTGTCAATTATACCAGGTCCTGTGATGTCTGTGCTAGGTCCAAGGACTCCCGTACCAAGCCTTTAGGCTTCCTTCTTCCGCTTCCAGTTCCCTCTAGACCATGGGGTTCCATCTCTATGGATTTCATTTCAGACCTACCTCCGTCTTCCGGACAAACTGCCATTTTTGTTATAGTGGATCGACTAACTAAGATGGGCCCACTTCATACCACTTCCTAAACTCCCTTCTGCCGCTTCCACCGCTGAATACTTTATAAAAGAGGTCGTAAGATTACACGGGGTTCCTGACGATGTTGTTTCTGATAAAGGAACCCAATTTACTTCACAGTTCTGGAGATCGTTATGCAGAGCATTACAAATCAAGGTGTCTCTCTCCTCCGCTTTTCATCCTCAATCTAACGGACAGACTGAGAGGACCAATCAAACCCTGGAGCAATATCTAAGATGCTTTACCTCTTATCGACAAGATGATTGGGTTTCCTTATTACCTCTTGCAGAGTTTGCCTATAACAATAATTTTCACAACTCCATCCAGCAATCTCCTTTTTTTGCCAACTACGGGATGCATCCTGCTATTTTTCCTTCTTCTCTCAAAGAAATTTCTGTTCCTGCTGTGAAGGATCGTTTATTGTTTTTAAAGGAGAATTATAAGTTTCTTGAAGAATCTATTAAGAAAGCTCAGCAGAACTTCAAGACGTATGCGGATAAAAGGAGACGTAAAGATCCCGAGTTCAAGGTGGGTGACAAGGTGTGGCTTTCATCAGCAAACCTTAAATTGTCTTGTCCTACACGAAAGCTTGGTCATCGCTTCCTTGGGCCTTTTGAAATTACCAAACAGGTAAATCCTGTAGCTTTCCAGTTAAGACTCCCTGACTCCTGGCGTATTCATTCAGTTTTTTCACTCTGCCTTATTGAAACCTGTGACTGTTAACCCTTTTGTTGGGCGAGTTCCCATTCCACCCTCACCCATCCAGGTTGACGGCCAGGAGGAATTTGAAGTCGAGAGAATCCTTGACCACAGACTAAGAGGGAAACAACGCCAGTATTTAGTCAAATGGAGAGGTTACGGACCAGAAGAAAATTCCTGGGAGCCAGCTTGTAACATCCATGCACCTAAACTCTTAAAAGAGTTTCACCGGAAAGATGTTCCTAAAGCTAGAGTTCGCGTCCGGAGACCGCTCCTAGGAGGGGGGCCATGTAAGGTTACTCACCAGCGCCGAGTCCCGGGTTCTAGCGTACGGCGGGAGCGCACGAGCCGCCTTGCGTCCCGGCGCGCAACGGCGCCGTGTTTGACGCACTCACGCAAGCGGCGTGCGCGGAGCGCGTGCGCGACGCGCGCGCGGTTTGACGCCCGCGTCATTACGCGCGCGCGACTAACGCAACGTGCGCGCGATTTGACGCCCGCGTCGCTACGCGCGCGCGCCGGCGTCATGACGCCGCGTCACGTCGCGGGACGCCTTAAATAGCCCTTGCAACAGCCCATCAGTGCACGGTTATCATTTCGGTGTGCCTAGCGTTTGTTACTTCTGAACTTTTCTGTGAATTTGACCTTACGCCTGTTACCTCGTCTTGAACCTCTGCAGCCTGCCCTTGACCCGGATCCGTTTGACTACCCTTCTGTTTACTCCTCTGGTACTTCGCTGTTCGGCCTTCCAGCCTCTCTCCACTGCTGTGCTTCCTGTCCCATCTCCAGGTTAAGCCTCCAGCCTAGTGCGAGGTGCTTGTGGGTGACATTACCCGTCGGACCAGCTTGGCTTGACACACATAGACACATGCATGGGCTTATAGAGTTTCATACAAATGACTTCATTCCTGTATACAAAGGGGATTATGGAAGCACTGCAAGGTTAATTAAACCAGCAGATGGCTACTGTGAAGATACGCATTTATTTAAAGTGTTAGGGTATAAAGGAATAATAGGCCCCATATTGTACATTGCACATTATATATATTTGCTTACTGGTACCGTTATTTTGTATTTGAACATTTGCTCTGTTTCTTTAACTGAAATTTCCATAAAAATGTTTGTATTTATTTTTTTCTCTGCATCTAAAATTAAATTTAGTTGGAGCTATAAGTCCACAAAGAGGTTTATATTTAGTTTCCAATTATGGGTTCTGAAATGCAGACTTTACATTAGATTGTTAAATATATAGTGTTTCCCATTCATTAAAATACTGTGGCTACCCACGGGCACTAACATGCTGGAATAGAATAGAATTAAATGGACTGCAGAATAGACATTAACTACACAGATTCCAGGAAAAATGGAGCTATTGCATTTTCGGATACCTAGAAATGAGAAATAGGCTAGAATGTTAAAACTTACGATGGCATTTATATATAAACTAATGCCTTTATATATACAGTATATATATATAGTGCTGGGCGGTATGACCAAAAATTTATATCACGGTATTTTTCAAAATTATATCGTATCACGGTATTTGACGGTATTTTTTTTTCCCCATGCATGATTAGGTGACCACCCCAAACACCCGCCACCCGCACCCCCCCCACCACCCCAAACACCCCCCCACCACCCCCCCATCCGCACGCAGCCCCCCCACCCCCCCATCCGCACGCACGTCCCCACCCCACCCCAAACACCCCCCCCATCCGCACGCAGCCCCCCCACCGCCCATCCGCACGCACGTCCCCACCCCAAACACCCCCCATCCGCACGCACCCCCCCCACCCCAAACACCCCCCATCCGCACACACCCCCCACCCCACCCCAAACACCCCCCCATCCGCACCACACCCCCCAACCCCACCCCAAACACCCCCCCCATCCGCACACTCCCCCCAACCCACCCCAAACACCCCCCATCCGCACACACCCCCCCCACCCCAAACACCCCCCCATCCGCACACCCCCCCCCACCCCACCCCACCCCAAACAGCCCCCCATCCCCTTCACATAAATATAACCCCCACCCCACCCCATCACAACCCCCCCAAACACAACCCCATCCCCTTCACATAAGTATAACCCCCCATCCCCTTCACATAAATAACACCCCCCCATCCCCTTCACATAAAATATAATTACTTGCCAGGCACCCCCACCCCCGACAGCTCACATTGGTATCCGACTCTGAATGCGATGGCGCTTTTGTAGAGTGTGCGCGCTGACGTCACGTGCGCACCCGGAAGTATTCAAGCACACCGGTATGGGGGTATGTAGAAAATACATATCGGTTTAAAAAAAAACACCGGTGATCGGTTTTTACCGGTATACCGCCCAGCACTATATATATATATATATATATATACAGGTATGGGACCCGTTATCCATAATGCTCGGGACCTGGGGTTTTCCAGACAAGGGGTCTTTCAGTAATTCAGATCTCCTACATTATGGGGCTGATTTACTAAGACACGATTTCGAATCCGAATTGGAAAAATTCCGATTGGAAACGAACATTTTGCAACTTTTTCGTATTTTTTGCGATTTTTTCTGCGTCTTTACGATTTTTGCGTTAAAACGCGAGTTTTTCTGCGTCTTTACGATTTTTGCGTAAAAAGGCGAGTTTTTCGGCGTCTTTACGAAAGTTGCAATTTTTTCGTAGCGTTAACACTTGCGCGCAAAGTCGCACCTTTTTCGTAGCGTTAAAACTTAAAAGACGCAACGTTTCGCGCAAGTTTTAAGGCTACGAAAAAATCGCGACTTTGCACAACTTTCGTAAAGACGCCGAAAAACTCGCGTTTTTACGCAAAAATCTTAAAGACGCCGAAAAAACTCGCGTTTTTACGCAAAAAAAAAAATCGTAAAAACGCCGAAAAAAATCGCAAAATTACCGATCATTACGAAAAAAACATTCGGCCCGTTCGTGGGTTAGTAAATGTGCCCCTAAGTCTGCTAAAAAAAATATTTTAACAGTAATTAAACTCAATATGATTGTTTTGGCTCCGGCCGGGCTCAAAACATCGATTATATGTGTACAGTAAGCGTATGATGTAATTTTTATAATATACTTTTTGCACCTGAGGTATGTTTTGTAGTGGTGTGCCATCCTTTGTGTGTATATATATATATTATAAAGAAACAAAAAGGTCAAGACTCATTTAAATGAAAAAAAGAAAAATCTTTACTACACCGTGCAGAACAATTGCATTTAAATGAGTCTGGACCTTTTTGTTTCTTATATATATATATATATATATATACAGTATATATATATATATATATAAAGTCAAGCTGTGTGTCCGCACTAAACCAGTTTAAGAGGTGGGTGCTGAAGTCAAAATATGTAAATACCTATAAACAGGACCAGCACACCATTTCACAGCAATTCTTCTATTTATTCATTCACCGTGCGTTCCAACGTTTTGGTCCCTCCTGGACCTTTATCAAGGTCCTTGATAAAGGTCCCAGGAGGGACCGAAACGTTGGAACGCACGGTGAATGAATAAATAGAAGAATTGCTGTGAAATGGTGTGCTGATCCTGTTTATAGGTGTGTGTATATATATATATATATATATATATATATATATATATATATACACACACACACACAAAGGATGGCACACCGCTACAAAACATTCCTCGGGTGCTCCGTAAATGGTTCCGATAGTATAAAAAAGACCAGCAACACCGGGATTTCTTGCGAAAAATCAAAACATATCTTCAAAGTAGCATAAACAGGTTGTATATATATATATATATATAAATATATATCGAATGCCGGCATATTCCACAGAGCATCCACATCCCATTCAAACACACTCTAGTCACATTCCCGCTCAGAGATCCATTGTAACCTAGATACCAACCCTGAAGGAAGGAAAGGACCTGGGTCCATCATGGCCTATTTGTGCCATTAAATTGTCAGCTTCATATAATCACTCAACTGTCTTTTTGATACTATTTGCAGTTTTATGTAGGAAGCTGGAGTAATATGGGAACTGCCATATTGATTGTGTTTTCTTGAAAACTCCTGAGGAAGCGTGCAGAGAGCACGTGAAACGCGTTGAGCTACCATTGATTCTGCTTATGTTCGTTGTTTTTAGACTACTACTACACTGTAAGTAGCCTGTATTGTGCAGGATTTTTTTATATTAAACGATTTTACACTATATCTGCCTCATCTTCTATCCTACATACATTGTGACATTGGGTCCTTCTTCAATCAATGTCCGGCTGGGATTGATCTATATGCTTCTTATTAAGTTTATCCGGTGAGCAGTTACAATATTTCTATTTATATAAAGTTGGGGTCACTTTACCTAGCGTTGGTGTTTTGATTAAGCACTCACGTTCCTAATTTGTTATGATCCCTTTATCCCACTGATCTGCACTATATATTTTTTATTTTTGTTTATTCATCTTTATGCGCTTCCATCTACACCACGGCATATATACTTTGAGGCTCATCTAAAGGGGAGCTGACATCAGGAGGAAGCAGCACGTTATTCACATTGATCTCCACTATTTTGAAGATCTATACACACGGAATCTTCATCAAGAAGCGCTGGGTCTAGGAGTGTTTATTCACTCCTTAAACACTAGATTGATTGATACAACATACAGCTATGTTTCAGGGGAGCCATTTTTGGGATGGGGGCACTTCCTATCTTTCTCAGTATAATCAAAAGTGAGGCCACACTGTTCCTTAGTTGTTCTGTGTTTAAAGCATCCAGCTCCACCTGCAGGGCCAAAGGACATGAAGATTAACAGAGATCTACGGGGATTCTTATCCGAGCATCCTTTCATTTTAATGTGGCCACTGGCCATGGAGAGCTGGAGAATAATATTTAATTATTTTTATTTTAATTATTTTACTTTAAGAACTGATATTCTACAGATCACAGCATGCTTTAAATCATTATAATATTCTTAAAGGAGAACTAAAGCTTAACTAAAGGGGAGGGGTGCTTCAGCCCCTAGTGCCACCCTGAGGTGCCCTTGGAGATGTTGCCCACCCTCACCCCTCCACCCTTTTTTGTGTCGGAGGGGACAACGCAGATTATTAATTTATGGTAGCTCCGAAATCAGTGCAATTAGCATAAGGATTTAATAATCAGCCCTGTAGCATCCGTTTCTATGACAGGCCAACCTCATTTTCTGCTTGATAATTTGCTATGACCCCTAAGCTTAGCCTCTCTGCACAGAGTTCACTGAGCATATGCAGTGCTACTGACACTCCTAACAAAATCTGATGGGGAGCTCCTGTGATCATTATACCAGTACCAGTATATAAAATATGGCATTACCAGCCATATTCAGTGGAATATGTAGTCAAGTAAAGTGTGAGTGAGCATTGATTGTACAGCTAGGAAGGGGACTACCAGTGACAAAGTAGATGAGGGGTGACAGACCACTAGACAGACCACCAGTAGAAAGTAAAGTTGGATCAGACTTTGATATTGTGAATTATTATGCCTAATACTGTACTGAAATAATGCTGCCCACAGGCCATTTCAGTGCAACTGTTCCTTTAAGATCAACCCCAGGCAGGGGATTATCACACCGGTGAGCATGCAGCGATGTGCGGTGGCAGAGAAGCTTGTTTGTAACTCTGAGCAGTTGTATCTGGCCTGGTTCCAGAGCTGCACATTCCCCCACACAAACTATTTCAGGTTTGGGCCCTTCAGCACTTTCCCACAGCAGGTATTCTGTCAGCTGTAGCAACACTAAGGTTACTGCCTGCTCTAACATAACTTCTCTGTGTTTGTGCTTGAGGATTATTCACTCCATGGAAGCAAAGACTTCTAGTTCCAAGATTCGAAGAAAAGTATATTTCCTCTTTAAGATTACACAGCTGAGTGTGCATGACATACACATACAGAGCTTGCAATCTAAAGCCCCTATCAACATTCACACACACTATGGCCAGTTTAATCAGGAGAAAATTACTTCCCCTGTTTGTTTTGGGGTATAGAAGGAAACCCAGGTACTCAGAGAAAACCCACCCATGCATGGAGAGGACATACAGTGGGTGCCCTGCCTGGAATCGAATTTACATATGACTGGGATTTCATACAGTTTATGTAAGCTGGTCTCTATTCTACTGTGGAGCCACTAGAGGTGCTGTTGTAGTATCAGTACAAACATTTTACCCAATCTATTCAATGAACAGGATAGCTTCTGCATCCAGGCATAAATACAATTATGCAGAGAAGGAATGAGGACATAATTCTCATGATAGCATACCCTTCAGGACAGTAAATTAAATATAAATCCTACTAACAGTAGTAGATAAGAGTTGAAAATATTAGGGTCCTAAAACAAAGTATTGGGAGACGAATAGCTCATTTTGAGAGGTTATTTTCTATATCAATGTTCAGCTTTCAGTGGACACAAATCCCCATTTAGTAGACCTATAATGAAGCATAGGTTTGAGCCTACAGCATGTTCAAAACAGCGTTGGAAACCAGTTCATTGGGTGCAAGTCTGGGGCACCTATTCATACAGCTCACTTTGGGAACAGTAGTGCTGCTGCCATCCTAGACCTGTTGGTAGCTCCAGGGTTCCCACAGCAGGCACACCAGACTTGTGTCCAGTGAATAGGATTTCCCATCTACTCCAGGCTCACTTGGATGGTCACTTGGACACTTGGCAGGATGGACGCACAGGCAACCAAATGAAAGTGCGTGTGTTTCGACACATAAGGAAAGACACATCAAGGACAGCCCAATACTAACAGGTTTATACTGACTGAGATCCTAGTAAGGGCAGAACAGTACGTCTTTTAACAGAGTTTAACTGCTTTTATCTGATGTTCTAGCACATACCAGTGGATGGGGACATCTGCCTACTGCAGTTGCTTGCCTAGATATCCCAGGAGAGTCCTTTCTGTGACATAATGTGAGAGCACTGAACTCAGTAAGCGCCACTGTGTCTGTGTCAGGCAGACAATCCAGGGGCAAGTGAGAAACCCAAGACAAAGCATGTTCTCCACTATCACTCATCTTTCTTTTCTCTCTCCTTCAATCTTCTCCGTACTCTCTCCCTGCTCATTCCATCAACTGTTCTCTATTACTTTTTGCACATTATTCCCTAAACCTTGGCTTTAAAGTTCAGTCTTTCTCAGGCCCTGCCTTTTACTTCTCCTTTCTGTCGTTAATATTTTTCCTCTCCCATAAGTGTGTTTTTCCAGTGTATTAAAACAGGGGGACACCAAGTCTCACCCTAGTTGAAGATGAGTAAAGGGTTTAATACACTCACATAGCCAAGCATTCACATGTGAGTCCATGTAAAATTATCTACCACTGATTTTGTGAAGGTGTAACACTGGACTGGGGTGTTGGGGAGAACCCTAGATACGTAACTCCTCCCCATCAGTCTTGAACTTATCTTCTAGGCAGCTTACTAAAGTGGAAATGCACATAAATCAAGGCTTGCCCCTTACAATTTGCCAAATAAGTTTGGGCATATAGGGTGTTTCTCTGGGAGTGTAGTTTAGCAGTTACTATTTTAGCTACTATTTCTGCTCTGAGCGCCAAAAGTCATAGGGATTAAGTCAAAGGTTTGTGGCACATAGAGGTAATAACGTCTTACCCTGTAATTCTCAAGGTGAATATATTAAAGTGCTTTATAAAAAGTTCCAGAAGGATTTTGATGAAATTATCACTATGCCTTATAGGCAGAAATATAATTATACTACAAAGGGAGTTATAGCACTAAAAGCTCTATCTAAGAATAGAGAGATTACAAAAAGGCAAGCAGACAAAGGCAGTGGAATAGTTCTACAAATAAAGGTGAGTAGGTTAAAGAAAAGATGTGCATTCTAAATGTAAATATAAAGACCCTACAAGTAACACCTCTCCAAGGCAGGTATTCATTCCTAGGCTCCCATGCATCCACAGTATTTATGTACACTCAACATGCCCCAAGTACCATGTTTTACCACACTATTTATGAAGTATAACTGTTATTTCTGCCAAGTGGGAAACAACGGTTTGCATGTCATTGTACTGCTGTGCCAACTCACACATTGCTATTGTGTTGTTTAGGTGTTTATTGATTTGGTAGAAAACCAATTGGGAACAGCATATAAAGTAGCCGCATGCAGGTAGTTATATACCAATATATACTAGGGATGCACAAAATCCAGTATTCAATTTGGGATTCAGCCTTTTCAGCAGGATTCGGCCAAATGCCGAAATCCTTAAAATCACGTCACTTTTGTCACATAAACACAGAAGATTAAAATTTTTCACCGCATTCTCTATCATAACTCTTCCTTAGCCTTATTTGCACATGCAAACTAGGATTCGGATTTGGTTCAGTACTCGGCTGGATCTTTCGGGTTCGTCCAAACACCAAAATAGTGGATTTGGTGCATCCCTAATACCAATGATGGAGAACCCAAGATGGAGAATAAACACTAAGGGGCACATTTACTAAGACACGAATCTGAACCGAATTGGAAAAATTCCGATTTGAAAACGAACATTTTGCGACTTTTTTGTTTTTTTTGTGATTTTTTTCGGCGTCTTTACGACTTTTCGGAATTTGTCGCGACTTTTTCGTTACCGATACGATTTGCGCGAAAAAACTCGAGTTTTTCGTAGCCATTCTGAAAGTTGCGCAAAATCTGGCGATTTTTTCGTAGCGTTAAAACTTGCGCGAAAAGTTGCGCCATTTTCGTAGCGTTAAAACTTAAAAGGTGCGACGTTTCGCGTAAGTTTTAACGCTACGAAAAAATCTAAACTTTTTGCGCTAGTTCTAACGCTACGAAAAATCGCCAGATTTTGCGCAACTTCCGGAATGGCTACGAAAAACTCGCGTTTTTTCGCACAAATCGTATTAGTAACGAAAAAGTCGCGACAATTTTCCGAAAAAAAAAACGCAAAATACCGATCATTACGAAAAAAACGCAATCGGACGCATTCGGCCCGTTCGTGGGTTAGTAAATGTGCCCCTAAGTAGTGCATTCATATTTTTGGAATAAAATCAGTTAGTTAAAAAAAAGAGCAAGTTGGCAATAAAGTGAAATGAAATATCCGCAGCTCATTATTCATGTTGATATGTTTACTCTGTTATTGCAGGCAGACTTTCCATACTCACTGTAGCATGACTGTGTCTCTGTGTAGGTTTTGGGTCCCTCTATAAACAACATGTTATTTACCTTGTAAGCAAGTGAACTGGATATGTTTCCCTTCTGTCAGCATATCCATGATTGTTTACGTGTGCGAAGGGCATAGTTATTTTCACAAACCCAATTTTGTCAGGGTAGTGCAATATTTCTTGGTCACTGTGACATCTTGGATGGGCTTTATGTTTTTCCATGCCTCTAAACCAATTATCAGGTTGTTGTGGGGGAAAACTTTGATAGGTGAACTGAGTTACTTCAGAGTTTATTCAGAAAGCTCAGAAATAGGGGAATGCCAGTAGAGGACACAATTCCTGTCATCAGTACCTTGTTTTTAGCTATGGAGCTCCAAATTACAGAAATATCCCTTATGTGGAAAAACCCAAGTCCCAACCATTTAAGATAACACCTATATTATATTTGAAGATGCCTTTGTACAAATGATCCAAGCTGGAGTTTATTCTTTGTTAGTACAATTTTATGAAAGCCAAGAGGTGTCAGAAATGACTAGATGCATTTGAAGTACCAAACACAGATCTGATTTATAGCAAATAAGACATTCCAGTAAAAAGACTTTTACTGTAGTTTCCCTTACAAATGCCAAAAGGACTAAGGAATAAGTACAGGACCTACCAGTGCATTCATACATAGGAGGTTATGTGTAATTTTTCATATGATAATGAAATATAAAATAGCATATATGATAGAGGCAATTAATAGCAATAAATATAAATTAAATATTGTAAAAATGTGTGTAACACACAGCCAGAGACTGGTGTGCTTGCTTGTGCTCTGCTATGCGCTTTTTTCCTCTTCCCCTGCTTGATGGCAGGGAGTTTCTGTGTTTGTGGGGGAAATTATGAATATATTTTATTTTGATACTGTGATGTCACTTCCCCTGTTGTTTGACAGTTTTTGCTGCCTTTTGTTTATGTTTTATTTCCCCTTTTATGTTTGTCACATTGCCCGAGTCGATTTCTGGTTTTCAGACCCTGCCTAAGCCAGGACCGGACTGGGAGTAAAAAGCAGCCCTGGCAAAAAAATCAAAGCAGCCCACAAATAAATGCATAAGGCTAATGCCACACGAGCCGTAGGGCGGATATTTTCGGCAAGCAGAAAAGCGCTTGCTGAAAACTCCACCCTACGCCTCCTACATGTGCCTGCACCCGAATGAATGGGATATGCTTGGGTGCAGGCACATGTAACTGTAATACGCATGAAACAGTAACACCAAAAAATTTATATATTTCAAAGAAATTAAACTATAATGTACTGCTGCCCTGCACTGGTAAAAGTTTTGTGTTTGCTTTAGAAACATTACTAGAGTTTATATAAACCCTGGTGTGTAGTCATGGGGGCAGCCATTCAAAAGAAGAAAAGGCACAGGTTATATAGCAGCTAACAGATAAACCCTGTAGAATACAATGGTGTCTTATCTGTTATCTGCTATGTAACCTGTGCCTTTTCTCCTTTTTTCCAGCTTGAATGGCTGCCCCCATGGCTACACAGCAGCTTATTTATATAAAGTATAGTAGTGTTACTGTAGCAAACACTCCAGCTGTACCAGTGCAGGAATGGCTGCCCCCGGGGCTACACAGCGGGGTATTTATATAAACTATAGTAGGGTTTCTGTAGCAAACACCCCAGCTGTACCAGTGCAGGAATGGCTGCCCCCGGGGCTACACAGCGGGGTATTTATATAAACTATAGTAGGGTTTCTGTAGCAAACACCCCAGCTGTACCGGTGCAGGAATGGCTGCCCCGGGGCTACACAGCGGGGTATTTATATAAACTATAGTAGGGTTTCTGTAGCAAACACCCCAGCTGTACCAGTGCAGGAATGGCTGCCCCGGGGCTACACAGCAGGGTATTTATATAAACTATAGTAGGGTTTCTGTAGCAAACACCCCAGCTGTACCAGTGCAGGAATGGCTGCCCCCGGGGCTACACAGCGGGGTATTTATATAAACTATAGTAGGGTTTCTGTAGCAAACACCCCAGCTGTACCAGTGCAGGAATGGCTGCCCCCGGGGCTACACAGCAGGGTATTTATATAAACTATAGTAGGGTTTCTGTAGCAAACACCCCAGCTGTACCAGTGCAGGAATGGCTGCCCCCGGGGCTACACAGCAGGGTATTTATATAAACTATAGTAGGGTTTCTGTAGCAAACACCCCAGCTGTACCAGTGCAGGAATGGCTGCCCCCGGGGCTTCACAGCGGGGTATTTATATAAACTATAGTAGGGTTTCTGTAGCAAACACCCCAGCTGTACCAGTGCAGGAATGGCTGCCTCCATGGCTACACAGCGGGGTATTTATATAAACTATAGTAGGGTTTCTGTAGCAAACACCCCAGCTGTACCAGTGCAGGAATGGCTGCCCCCGGGGCTACACAGTGGGTATTTATATAAACTATAGTAGGGTTTCTGTAGCAAACACCCCAGCTGTACCAGTGCAGGAATGGCTGCCCCCGGGGCTACACAGCGGGGTATTTATATAAACTATAGTAGGGTTTCTGTAGCAAACACCCCAGCTGTACCAGTGCAGGAATGGCTGCCTCCATGGCTACACAGCGGGGTATTTATATAAACTATAGTAGGGTTTCATTTTACCCATTTTTACTCTGTTTAACCCCTGACATTATCTACCCCACTCCCCCATTCCAGATCTTTAATGGGGCAACACTTACTGCAGCAGAACATTCTAGGTATTGGTGAATAAAAAATCAAAATGGCATACCTGTATACAGCAGGGAGGCTGCCACTGGTTACAACAGGCAGTTATCACTATATATCCCCAGAACCTGTCACAGGATTAGTATAAAGTCAGTGCACACACAGTATAAGGTAAAACTGATGCAGGTTGATGAGAAAAGCTGCTGAGAGATCAGGGTCCTGCTGCTCAGACTGTGGAGATTCCTCATACAGTGGCCATCTTGGGATGTACCATGTGCCCTGCAGGGCTGGGCTTCACTATAAACTTGAGCTTCCCTGCAGTACAAACTGGGTAAAGTTGCTGCACAGCTCACAGTTACTATAGCAGGGGAAATGAAATAAAACCTTAGAACAGAATATGAAACTTTGTCATGAACAGAACAGTGACAGAGATTTTACCTCTCCCATAGATCTTAATGCACTGGGGAGGGACCAGACCATTTGGTAGTATACACAAGTGAGTTTAGGGAAAGCCCATTACAGGGATACAGTCCAGTAGGTATTTGCCGCTGATTTAACCTATGCCATTGCTGTCAGAAATCACCTATAAACTGATCTGGTCCTAATAAACATAAACATTAACACTTTGCTGGTAAGCGAGTTGGTACAGTCCAAAGGGTTTCTTTCTATTATTCCTTTAACCTTAAGCAAAGCAGAAATATTTGGTAAATATCCATATGCCTAAATGTACTGTGTTACATCAGTTTTCCTGAGGGTCACCTCTGTCCAAAGTAAGCAAAGGACCACCCATATTCTCCCTGATTGCCAGGGCAGCATCCCCACAAGGGGGGGTAGATATTTGTTTTCAGATCAAAAATAGCTGAGGGCCCGTGTGTTAGCCCTTATGGACCCATAAACAGATTATTGACTCCCAGTCGCTCTGCTATTGAAAATACAAAGGTGTCCAGGTTCTGTTTTCCCATCTTTGCTACGTTTTCCCCTGGCTAAGCTACTGTACAGAAAGGATAATGAGGACTTTTTGGGAAGCCTCCACCAAATGAGAAGCAGATGAGCCCAAGAGCTGAGTGCTTGGCAGCGAATCTGTGCTACGTTCCAAGGCACATTTTTCCATATTTGCTTTTTTAGGATTGTGAGTGAATGTGCCCCTTCAGCTTGAACGGCTACATTCATGGGCAGGCAACAGACCCTCTCTCTCTATAAAATGCAAAAAGCTGTTTGATTAAAGTCATTTTGAAATCTATATTTATACTAATATTATTTCAGTATAAGAAGAGAATTTGAATCCTTTTCCTCACATCAGTGGGTTTTCTGTGAGCACTAAAGTGGCTGCTTTAGGGATATCGGTCAGTAATCCTCTATGGGTTTTTATAAGGGATAAACTATTCATTGCTGATTTTCTGATTTGTAACTGATCCTATAGCATCCAGCATGAAAGGAACAGAGGCCTCTGCAAGGTCCTTTTCCTCTTACCAAGGCATCTGTTGGATCTGATCCAGCTTTGCCCCATAACTGGTACCTTTATGTTATTTCCATAGGGTTATTACTGGGCATTACAAGAGAGGGGGATAAAAGGGGGGCACGTGCAAGAGCAATAAGGGGTGCAACAGTGCATTTAACAGGTTTCTGTGCTCTCAAAGGAGAAGGAAAGTCATCTTGGCATTTTACTGCCAATACATTTGCCACATTGGTGCCATTTAGAACAATATATTTATTCTGCAGAAACCATTAACATACCTGAGTAAACAGCTTTAGAAGCTTTCTCCCTTTGCTTAAGATTGCAGATGCCATTTTAAGTTGCTTCCTTCCTGCAGTCTCTAGCTGTTAAAGCTGAGATCACATATTCCTAAGGGACGGGGGAGGGAGTTCTTAGCATTCTGGTGGGAGGGGGGAGCAGGAGAGAGGAGAGAACTGCGCAGACTCTGGCCCAGGAAATTAAGGCTGTTTCTGAGAGAGGAAGTCAGACACTGGAACATCATGTTTACAAAAAAAGAGACAAGAAATCCTGTGTTTCTTTTGATAGAGGACGCAGTGCAGCATTACTGTAAGTGCTTATGTATTTACTTAGACCTTTTTGATAAAGCTTACTTAGTTTTTACCTTTCCTTCTCCTTAAATTGGATTTGCACAATGCACCACATAGGGGGTAAAGTGCAAAAAAAATTGTAGATTGTGGTCTTTTTTTGCACTTTGCACACTGCAAGGCTGTTGCTGAAGAAATGAAACCATGAAATGAAACAGAGGATGAAGGCAGGGTTTTGCAGCAACTGAGCCACAAGACTTGGGTTCTGTTGGTCATTATAGATTTTTATTTTGGGTATTACAACACATTCAGATTTCAAGTATAGTTGAAGGTTTACATCCCCTTTAATGTATACTCTGTGTTACCAGCCATGTAAATTCTGTGTCTCTACAAGTTATTCAAATGAATGAGAAAAATCAATGTGCTGCACTGATACCTGGAGGTGAAGGGTTAAAAAGTATATAAGTGTATTTTAAAAAATATACATCAAGTGCATATATATATATATATATAAATATTTATGTGGCATAGTAGAACGCGTAGACAGTTGCCACGCTTATGGCATTTACCCCCAACTGTGATGTAAATCATCAATAAAACTGACTCTTTCCAGCCCCCTGCTCTCTAGCTGGCATCCTGATTAGTTTTACTAATAGACAGTGCCAGAAGAAGGGATTTTAACAATTACCAGGCACCAATTTGTGGGCAGGCCACGAAAGCCCAGGTTAGGGTGGCAGAAATCCTGGGGCAAAATGCCATCCGCTGGCACTAGGGATGGGGCAGAATATTTTGGCAAACATTTAATTTTCCTCCTTCCCAATTTCCCGTGACGATCAAAGTGGATGGCAGCAGCGGCGGCGGAGAATAATAAGTGTAATATGCAGACGTAATCTTACCAGTAGTTAATTAAGATGGTGGATGCTTTCTGTTTAAAATGGACCCAGTGCTTTTTCACTGGATCTTTTTTGTCTGTAGGCGAGTCTTCTGAATTTTTGGCAGATCCACCATTGGAGGATGTGAATACTGTTAATTGTTATCTGGAAACCTATTATCCAGAAAGCTCAAAATGATGGGCAGGCCATCTCACATAGACTCTATCTAAATGGAATAATTCTAATTTTTTTTATTTCCTTTTTCTTTGTAATAATAAAACAGTACCTGTAATTGATTCCAACTAAGATATAATTACCCCTTATTGGGGGCAGAACAGCCCAATTGGGTTTATTTAATGGTTAAATGATTCCCTTTTCTCTGTAATAATAAAACAGTACCTGTACTTGATTCCAACTAAGATATAATTACCCCTTATTGGGGGCAGAACAGCCCTATTGGGTTTATTTCATGGTTAAATGATTCCCTTTTCTCTGTAATAATAAAACAGTACCTGTACTTGATCCCAACTAAGATATAATTACCCCTTATTGGGGCAGAACAGCCCTATTGGGTTTATTTAATGGTTAAATTATTCCCTTTTCTCTGTAATAATAAAACAGTACCTGTACTTGATCCCAACTAAGATATAATTATCCCTTATTGAGGAATGGGGACAATCCTATTGGGTTTATTTAATGTTTGAATGATTTTTTGGCAGACTTGATGATCCAGATTATGGAAATATCCTTATCCGGAAAGCCCCAGGTCCTGAGTATTCTGGATAACAGGTCCTATACCTGTATTTATATTAATATAACTGCTTGTGTGTGTATGTTCCAGTGTGGAGAGTAGTAGTCAGCACCAAGCCTTGTGATTAGTTAGAAGTAGTGCAGGTTCCCCAATGGCCACTTTCCATCGGCATATCCAGGTACAGAAGAACAGGAACAGCACCTCTTGTCTTTGTAGATTAAAATGCCTTTATTGCAACATTTTTTTGGGGCAAACAACAATGTATGTTCCAGTGTGCTTACTCTTGTGAGAGCAATTTGTGTCAGTATTACGGTCTATTTAATATGATTACTCACGCCTAAAATTTGTCAGACTACTTTGAAAGGAATAAAGTGTTGGAATGCGTAACAGAGAAGGCAGGACAGTGACAATCATCTCTGATCTGCACCATAAGAAATATATTATAGGCTTCGTAATCTGCTTAAATATTTTAATCCTGACACGCTGGCTCTTTGAAGCAGCCCTGAAGGAACCGTATCAATGTTATATAAGAAAAAGAATAAACACACCCAAAGCACCTGAAATAACAGAATAAAAGATCAGATCTGTTTGTTCTGGATAGTAATGAAAAATCCTGGAATTCCAGCTCTAGAGAACAGGATTCATTATAAAACAGCTTACTATGACCAATACGTTTAGAATAAAAGTGAATATCTGCTTAGGCCCAGATCTACCCTGCTGTGGTGAATAAATACCATTGTCAAGTTTATATATTACTGTAGGGTTCAAAACAGTCTCACAGGTCTCTGTCTCTCATGAGGCACTGAGCTCTCACACAAACCAAGGACACACACGTACTTACTGGGTTACATCAGCCAATGAATGGGCAGAGCTGTGTCTGTTACACTTTTTCCTGTCAAATCAGGTGATCAGTGAGTGACACACAAAACATGACAAAAAGTGACCTAAATAATACCAGCCTGGCTAGTAAAAATTATACTTGATGCCTATGTTATTAATAGGGGAAAAAAGATAAAAATATAGGAAGGCGGTATTTTCTAGAAAAGGTGGAACCCTAACAACTGAGATACATTTGTGTATATATATATATATATCCTAACAAATGCAGTGCTGTTGGGCAATGAGTAGATGACGGTGGCTGCTTCAGCCTCTCTCAGTGCATGTACATGAACTATGACATTGTGAGAAGAATGCTGGTAAGCAGGTTCAGGTCGGGGGGTAATTGGGCATGGGTTGGGCGCGGGTCTGCAAAAATGGACCCATACTGGGATTGTATCCTCTGCCAGCTTCTTTCTCTGGAAAGGGGGGGGCAAAAGGGGCAGGAAGAGGTGGCCAGTGATGTCACAGGGGCGAGGAAGAGGTGGGTTGGTGATATAATGGGGAGGGGTTATGATGTGGCAATCGGCAATTGGCTGTTTTTCCTAATTTGGAAAACTAGACAGGCAGTTTTAACCCGGACAGCCCTTCTGAAAACCAGGCTGTTCCGGGTCAAACCTGGACAGGCGGCAACCCTAACCCATGCAGGTCTCTTATGGGTGGGGTAGGCTGTGGAAGGTGGCTTTCCTGGTTCAGAGCTAATAATCTAGTCACATTAGTGCCATTAATAAATTCTCTGTGACAATATATGTACCATACAGTTGTAGTGAGGTAAGTTTGTTAGATCATTTCTGCCATAAGAAAATTATGTATGTGGGATATGGCCATAGAGGAGATAAAATGCAAAAGTGGCTGCTTTATAATGGCAGTTCGCCTGCCTGAACCTGGTAAAATTTTCTTGCCCACATTTCTTTTCTTACTCTTGGCAAATTGCTGATTTTTCACTGCAAAAAATCACCATGTGTGAATATTAAGGAATAGGGTCATGGGAAAGCATGTTTTTTTTTTTTTCAAAACCCATCAGTTAAAAGAGCTTCTCCAGCAGAATCCTGCATTGAAATCCATTTTTCAAAAACACAGATTTTTTTTTTATATTTAGTTTTGAAATTGTTCATGAGGCTAGCTATATTCTTTATTTCCCAGGGTGCCACAGCCATGTGACTTGTGCTCTTCAGTCATACTTTACTGCTGCGTTGCAAGTTGGAGTGATATTCCCCCCCCCCCTCCCAGCAGTCGATAAGCAGAACAATGGGAAGGGAGCAAGATAGCAGCTCCCAGTAGGTATCAGAATAGCACTCAATAGTAAGAAATCCAAGTCCGGCTTGGGACTCCTCCAGTTACATGGGAGTAGGAGAAACAATAGGTTAGCTGAAAGCAGTTCTAATGTGTAGCGCTGGCTCCTTCTGAAAGCTCAGACTCAGGCACAATGCACTGAGATGGCGCCTACACACCAATATTTGTTGGTTCAAGAATAAAAGTTTAAATGGTAGAGGGAAATATTTACTATGTAAACAGTCTAATTTAGAAATGAAATGAATACCTTTAGACATGGCAAAGAACATTTTCAACCATGTGAAGTTGGCAAAGCTTGTCGTACTCCTTTAGTAATAGGTGATACTGCGGCAAATTTTCATTTATGGTGACTTTTTAACTTTTGTGCTTTACTAAATATGCCCCACGTCCAGAGAGGACAGGACAACTGCATTGTGGGTGAGAGTGGCCACAACTTTTGCCACTAAAACATTCTGAGGGGAACAGTTTGGGTGCAAATGGGGGTCCATATATTTTGATAACATTTAAACTCTACGGGAAAGGAAAGCACACAATAGATTTATAAGCTAAGAAGTAGGATTTATCAAGTGGCAGCTCAGAGAAAATAACAGTTGGCGCGTTGCCTCCAAGTGTTGTCAGATCCGTCAGCTTGCTTTATAGTGATCTACGTTTAACGGTTTTATCGGTTAATTGAATCGGCTTATGTTCTAAAGCTCATCAGTTCTAATTTATCAGAAGGAACAAAGAAATTTAGCAATGTCATTTTCCCTTCAACTAAATAGCAAAAGATCAAGGAAATTCCTTTTGACGCAGGAACCTGCCTCCTGGTCGTACTCCTGACAACAATCTCGAAACCATAAAATATATGAATTGAATCCATGAAAGCTTGCGTAACTAGGAAAGTGTTTAATGAGTCGCTCTCACCTTTCAAGCGCAAGTAATTTAGGGCGAGATTTATAGATTCTGGGAAAGGTGACAGAATATATCATTTATTTTCTGATTGAAGGTGTTAATTTCCCTTAGGGAACAATAAATCCTTCCAGCCGATATGGCTATAAGTACGGCACAGAAACCATTATCGAATAGTAGCCGAGTCTTGATGAACTTTTAGCGCCACAGAGGGCAGCTCTGCTCAGTTATAACCGTGCCGCAGAAGCTTTAACAGTTGGCATGTATAGGTGCAGCCCCTGAGCGTTCATACTGTTCCACTACCCTGAGTTTAATATGCGGATTAATCTCCGGGCTATTACAAGCTCCAGCTTGATTTGTGCCTTAATTGCCACAACATAAAAATGTGAATTCAGTTTGCATGCCATTGTTAGAATCCTTCATCAGAACTCCCACCTGAAACTGATTCATGGCCTTAGGGAAGGTTCTGTGCATTGAACTCACTTCAAAGGAAATATTTTCCATGCCACTTATCATTAAAGAAGACGTGCCCGGGTCCCTGGGTGAGAAAATATGGGATTATTTCAGATGTGCTACATAATATGTACTGATTATATTAAGAGTATTTTGTATTTCTAAGAGATGAATGTATATTCAAGTTTCGTTTTCATGATAGTTCTCCTACAATATATTGCAAGAATAAATTCAGGGCAGATGTATTGATTCACTCATGACTTAATCTAAGGACTATCCTCTGGAGAAATAGAGTTCCATCAACTTTGATTAAATATCATGTTCATTCCAACAGTGAAACTTCTGTTTCTTGTGATGGGCCATCTGGAATCTTGCCTAATAAAACACCCCAGTTAGCCAAGTATGGATTCAATGACATATCATTAGTTCCTACATTTTGACCTTCCTACCATGGCTATCCGGGTTGCTGCTAGTTCGACCTCATAAATGCTTATCTGTTGGTTGCCCTCGGCTTGTCCAACACTTACCCAACTTGTGAGTTAATCAAAGACTGGGCGGTGACAGCAGCCCAAGGGCCTGATACCTTCTTACTTATGTTCTGCCTGTGTCTCGGACTCAGGTCTATATTGGTGCTACAGCAGATAGCGTAGGCTCCCAAGCATTGATCGGCACCCATTTCTTTAAGCTATTTTTTAGGGTGAGCACATAGGGAAGTCTTGCCTGAAAACAGATTTGCATAGTACGTTACTGGAATCCCTGTGTCCAAATTATTTGTTTTGTGTTGTTACGCAAAAATGGCTTCTGCATTTCCAATTAATCACAGGATCTAAATGGTTTGGACCCAGCAAAGGTGCTGTGTAATGGTATTCACTGGCATTTTGTTCCCTGGAGGGTAGAATACTAATCCTGCAATAACTAGAGCCACAATTATTTAAAATACACACTTTATTCAATGGTTTGTATAAAAATATCAAAACAGTGTTTAATAATCACATTTAAAACAGTAGCAATAAAAAAAAATCTAAAATCTTTTATAATCTATGAACAAGATAATAAATTATACTGTTAGACATTAAAATATTACAAAACATACAGGGTGAAATAAAAGTAGAAAAATTGTGAACAATAACAATTGCAAAATAATAAAAAAATCCATCAGTAACATGTCCCTCGCCTAAACAGCGAAAGAGTCGTTACTCTGCCCTTTCTGCTTTGCCCTAAAGCCCTGAGAGAGCCTACAAGCTGACAGCAGAATACCTGTAATATACAGAATTAGTCAGATCCAGGCTAATTTCTCTTTTGTAATATTTATCTATGTATTTTGGACAGATTTGCAAACACATCAGACATATCGCATATTTCTGAACCAGAACCCAACCCGGCCTGAACTATTCAAATATTTGTTACACTTGCACCTGTTCCACCCTTTTGGTGACATTAGATTGGGGTAATGGGACATCACCAAAAGGGTCAGGACATCACACATATAGTAGGAACAGCCTCTCATTGTTACATTTCAGCACAATATTTGACTGATGGTATTTGAGCCATGAACACACCTGACCCAAGGGTAAACATGTGGCTTCTGGCCAACCAGCACACTCATTATGAACATTTTACCAAGATCAAAACTTTTGCACTGGCAGTAAATAGGGCTGCTGCCCTTTTTTGCAAAAAAAAAATTCCAGCAATTCAACTGGGGAGGGGGGTTGGAACCATGAGGGCAATAACGTTAATGGGAGTAGTCATGATTAAAGGGGGCAGGGTGTTAAGGACACCCTGGTCCAATCACAGGGAAAACTTGCTGATTACTAATAAATTGCCAGTAATTTGTAATAACACCCCCAAGATTTGGTGGTTATTTTAGTGGCCAAATGGACTAGGTGGCAACCCTACCTGTGAAGTAAATGCCGTTGGTAAATACTTTGCATAATTTGCACCCTTCTAAATAAATTACAAAGCACATTTGCCAATATGAACATCACACCCTCTATTTGCACCCTCTATAGTCACAAAACAAAAACTGTAGTACCACGTTAGCCAGTGGCAAAAATAAATAAAAAACACAAATGTATTGTAGAAATGATACCCATGGGCTAACAATAAAAATACATTGCAAGAGGGGCCTCAGAGCTCAGAATGTTTTCAATGTATTTTTGTTAGCCAATAGGTATCATTTCGACAATACGTTTGTGTTTTTTATTTTCACTTGAGTAAATGAAACCCTGATTTTGATGGGTGGTCATACGCCATCCCTAAACCTAACCCTTCTGTTCCCATCTCTAGGTCTTCAAACTTAGGAATGATTCTGACTGAAGGTACTCTCTACCAGTCACTCATCTAGGTGATATCAAACTTACGAAGACCCGATCTATAAGAAGAACATGTAATAAAAAGGTGCAAGGCCTAAATCGGGGCTGCCCAAAACTGTTCCCAAATAGTTCTAGGTAACCCATTAACATTCCCAATTATTTAGATTTTAATGAAATGCCTTGGTTATTGTTTAATTACACAAAACAACAACAACAGTAAAGTCACTGTTTCCAAGAGAGCATTATCACTTTGAGCCCTTTTTAACAATGTGCGGGAAATGAGTTGTGCTGAAAAATGGTGCAAGAGGAGGAATAAATGACATAGATGTGCTCTGTGTATTTGGATCATGGAAATGTAACATCTGGTGCCTTTTCTATATCTCTTCTCCTTGGCACGATTGTCAGAGTGAGAATCCTAGAAAGAATCTTTAAGGGGACTCGCCATATAAGTGTAATGCAAAAGTACATTTTGAGGGCCTGTTAAAGTACAAGGAAAGTCCTACAAAACGCATATATATCGCTAGTACCCCTCCTTTACTCTTAAATCGCTTACATCTATTAAACCTAAAGCCTTCTGTTTTTCAGAACTTTATCTTGCAAGTCGCATATGCAACTTGCGCTCCTGTGCTGCCATCTTGATTTGCCCTCCAGAGACGTCCTTGACCTTACATGACGCAGTTACAAGCAAAAAAAAGTGTTAGTATTTTGGCACATCCTTAAGTCTTCCGACTTTTGTGTTGTGAATGAACACCACAATAATACACCTGCAGTTTTAGTTAATCGCCAATATATTCTCTCTCTGCAGATTCTGGGATTGCAGGCACTAATCACCAAAGTAAACTGGATTAGATCAATGAAATATTTCAATAGCTTTCAGTACAGGAGCTTCAAGAGAGAGCTGGAGTGGTTTCTGTGGGCCCACTATTTAGAAAGCTTGCAGCCGAAACCTGACAACACCATCACCTGAGGAATTCTCCTTGAATCTTACCATATAAAGCCCCTCCTGAACGTGAAATTTGAAATCTTAATCTCCCCCTTCCTTTCCAGCCTTCCCCCTCTATACTGGGGAGCCAAGGCCTCTCTAGACTATTTAAACTTCAGTACCCAATGGTCTTTGGAAACTAAGCTGCCCCAAATCTCAACCTGTACTATTTGGCAACAAAACTTGTCACTACATGGTGGTGGGCTTCCTCTAAATAAACTAATGCAGCCAAAAACCCTGGAAGCTCAAATAGCTGGTTCCTATATAAAGGATAATGTTCCTGTGGGGTGGAACTCATATACAATCCACCAGAAGAGAGGGTAGGTAAAAACCCGTGTGTAGGAGCCCCAATCAAACAAAAGCCTAGAGATGCACAGATGAAGAGGACACAATTGATATTTTTAGATATTATAGTATATAAACTATCCCAAATATTAAATATTGGCTTATGAAGGAGGACCTTTATTCCCTGTTCGTATCACATAATCAGCAGAAAGTGACATTGTTTAGCTTTTACAGAAAAAGATGAGTTATATATGTGTAAGCTCTTGCTCAAACATCTATTTTTGTCACAGTTGGAGTTTGACTATTTTCCTGGCAGGAAAGAGCAGTGAGTATCACACAGAATCCCGCACACTGGTGTCCTGAAGTAAAAGATGTAAAAAGGAGACTTACTGGTCGATTATACCTGGCTACTTGCTGGCTACTGATTAGTACTGTATTAGTAATGCTGAACAGTAGCAGAACAAAAAGGTCAAACAAATAAAAATACAGAATAAAATTGCAGTTATAGAACAGTGGTATCAACCAATGTTATACAGGTAAGCACAGCTCTTCCATGCCCATATTCCTCCTCCTGCCATTACTTATTTGTATGCTTGTGCCTGCCGTGTCCCCTCTAGTAACATCAGAGAGTTGCGAAGGACAACTTTTTGTTGACCCACACATCACTACTGTCCACATCAAACTACTTTTCTTTCTTTTTTTTTTTTTTTTTAAACTACTAATGGGCATAATTATAAAAGGATAAACTATAAGGTTCTATTCACATCTATAACAATAAAGTTTCTTCAGTGTGAAATGTGCAAACTGTCCATTTATAAATATACCCCTTACTGATCAATCAGTGTTTTCACATCATTTTTAATTACAACAAAAACATACATAGTCACTAACTGCATGTCTGCACTTTCTTATGAGCTGAACTAAGACTTCAAGCCCTTGTCTTTGCTTGTTGTGTATCTTGCCAAATAATTTCACAGCGAATTCTGAATAGGAAAATCTTTTGAAAAAAGAATGTGGGTATATTTCAGGGTCCGTATGATAAAAAAACATTTTGAAATTCAATATCTCCCATTATTTCTATTAGAATGTGTATATACACTGAACTTATAAGTGATGATTATCACCTATTTATTTTCTGTTATTCAGTGGGTAAAATATAGGCTTGGCTTCAGGGCTGCTATCAGTGAAGGTACAGGGGGTATTGGAATCAGGGCCACGTAGTAGAGGGTAGGCTACGATGGTAAAGCAAAAGGAGTATGATTAGTGAATGGAGTTAAAGTGGATCATGAACAGGTTAAAGCATTATTGGGGCTTTGTCTGGGGCCCATTTTACTGCCAGGGCCCACCATACAGGGGGTTGAGGTGAACGGTGGCTAAAAGTTGAGGCCCCCAGTCTGGTAGGCCCTGCTAGCTTAGTATGAAGCCCCTGTAATCACTAATGGCAGCCCTGAAAGCAACATGCCAGCTCCTACATAGAGATAACGCTAACAAATAAATAGGACAACATATTTTACTATTTTAAATATACAGAAAATAAAAAGCTAGTGTACATTTGTGTAGATGGATGCAAATATTATAATGCTTAATGTTGGGATATGCTGTAGATAAAAAAACAATACAGGTATTTTACACAGCATATCAGTCATCTTTTTACTATCCCCCCACCAACATGGAGATTGTCCTTAGGCTTAGAAAGTGACCTGACATTTGGTCGATACAGCTGGCTGGAAACAGGCCTCTTTTTCTTCTTTGCAGAGAGATTCTTGGTGGCTTCCTTTGGTGGAGGAGGAATGTGAATTGGCTTCCATGGAATGGGGTTATAAAAACCTGGAGCAGGATAGGAGCTAGCGTCATAATAACCTAAACAAACAAGAAATCATTATTATAATAGAAAATAGATGTTACTTTGAGACCAGGGAGGGGGTATAAGGGAAGAAAACATAAGTCCAGAGAAAGGCGAAGGCCCTGGCAAGGGAGAAAGTGGTGGGCATAGACAGTACTGTTTCTATATTTGCTGATGACACTAAATTGTGCAAAACTAAGTTCCATGCAGGATGCTGCCGCTTTGCAGAGCGATTTGACAAAACTGGAAAACTGGGCAGCAAACTGGAAAATGAGGTTTAATGTTATACACTAAATGGTAGTTTGTTGGGGGGATCCTTAATCGAGAAGGATGTGGGGATTTTTGTAGATAACAAGTTGTCTACTTCCAGGCAGTGTCATTCTGTGGCTACTAAAGCAAATAAAGTGCTGTCTTGTATAAAAAAAGGACATTGAGTCAGGGAATGAAGATATAATTTTGCCTCTTTATAGGTCCCTGGTAAGGCCTCACCTTGAGTATGCAGTGCAGTTTTGGGCTCCAGTCCTTAAGAAGGATATTAATGAGCTGGAGAGAGTGCAGAGACTGCAACTAAACTGGTAAAGGGGATGGAAGATTTAACTATGATTAGACCAGGGCCCCCCAACCTTTATTACCCATAAGCCACATTCAAATGTGCAACACAAGCATGCAAAAAGGTTCCTGAGGTGCCAAATATGGGCTGTGATTGACTATTGGTAGCCCCTGTGTAGCCTGGCAGCATGCAGGAGGCTTTGTTTAGTAGTACACATATTTTCATCTGCCACTAAAGTTTGCCTCCAAGCCAGGAATTAAAAAATAAGCACCTGCATTGAGGCCACTGGGAGCAACATCCAATGGGTTGGTGAGCAACATGTTGCCCCCCAAAGCCACTGGTTGGGGATCACTGTATTAGACTGTCAAGGTTGGGGTTTTCTTCTTTGGAGAAAAGGTGAGGGGACATGATTACTCTGTACAAGGACATTAGAGGGGATTATAGGCAGATAGGGGATGTTCTTTTTTCCCCATACAAAGGATCAGTGCACCAGAGGCCTTTAGATTAGAGCAGTGCTGTCCAACTGGCGGCCCGCATGCGGCCCGTGACCCCCCTCTGTGTGGGCCCCCACCTGTCTGGCTGCTTTGATGGCTTACCTTTGAGTAAGCATTAAATGGTATCAGTACTGAGATTAACTGGCCCCCTGCATGGTTCTCACCTCAGATTCAGGCTGTAATCCCTCTGTATTGTTTAAAAATGTAATCCCCTGTGTTTTTCACACCTTTTAATACCTGCATTGTTCACCCCCTGCAGTGTTCACACCTCAGGCTCAGACTGTAATCACCCCCATTGTTCACTTCTTCACACCTCAGACATAGGTACTGTAGGCAGAGTATGGCACATACAGCCAGCATAGGGCAGGGAGGGTATGGCACACACAGGAAGGGTAGGGCAGGCAGAGTATGGCACACACAGTCAGGGTAGGGCTGGCAGAGTATGGCACACAGGCAGGGTAGGACAGGCAGAGTATGGCACACACAGGCAGGGTAGGACAGGCAGAGTATGGCACACACAGACAGCATAGGACAGGCAGAGTGCTGCCTGTGTGTGCCATACTCTGCCTGCCCTATGCTGCTTGTGGGAGGTGAACCTGGCAGGGGGTTTGTTGTGGGAGTTTGTTAGCAGTTGGAAATAGCCATTAAATGGTCCCAAAGGTGTGTAATTACGTACTGGGGGTTGCTCTGCTATCCACAGGGGAGGAGGAGGCATATGGAATTTAAGGGTATATCTTAATATGACATAATTATTTCACATATGAATGATGGTTGATATCCCCACAGTAAGGACCAAGCATTTGGGCTACCACCCATTGTAAGGACCAAGCATGCTGTGCTACCACCATTGTGATAAAATAGGTGTGGTTTGAAGTGGGTGTGGTTTCAAAAAGGGGAGTGGTCAAAACTGGCTTCCATTAGTGGCCCTCCACTATGTATGCTAGAGAAATTCCGGCCCTCGGCACCGTAGAAGTTGGACAGCACTGGATTAGAGGAATGGGGAATGCCCTTCCTAGTGATGTTGTAATGGCAGATTCTGTTAATGCAGTACTAGTCTGTATGTAAGAATATAGATAGGTCAATATAGGTTTGTGTGTGTGCACCGGTTTCACTTCACTTCACAGTTGAACTTGGTCTTTTTTTCAACCCAACTTTATGTAACCGTGTATATATTCTATATGAAAATTACACAACAATACACACACCAACGACTGTACATGCAGGTCTAGACTAGGATTCACTATTGGCCCTGGCATTTCAAGAAATTAATGGACCTAAATTATAGAAAAACCTCAAACCCCACACTATTTAGAAATGGGAAAGCATTTAGGCTGGCACACTTTTTTTCACATACATAATCTATGTTTTGTAAGAACAAGGTAAAGGAGATCTCATATAACCTTAGATATGTTTTAATTGACTTTAAGGTTTAGGTTTTCAGACCTTTTTGGTTTAAAGTAAATAAAAGGAGGCCGGTGACAGCCACAAGGAGAAAATAACATGGGTCTGTACATGGGGACGGGCATGAAAAAGACATCCCTGGCAGAATAGGAGAGAAGCACAGCAGTGGCTTGTACAGATCATCATCTAAATAAATGTGCAGTATTACGCTATTACATCTTTACATGATGCTACCAATGATAACACTAACCTGTTAGTTTCCCATTGACATAGCCATAGCTGTTTAATGTTGGCCGTGGTTTATCCTTGGCTTGCTCCAGCCACTCTTTAAAGACTTTACTTGCTTTGTCCTTTTTATCTCTTTGTGCAGCTTGGAACTTCTCCTCTTCTTCCTGGAATGGAAAAATACCCCTTGATAAATAATAAAACAGTACATTGTACTTTATCCCAACAAAGATACAATTAATCCTTATTGAAGGTAAAATGTTAAGCACCCCCAAGTGACTTGAATCGCTTACCTCGTACCCCGGGCTGGTGCCCCTATTAGGAGAAAACCGCACCAGCCCAGGGCACCTGGGGCGAAGCGCTTCCTCCTTCCTTTCCCCGAGACTCCAAGTCCGGCGCATGCGCAGTAGAGTGAAAAAGCCAACTTCTCTGTTAAAGTTCGGCTTTTCACTCTACTGCGCATGTGCGCGGAGCGAGGGAGGTAAGCGATCTAAGTCACTTGGGGGTGCCTAACATTTTGGCACCCCCAAGTGACTTAGCCTTTCCTTCTTCTTTAACTGTATCTTTAAATTATGGAAATCTCAATTATCTGGAAAACCCCAGGTCCCAAACATTCTGGATGTTACATTCTGGCAAGTTACATAGTGATTTACAATACTATACAATAATATTAGATGTAGAAATGGTAGGAGGATAATGCCAAGGAATGTAGAAATTACATTTTTGATATTATCTACACATTGTGTGTATTTCTCTGGAGCTCTGATGAGAAACACCAGCGTTTAAAATGTCTCTTTATATCACTACCTGTCAGTTTGGAGTTTTATAGGCAAAGGAAAGGCATTTTTTTTGTACCAAAAGGTAAGAGATTTCAGCGGGGGATCCAAGAAAACATAGGTAGCTGAAAGTCTTACACCCTGCTGTGATGGCTATTTTAGTAGCTTTGTGTGTCCACTATTCCAAACAAAGACACAACTGCTTCCTATCAGTGAACAGTTCATAAAGAGAGAAAAAAAGGCTACTGCGTAATCTCCCGAGGGTCCTATACTGCGTTGAGACTTGTTAGCTGACAAGTTACATATGTTCCACCAATGGATTGAAGGAAAATATTAATATCCTCTACATTTCCAGAAGGGCTTGTACTTTATTTTTAAGGAATGTGCTGCCGCCACAGAAACAGCTTAAATAAAGCAACAGCTTGGGTTAAGGAATTGCTATTTTACCGAAACGCATGGAGTTGAACAAAATGGAGAGTGACATTTTAATTACTGCCTGCGGGGCCTGCCATGGATTGCACAGCCGTGATTAATGGCACCTGCTTGATAATGAAAAATTACTCTCACCTAAAGTTGCCTTATATAAAGTCTACAGAGCTATGTAGGTGCAAATGTACAGTAATAACAGGAAACAACCTTCTCTTTTTTCTTCCGTTCTTGCTCTTCCACTTTTTTTTTTCTCAGCCATTCCTCGAATTTCTCGTTGGCCTTCTCTTGTACAGAGATTCTGCGCAGTTCCTCTGCCTCCTTGTCCTGCTGCTCTTTCAGTAGTCTCTCGTCTCTTTCTTTCTGCTCCTAGGAAAAAAAGAAGCAGGTAGCACCAAAACAAAGCCTGCCCTAAGCTATTCGTACCATAACATACTATAATTTACATATATAAATCCAGGTAACTGCATATCATCAGTGGAGATAGGGTCTCAGGTTCGATTCTAGCCAGGACACGGTCTGCAGGGAGTTTGTATATTTTCCCACTTGCGTAGGTTCCCTCTGAGTATTTCCTCCCACGATTAAAACACAAAAACATAAAGAGAGGTTTATTGGCTCCTGAAAAAAACTAACCATGCTGAGTATGAATGTTACAAGCACCTTAGAGTGTAAAAATCACTTGGGCAGGAAATAATGTATAATTTCTGCCTATATATATATATATATATATATATTTGAGCTGTAGAAAGTCAGCACTCACGATAATGTTGATACTAAGGGTGCCTGGGTGCGGTCTTAAATAATTCATTAGATTACAGTCGTCCAGGAGAGGAATCCGCACTCACAGGTCTTATGTGCAAATAAAGAATCTTTATTGAAGAACAAACACTGACGCTTCGGCCGTCGCTACAACCTTTTTCAAAGGCTGTAGCAACGGGCGAAATGTCAGTGTTTGTTCTTCAATATATATAACTTTGAGAAAGGCTGCAAGAGCGGCCGAAACGTCAGTCCTGTTATACGTTTAATAAATCAGCGGCCCATTCTTCTCCTAATATATATATATATATATATATATATATATATATATATATATATATATATATATATATATAGGGCCATCCTCCCACACTACATAAGCTCACAGTCTGATAGGATGGGGAATAATTGACACATGGTTGTTGAAAAAATTTACTGATCATTCCTTATTGTATGTTGACTTGAGGTTGCATTAAATAAGCATCCTAAACAGGTGGAGCTTTAAAAAAAAAATGTTTGGAGGGAAGGGTAGGGTATTCAAGAGGCAGGCAAAGGCTTATGAACAGAATGAACTTAAAGACCACCAGTCTGATCAATCAGAATACATCAATGGACAATAATGAAAAAAAAAAATTAGACCTCAAGAGAAGAGTAAAGTTGCCCTTCTAGGTTGGCCAATGAAACAAAAAAATTGCCAGTAAGGACCGTAAACTAAAATCTAGGTAGAGTTTCCTTCTTATCTCATGACAAAACCTTGTGCATAAATAGGATTTACTCCTTTGACTGCAGGACTTTGATCTTGCCATGTCTTGAATTGCCAGTTAACACCTGATAAAGCACAGATTAAACAGGATGCCCACATGGTAAAAACTAGAGTTCCTTTGGGCATCTTTTGAGGGTCAGTAAAACTAAACATGCTCAGTGCACTCAGCTTAGCTTCTCAACAGCAGCCCTAAGCAGAAAATGGGGTTTGTGTATCAGAAGGGCTGATAATAATATTCTGATGCAAAATGTGCTGGTTTCTGAGCTGCCATCAAATGTAAATCTGAACTGCTCATTAGTTTTGTGTCATGACTCTTATGTTATAAATTTACTGTACATTGTGAGTGGGCCCCTAAACTGGGGTAACTGGCAGCAGCCCACAGCATGTGCTGGGAATCAGCAGGAAATGAAATGGGGAGCTACTTGGGCATCTTCACTGTTTAAGGGCTGTGGTTGCCATTGGCTAGTAAAAAAGCCAAAATATATTGTGTGGCATCTCTACCTACTTCCAAGTTTTCTTTTCAAATACATTCACTGGTGAAAGCCCAAGATACTGCTTATCTATAGAAACTAAAAATCAATTTTTTTTTTAAATGTGACAAAGAGGTTTCCCTCTATAACAAGTGTTTACGAGGCATGTTTAAGCAATCATCCCACATGCTCTTTAAACATCCCTCTCTCTACCCCTGATGGAAAATTAATGAAAGAAAGCATAATCATTGCACTGAATGGCTTACGTTCTTTATCCTGAGTCAGGAAACCAGACAGTGCAGCTATTGCATGCCTCCTCCTAATCCCTAATTTCCTTTTTTATTTGCTGGCTGATTTATTTTCAGCAGAACCAGAACTATTTTATGACACTGACTAAAGCTTTGGATTTACTAATTATACCTTTTCAAATAGCCCCACCAGTTTCTCGGAGCCGAATGAGCTATTAGCTAGAGAAGAAGTCGGGCTCCCTGCCAGACCCGATAATTGCACGTCTTTCATTTCAATGCAGTGTTGCGCTGAATCCGACTAATCCTGCTTCTCACCTGGCAGGTTTATATGCCATACCAACGCTTATAAAACAATCATATCCACAGGTTTTAGCATTTTATAGCCAAGGTTAATATTGGCATAATCTATATTTATCTAACAATGCAGTCAGATTACATTTACTCAACAATTCCTCAACGCAATTAACTCATTGTTTGCAATAGTCACCGTATTTTGAATGCTGTAATACGATTTTTTTAACAAAAAAATAAAGATATCCAGGTGTCTGCCAAGCAGTCCAGAATCCACTGAGAATGTTCCCTTAGGAACATGTAAGTATTATGGATATTGGTCAATCCAGCAATCAACAGGTTCAAAAATGTTATCTTCCATTTGGCAGATGAAGTGAACCTCAACTTACTGCTGTTCTGATAGTATGGGCCGTTGGTCCAAATGAACAGAAAAACAGTAAGATGGCTATACCTTGAAGTATGTACCCTTGTATGGTATCCATCCGTTCAGCTAAAAGGCTGACTGGTGGGATACTGTATGGATGCTGCCTTTTGTGCCCATTGTGAAAGAGATTCTCAGTTGGTGCTATTCTTATTGAAATGACACAGGAGATATAACATTACTGGAACAGGTTTATACTAAACAGGAGTAGCAGTAGATCTAGTAGAGAAATTGAGTATTCAGGGTGCAATAATAAGGCATAAACACAGCACTTAACTGAGACCAGTAGGTTCCAAAACAAAAAGACAATTTGTGGCCAAACTCACTCTGGTAATGAAGGTGCATGTATAGGTGCTGATTGGTATAGGAATCTAGACTAGGGAATAGGGAATCTATTTTGTCACACATAAAAGAATGGCACAGTCTATCCCTGATAGACATTAGGGTGAAGACACACAGAGCTACTCAGTAGCAGCTACTTTTTCATGGCTACTAAATGCCAGAAAATACCCTGCCATAGACAATACTGAGAATTACCCCGGTTAAAACACCCATAGAGACAATTATCAGTAAATGATCAGAACTGTATATTTTAGTAGCTGTAACAAGTAGCTGCTACTAGTAGCCCCATGTGTCTTCACCCTTACTGCTCACCCTACTGGAGTAGCAAGTTAAGTACAGAATTTCCAGAGGGGTCAAATGTAGGGTCCATATGTGAGCAGCACAAGCTTGACTGCAGCAGATATGATTCTGTGCTTCACTCTCTGTTTTTAAAAACCACACAGAAACATTCAGGTTACAATGTGGAATGTCAGTATGACTTTAAGAGCATTTGAATGAACCCAACTGTCTGTACATCAGTGTCCAACTAGCTGGAAAGAAATGCGCTAGACACAAGTTTGGTCATGCCGTGGTCCAATATTTACAGATTGAATTTACCACTTGCCATATGGTTATGTCACAGAAGAAAGCAGTGAGAAATTCCATTTAGACAGCTCATTTGCAAAACACTGGGCTTTGTTTGTTGTGTGCAGTTTCACATTGTTGTTTCACATAAATGATAGCTGTGAGGATTTGCATTGGGCGCAATTACAAAGCTAATACACCCTGTGCCCTAACCAGGTATTTTTGGCTGCCTATAGGTTACATCGCTATCCACACAGCCTCCCCTCAAATGCATTGTAAATGCGTTCATATTCTAACAGTGTCCCACCGATTGGCTCGTGGAGTAAATAGTCGCTTGTGGCTGTAAACGCTATAGCCACCTTTCCATTATTACATCTGAATGATAAGAACGGCAGTAAGGTCAATGGCACGCGTTGGCGTATTGTCAGCCTGAAAAAGCATGAAAAATCACAGCTGATATTCACTAACAAATGCAGTCTTGTGAACCCGGGCCCATTCAGTGCTTCCAGGGTTCTTAAAGGAATACTGTCATGGGGAGACATGTTTTTTCAAAACACATGAGTTAATAGAGCTTCTCCAGCAAAATCCTGCATTGTAATCTGTTTTTCAAAAATGCAAACAGATTTTTTTATATTTAATTTTGAAATTTCACATGGGGCTAGCCATATTCTTTATTTCTCAGGGTGCCATAGCCATGTGACCTGTGCTCTGATAAACTTAAGTCACACTTTACTGCTGCGCTGCAAGTTGGAGTAATACCCCCCCCTCTCAGCAGCCAATCAGCAGAACAATGGGAAAGGAGTAAGATAGCAGCTCCGAGTAGGTATCCGAATAGCACTCAATAGTAAGAAATCCAAGTCTGGCTTGGGACTCCTCCAGTTACATGGGAGTAGGAGAAACAATATGTTACCTGAAAGCAGTTCTAATGTGTAGCGCTGGCTCCTTCTGAAAGCTCAGACTCAGGCACAATGCACTGAGATGGCGCCTACACACCAATATTACAGCTAAAAATATATTTGTTGAATAAAATGTTAAATGGCAGAGTGAATTATTTGCTATGTAAACAGTGTAATTTAGAAATAAAAAGTATACCATAAAAATCATGGCAGTATCCCATTAACCATTCTGACAAGTCTATGTAGGCAAATAACAAATTAAGTGACTGTATTGTCATCAGACAGGAAACTAAAATAATACGGCTTTCTTCTCTGCCTCCCCATTTTCAGTTATGGTATCTCCTTGATCAGTCTAAATAAATCCTAGAATTTTGTCCCTGCTATGGAAAGCCCTATACATCTACACAGCAACACTCCCTTATGGTTTTAAATGGGCCTATATTAAAATTTGAGGTTTATGGGAAAGAAAAAAAAAAGTCTGGACAGAAAGAAAAAAAGATAGTGGGCAATTAATTAAATGAATTAAAGTCAATTATGTTTAACTGATTAAGCCATGGGATTTTTCTGCTGTACACTGGTATATGGACCGCAAGCAATATGGAAACTCCCATTCCTACAGATACATTTAAAGAAAGAATATTCTTTGCAAATAAGTTATAGTAATACTGTGTGCCTTTATTTAACACTGTGACAGGATTTCAAGAGAGTCTGACTGTGGAACTATAGGAGACGGAATGGAAATGACACATGGAAAAAAAAACCCTAGATGCAATGAAAATTGTAAAATCTCAGCAACAGACGACTCGCTGACCACAAGCGTACAATTACCCCTGAGCACAGGTCATATTTTTAGATCATAAAGGAAGTAATCTTCATTTTCAATAAAATTTGATAGAAGAGATTTGAAGAGAGATTAAAATGCATTCCTTGAGTGCAAATTAAAACCATTCCTTAAAGGCACGGGACTGCTTGAAAAAGAGCTTTATTTTTCTGTTGCAGAGTAAGGTATTTTATGAACCACACTTCCTGTGTATTAAAGGGCTCTGTTGGAAAGATTATTAAGTATCTGGGGATCAGATCCAAATTACTCCGGTGTAGCCCAAGTGTAGAGGGTATGAAACACAGTAGGCAAATATTAAAGGGGTTGCTCACCTATTAACTTATAACATATTCAAGAGTGATTTTCTATCAATTTGCAATTACATTTTTTTTAATGATTTAACTTTTTAATAGGTCTCCAGTTTGTAATTTCAGCAGCTATAAGGTTATATACCATAGCTATATACCAATGCACAATAACACACAATTAATACAGTGTATAGATAATGATTTACAGATACCTGCCTGTTCACTATCCTAATCCATAAGCATGGGTATTGATATGAAGTTGGGGGTTTCCTATAACAGCCTTACTCTTTTGGTGCAGTTTGTTGCATTAATGTTTATATTTGCTCCCACGCAATCATGTGATGTTGGGTACTGAAGCTGGCCAATCACATCTGGATCATAGTTGGTGGTCCAGTTCATCCAGCAGCTGTTCACCTGGGTTGAGGTCCGGGCTTTTTTAGGCTAATCAAGTTCTTCTGCCCCCATCTAAGCAAATTAACTCCATTCCTGCCTTGCTTTGTGCAGGAGTTCATTATCGTGCTGAAACAGGTAAGGGCCTCCCCCCTAAAACGCTGACACGATGGAGCAGTTGTCATTGTAGACTGTAGAATTAAGTTGCTTGCACCAAGAAAGGGGCCATTGCTGAACCATAAAAAACAGCCCCAGATGTTACTTTCCCTCCACCAAACTTTACACTTTCTCCTGGCATCGGCCAAACCCAGACTCGTCTGTCAGACAGTGAAACACAATTCATCACTCTAAAGTGTTTCCATTGCTCCAGAGTCCAACGGTAGCACCCTTTACAATTATCAAGCGTACAACTGTCAGGCCCTGGCACTGCACATGGTGATGACAGGTTTGTATGCGGCTGCTCTCTCATAAAAAAAAAATTATCCATAATCCTGACAAACAGTTCTTGTGCTGACTTTGCTTCCGTAGACATTTTGGACTTTGGCAGCGAGTGTTCAAACTGAAGATGTGTGATTTCAGAAGGGGTGTCTGGATTTTTATGGCCAGAGTATATGTATTATTGAACATTTATGGAAAAATAAAGTCTATGTATAATATCTCTTTAAGAAGGAATGTTTTCCATTTTTAAAGGAGAAGGAAAGGTGTAGGCACCCACTCAATGATTAGAATGGCTTGAGACCCTGGTCCAGTCCTTCTGTTTGCTGAAAACCACCCAGACCTGAGGTACTTCTCTAGAAGTTCCGTGCCGCCATCTTCTTCTGTCTCTCAAGGATCCCTCATAAACTATTTACGTAGCAGTGTGAAAAGCCAAACTTCTAAGCAAAAAATACTGTGCATATGGACCCTGCCTGGGGACAAACAGGGACCCACGAAGAAAAAGAACTATAGAAGTACCCCAGACTGGGCATTTTTCAGCAAACAGAAGAACCAGGGCCACTATAATAACTGGGCGGAGCATCTGCCTGGGGCCCTTTGATTTGGGGGTCACGCTGTGCCATCTTAGCCCTACCCACCATGCCACTGCCCCCTTTCATTCACCATTGCGCCCCCTGTTTGTTTTATTTTTTTAGGAAAAAAATCCAAGATGGCCATGCGTTCCATGAACACATTGTCATTTTGGATTGTTCCACACAAGTTTAAACCAGGCAAAGAGAGAGAAGAAGAGAAAGAAAGTGCCGACTATCTTTTGAGCATGAAGAAACTTTACTCTTGGTATTCTGGTGGTACAAGTGTAGGTAATGATTTCGATCTACTGATCTTACTGGAATGTATGGAATTAGTGAAGTGCTCATTGGCTATTTTCAGTGCCATGTGTGGAGTTAATGGGGTGCTAATCTGTCACACATCTAGGGTAAATATGCTTGTTATCCATTTTGTGTAGTTATCATACTGGCACTTCTGGGTTATGTTTTGGTAATATGGGTGTGGTATTTAGGGATGTGGCATATAAGTCAGGATGGTCAGGATAAGCAGGATAAAGGGGACCCACCCAGGGCTAAACAAAATCTTACAGTGACCCTGAGAAGAACCAGTCCAGTGTCAGAGGTAAGTGATTATAATAACTGTGGGTGTCTAACATATTGCCACCCCCTCCATGCGATTGTACCTTTCCTTCCCTAAACCTACATGAATCAGTAACGGGTTTCTAGAGCTGTCCAATAGTACCTAGCCGGCAAGACTTAGCAGCAGCCTGGCATAACCTTTACCAGATTCTTCAGGATGAGTCTCAGGGCAAAGTAATAGGAAAAATAAAAATATTTAGTATGGCTTCCTTCTTTTGTTGGCAGCATATCTGTGCAAAATATATATATTTTTTTAATATAGTTAGGCAAAACATGTAATCAATACAGGCTGGAGTGAGCAGATGTCTTACAAATTAGCCAAATTCCTCCTTTGCAACTCTTACTGAATGGAGGAAGTTGAGTTCTGACTATTATGTTAGACATCCACTCACTCCAGCCTTTATAGATTACAATTTTGGCTAACTTTTTATACAAGAAACTTTTGATTTTGCACAACCTATTTACCCAGTTTTATTATTACACTGAACTGTTCAGTTAAGAAGGACCTCCCCATGCTGCTGAAAGCACAGTAAGGATAAATCAGTGTTATAATGGGATTAAATTTAACCTGTGGAATATTACCATTAAATGCTTGTGTACTGCCACAACAAGTGATCCATAGACATGATCTCATCTCAGTCAGTACTCTACAGCTGTTTTGCTTTATTCATTCATTTTGCTAGTGGGATTGGTGCCTATGACTGTATTTATAGCGCAAGGCATGACATATAACTGCCTTTGTGCAAAAGGTTTCAAAGAATCTAAGAGACCACTGTGGAGCTTTACTACAAGTATATCATTATATTGTTAAAATTCAGTAGGTCACAAAAATTTCAATATCTTCTTACTTCAATACTTTAATGCATGGATGGGAATCAAAAGTACTTTCTATTTTTGCTGATGATACTAAATTGTACAAAACTATAAGTTCCATGCAGGATGTTGCCACTTTGCAGAGCGATTTGACAAAATTCGAAAACTGGGCAACTAACTAAAAAATAAGTATTGTTAGGTGCATAACGTATTGTTGTGCCCTTTGATAGAAATGTGAGTTATACACTAAATGGTAGTGTGTCGGGGGATCCTTAACTGAAAAGGATATTGGAATTTTTGTAAAAAACAAGTTGTCTAATTCCAGGCAGTGTCATTCTGTGGCTACTAAAGCAAATAAAGTGCTGTCTTGTATAAAAAAAAGGGCATTGACTAAAGGGATGAAAACATAATTTTGCCCCTTTATAGGTCCCTGGTAAGGCCTCACCTTGAGTACGGGGGGCAGTTTTGGGCTCCAGTCCTTAAGAAGGATATTAATGAGCTGGAGAGAGTGCAGAGACTGCAACTAAACTGGTAAAATGGAAGATTTAACTATGGTGGTAGATTGTCAAGGTTGGTGTTGTTTTCGCTAGAAAAAAAAAGGTGGGAAAGGATTACCCTGTACAAGTACATTAGAGGGGATTATAGGCAGATAGCGGTGTTCTTTTTCCCCATAAAAATGATCAGGGCACCTGAGCCCCCCCCCCCCCCCCATCCTTTAGAACAACAGAAATTTCAATTGAAGCAGCGTAGGGGGTTCTTCATCACAAGGGCAGTGAGGTTGGGGAATGCCCTTCCTAGTGATGTTGTAATGGCAGATTCAGTTAATGCCTATAAGAGGGGCCTGGATGAGTTGTTGAACAAGCATAATATCCAAGGCTTTTGTGATACTAAAATCCACAATTAGTTTTGATATTGGTATATATAGTGTATATATAGGTCTGTATAGGTATATGTACACATGTTACCTGGGGGTTCGTATGGAGGGGTTGAACTTAATGGGACTGTGGTCTTTTTTTCAACCCCACTAACAATGAATTATTGTCCAGAACCAGAAATTAACTGGTTCTGGACAATAATTCATTGTCCAGAACCAGATAATTTCAGTACTGCAAGCCAAATGTAATGTGGCTTTTGATAAATTATCCTAATTAAAGTAGCAAACTGTATCACTTCCGTGCATCTGTGCCCAGAGCAGCCTTTACCTGAGCCTAAGTTTGCTTATGTACTGTGCTATCAACTGCTTAATTATATTTCTGAATGGCTTATACCTGAAGAGAAATAAAAAATAAACATAGAAAGGTATCAGGGTTACTACAATTTAAATTTAAGGTTGGCAGCAGGGTTGCAAAGAGCTTATGCTTCTCTCTCATATAGTTGAGGGCTATTAAGGACTCCCAGATAGCCCAGCCACACATACCCACCAGAGATCCATGTGATTCACATACATAACCTTCTGGAGTAGCCAATGTGTACAAAGTCTGCAGGCCATTTACTCTAATAATCATGAAAGTATTTCTGAAAATCTGTCCACATTCCAGCCAATGAGTGATGGGTATGACGTACACACTAATGTCAAGCACGAAGGAACTTCACTGTGTAAACACAGGCAGTCCCCGGGCTTTCATTTGCAGTCCTCTGTCCCCCCTTCCATGTGTCCTTACATAGTTTTTGTGTATGGATGTGCTGTGTATTAAATAAATTGTGTACTCCCTAGATTTATTTTGATTGTAATTTTAGTAGCAGTTTCACTTTAAGACAAGTTCTGTATTGAGCAGATGGCAACATTCCAAGCCACTTTTTAGGATTTGAGGACACATTAACTTTTGTGGAACAAACCCATATTATAAATTATTTCAGTAATTGAGTAATATGCTTTGTGCACCAAGGAAATCTAAACAATGGGTTTAATTATCCCATGCCTGATTAACCCTGTGCAACATGTTGGCACGGATACCTACATTGTTTCTAAGAAGCGGGGCTGGGTCTGATTATTAAAGCAGTTGCACCTTCACATACCAGAGGTCTGTTAGAACATGAACAACAAAGCTCATATCATGTTATCAAAATATGGTAACAGTAATGAATTATCTTGTATCCAGCCGATTGCCAATTTAAACATCTGCAGAACACAGGAGTGATATTAGCTGTATTATCTTAGCAGCACAGAACAGAGCAACCGGTGTCAGAACAGAGCCTTCAGTAGTGTCATAGATTCCCTCAAGACATTTATTTGTAGTGCAGCAATAGCCGAAAGAGAACAAAGACGGTAAAATATAGGGGAAATTTTCTGTGCACACACAACTTGCCCTCTCTGCATTTATACCTATTGCCATGTAGCTTGCACAAGCAAACATGTCTAAAGATAAATATAATATAAAAAGATGTAATATAATCTCTCACATTAAGCTGGCTGTACCTGTACCTTACTAATATGTGGGTCATGGAAACTATGACCTGCACCAGACCCTAACTCACCCCTTGGCTTGCCATCCCACCGGCGATTTACATTCTTGCCAGTGGGATGGCATTGTGGTGAGATTAGTCGCCCACAGCAATGAAGACTTGCTACTAGTAGCTCAGTACGTCTTCACCCTAGAGCAAATTGGAGCAGAAGAGAGGCTTCTCTGCCTGAGCTTATATGCTGGCCCAAATAAGCAGTAGCCTCATTAAGCCATTGGCAGCAATGTTTCAACACTAGTTGCCCTTTTATACAGAAAATTAATTTAATAAAAAAAAAAAATGTATGCTATGTTGTTAGATATACAGAAACAAACCCTTTTATGTTGCTTTAGCTAATAACCATTGGAAGGCACACAATCTTCCTGCAGGCTCTTACTGTTTGTTAGTATGAAAGTGGAATATTACAAAGTTTGCATGCCATGAACAGTTATTAGTAGAGCTGACAAAAGTTGCCAGTGCTTATTTGTTTTAGAGCAACCCAAAGCCTTCTCACAAATAAAAACTAAATGCCATTGTAAATATTGCCAATGGGCTTAAAACAAAAGTACACCATTGTGTGGGCAACCAGAACAGCAATAAGGATAAGGATTTGTGTGAATAATAACTCAGTGCCTCAAATGTTTGTTAAAAAAATACAGAAGGTATAATGAGATTCCTAATAAATATCCCAACAATCATATATAATACTTCAGAGCAGTAGCACATGCACTTTTTATCACCAAATCCAAAATACAAGAGGGTTGTTTTTTTCCTTTTATTTAAATACTACCCATCTACCCATCAGTAGTGAACCTGCCATTACCTGATCCTTTTTTTTCCGGACCCATTCTTTGCGCTGTTCCTCTGCCAACTTTTTTTTCATTTCCTTCTGCCGCTGTTCTTTTAAGCGTTCTTCCTCTTGTTTCAATTCCTAAAGAAAATAATGAATAAAGGATATAAACCCAGACTACAATCCTACCGCCTCAAAGCTTCAGCAAACAGTTCCCTCTTCTCTTCCATTTTCACTATGACCATTAACACTTAAATGATTGCTCCCATATTCTTATATTATGGCACAGTACTTCATTTGCACCAGAGTTTCAGTGGCAAAGATTTATGGGGGACATGCGCATGGGCTAAAGAACATCCAATTTGATTGCTATTGTCAAATCGTACAAAGTAGTCAGGCAGTCTGTAGCTAGCTTAGAGTTATGGCACCTAGCTACCCACACTCTACTGATATATACTGTAGCGCTACCAGGGGAGACCCACTATACTTTTTATTCAAGTCAAGGGAAAGAGACATGCAATGGCATTGAGACTGTTGCTACAAGTAGTGCAATCAAAACTGCGTGCCATAAAATGTATTTTTCTTTTTCCTCATCTGATTTTAGAGCCAACAGTATGTCAAACACATGGCATTCTTTCTTGTGACTTTCAGCTCCCAGCATGGAATTCTTGCTGATGAATTTAATAACCACCATTCATTGCAGCTTTGACAGTGAATGATTTCATGTAAATGCAACTTCACATTTGACTAATATATGTAAGCAGAGGCATAACTAGTGGGCTCCACAAAGCTTATGTTTATTTCAGCGCAAACAAACCTACCTCAGAGATTTTCCTCTGCAATTCAATGCGCCCTTCTTTTTCTTTATGCAGCAGCCATGCCTCCCAGGGAGTGAGGTTCAAGTTTTCCATAGAGTGTTCCTCTGTCTGGCTGTGCCTTCCTTTCTCTGGGGTCCCAGGAGCTCTGCAAAATATTTAGTCTTGCTAAATATGAACCTTACTTACGTGACTTATCCATATTTATTGTGCCCCAAAGGAAGTATTGGCAGCAACCCACCAACAAGCAATGATTAATTATATGCTGCTGCATAAACTAGTCCATGTCAACAACCAGTTACAAAACATACAGGGGAAAATATTCTTATGAAGATGGAACATTTCCACATTCATTTTAATATTGGGCAGTGAGAAGACACAAGTTATTTCAATAATATAAACCCTGTCTTGTGCTGCTTCTGCCTCACAGGATGCTGAGAGTAAAGAAAAAGTGCCCAGTACAACCAGCAACACACTATAAAGTGGTTAAGTGTAAATAAGACATAGTGGAATGTGTTTATCAACACTGGTGACAAACAAATCTAGTTGCTGATTGGTTATAATGGGCAACATCACTTGTAGTGTTTGTCTCCAATGTTAATAAACACACCCCATTGTGTAATAAAATGCCCTTTTTTTGTCAAATCAAAACATTTGAAGCATATTAAGTGCCACACAACATGGCGGCACTGTAACCAACTTACATACAACAGCTGGGCTACCAGGTTACAATAAATTTATGGCATGATATAGTGGCCTTCTTTAGTGTTTAGCTGATCATACATGGCCTTTAACCAAACTGTCAAGCATTATTATGTATGGAAGCAATACTGACATACTACTGTCAGCATCAACTGGATCACAGTCAAATACAACTTCTATACTATATCTCTAAGCAACAAAGCAATGTAGAATTGCTAGCTAGGTGACAATATGCAGGGCCATTCAGACCAAGTCAGCAGCATATCTGCCTGCATATAGGAGTCTAAGAAATTTAGCCAGATGGCAATAGAGCAGTTATAAAAGTCCTGTTGTGACGGAAATCAGCTGGTTGATGCAATCCTTGGCCTAACAGCCTGCAAACTGTCCCCATTATGCAATCATTTAGCCCTTGGGCCAAATGTATGTATGTGTGCATATATATTTACCTATGTTTGCCAGCTGCATTATTGTCTTTAAGTCTCTGCAAATCTGAAGTGACATCTTCAACATCACTCTCATAGCTTTCGTGGTATATTGGGGATAAGAGGGAAGAAGTTGAATCGGCAGAAACACTGAGATCATGGCCCCGGCTGGGGGCTCTCCTTTCTGTTTTAACCAGGCCATGTGGGGTAGAATGAGAGCGAGAGGGCGCAGAGTCAGACAAACGCTTGTTGACTGGAGAACAAGACATTTCCTTGGCACCTAAACTGAGGGGAAAAGATTTGTTATTACAAACAAAGCAGGGTTAGTAATGAGGGATATAGGACAATAGGATAGAACCTGGCAAAATAATGGGCAATTGGTGGGATCCATCTGCCAAAAACAGAAAATAGATGTGACAGTTTCTGGCCTAACCAAATGAAAGTTTATTTATTCAATAAGTTTATATATTTAATGATGTACATGTGTTTCTTAAACCTATTATTTATTCCTCATACTCATACTGAGAGTGAATGGCAAATCTCCCCTGTTCTAACGGGCTGATTGCAGCACAAGTCAGCAATATGCAATGCATTGCAGACACAGAGTTTGGTTCCAGATAACAGATCCCATACCTGTATTGCAATACATTACAAGCACCTGTGACAGTCAAAGGATGCCTAAGCCCCACACAGCATAAATCCATAACATAAATGGGTAGTTCATTTAAATTAACTTTTAGTATAATGAAAAAAGTGCTATTCTGAGACAATCTGCAATTGGTCTTTTTTATTATGTGTTTTTGTAAATTATTTAGTTCTTTGTTCAGCAACTCTTAGTTTGAAATTATAACAGCTATCTGGTTGCGAGGGTCCAATTAAACCTAGCAACCAGGCAGCAGTTTAAAAGAGATAGAATTATGAATAGAGGAGGGCCTAAATAGAAAGAGAAGTACTAAAAAGTAATAATAATAAAAAAAATTGTAGCCTCCCAGTACAATTGATCTTTGGTTGCTGGGGTCAGTGTCCCCCATTTAAATGCTGTAAAGTGGCAGAAGAAGGTGGCAAATTAATTTCAATTTTCAATCTGAAAGTAACCACTCCTTAAAGCATAGGGCCCCTGCACAACTGCACTGCAACTGGTGAACACAAACCAGACTCTATGTGCAATGAAAATCCGGGTATATAGATATAAGTCAGACATCTCTGCTTTTCTTCATTCTGGCTAGGAGCGTGCACAAAAGAGTGAAACTTAGATGAAAAACGACAACTTTTCTACTCCACTGAGTAAATGCAGAGAAATCACTGCAAAAGGGCGTCTACAGAAATAAACAGTGCAGGTTTTGGGGTTTTTCAGTGGTTTTAACTTTTTTTTTTTTTTGTTCAATACATATCACTTCTAGATGATTGACAGATGTGCTTCTGTCTCATTGGCTGTTGTAGTGTCTCTCAAAAGCTATGTTTCTAGGCTGCATAACAATACTTTTACTGCAAGTTCACTTGCCCAGCATGTCTCCCAGGGGTTTAATTGGCCTATCAGCTCTCTGCCTTGATAATTACTTCAACACTAAAATGTAAAATTAAAAAAAAACTAACAGAGCAGTATATTACCCATAGCAGTCTGCCAAGACAGGAGTAGCCAAAACCTCACTGATGTGCTACAATTACTAAAGCCCATATGGCAGCACTCAGAAATTGGTGATTCTGGCTAATTAGCAATTTGAATTTTTTTCACTGATCATATGTAGAACCATATTACTGCCCAACTGGAGTTTTTTATTTTTTGGACAATAATCTCAACTGCCCCAAGCTCCATTATATTACCGCAAAATACTGTTAGGGCTGTGGCACACAGGGAGATTAGTCGCCCGCGACAAATCTCCCTGTTCGTGGGCGACTAATCTCCCTGAAATGCCATCCCACCAGCGAAAATGTAAATCGCCGGTGGGATGGCATTCGCGGCGGCGCGATTTCAGTGAATTATTTCAGGGATGGCATTTCGGGAGATTATTCGCCCGCGAACAGAGAGTTTTGTCGCGGGCGACTAATCTCCCCATGTGCCAGAGCCCTTAGACAGCAGCTAGAAAAATGAAACTTGTCACCACTAGTTAGCAAACAAGGTACAATCACTCAATGTGAGATAAGGCTAATGGCCGACACGGGGCTTTTCTGCAGGCCGAGAATTAGCCCCAACACTGACATTAGCTTTCTTATTTGCCTGGAGCTGGAAGCACTGTCAGCCTGTGTACAGGCACCCGCAGTGGATATCGGCGCTTAAATGCAAGAGTTTATATTATGGAGTGAATATCGTCCACATGTGCGCACACCCAGGCCGACACAATAGCTCCAGGCGCAGTCAGACGAAAGCTAATGTCAGCGTTAGGGATGATTGACGGCCTTGCACTTTCCCACAGGTGGAGATCAGCCCCAGTGTGGCATTAGCCTAAGGTGCAAAGGGGCTGTTTACTGACACTCTACAGGGTTTAACCCTCTTACTGCCAAAGGGATTTCGCATTCATGTAGGTGGTATTGCTCTATGATTAGATTTTGTGATCTTTTAATTTAGGGGCATTCCTGGGGGTGACCTAGGAAAACTATACAGGTATGGGATCCTTTATCTGGAAATCAATTATCTCAGAAAGTTCCGAATTACAGGAAGGCCATCTCCTATAGACTCTAAGTTGATCAAAATAAAGGTGGCCATACACGCACCGATATTATCGTACGAAACCTCGTTTCGTACGATAATCGGTGCGTGTATGGCATGTCAGCGAGCCGACCGATATCGCAGGAAGCTGCTGATATCGGTCGACTCGCCGATCGGCCAGGTTAGAAAATTTTGATCGGGCGCCATAGAAGGCGCCTGACCAAAATTCTCCCTTCAGAGCTGAATCGGCAGAAGGAGGTAGAAATCCTATTGTTTCTACCTCCTTACCTGCCAATTCAGCCCTGAATGGTGTGTGGCGGATCTGACGATGTTTCGTGCGACCGACGGTCGTACGAGACATCGTGAGATCGCCACGTGTATGGCCAGCTTAACTCACATTTAAAAAAAAAAAAAAAAAAAAAAAAAAAAGGATCTCCTTTTTCACTGTAATAAAACATTACAGGTATGGGATCTGTTAATCCAGAATTCCGTAAATTGGATCTCCATACATTAAGTCTGCTAAAAATAATTTAAACATCAAATAAACCCAATAGAATTGTTCTGCCACCAATAAGGATTAATTCCATCTTAGTTGGGATCAAGTACATAGTACCATGTACTTGATCCCAACTAAGCTATAATTAATCCTTATTGGAGGCAAAACAATCCTATTAGATTTGAATTTAAATGATTTTTTGTACACATGAGGTATGGAGATCCAGAACAACCAGACCCTTTATCTGGAAACCGCAGATAACAAGTCCCATGCCTGTATCGTTTTTTTCAGGACAAAGTAAGCTTTCAATATATGCTGGAATTTCTTGTAATACCACTTCTGTAACAAGATACAGGCTTCTAAATATCTAAAAATTCACACAGAAACTCATGGTAAAGTGTACTTGCAGGAAAAAAAAAGTTTTTTTATTAGCAACTGTATATTAGTTTCAATATTAATAAATCTGCCTCAAGGTGGCCATACACTTCTCCACTTATGGGTGGGCAATATCTGGCTAATTCGGTCGTTAAGCCCTGGGGCCAAACGATCGAATTAGAGCGACAGGTATAGGAGTCCGCCGGTTCAGGGACCGCATCAACGATATAACTAAATTTTTAAACCTGCCTGTTTCGAGATCTGGCCGTATTCAGAACAGATGTCGGTCGGCCAGGCCCGTTGTTAGTGCCCATACATGGCCTGATAAACTGCCCAATCGGCCAGAGGGACCAATATCGCAGCTAGAATCAGCCCGTGTATGGGCACTTTTACACAGACTATTAATGTGCGGGTTAACAAAAAGTCCAGCCTGTACCTGACTCTAACCCACCTGCTCCCAATCCAAAACAAACACAACCTGTTGCCCGATCGTTACTTATAAAAAGAGACAAATAAATATCTAATATACAATAAAAAATAATTAAAAAAAAAAGATTCTCTTACTTGTTTGATATTATTAGATGATAGGTGTATAAATAAGGGGTATTTAGCAAGCTCCCTAATGTCTGGTTTTGATCATGGCTGTCTGGCCTCAGTGTACTGATTGGCCAGGGCCTATTTTGTATCCCAGAGCAGCAGCTGATGGGAAGATGCTTTTAATTCTGCATGGACAGGGGAGGGTGGGGCGGAGCTTGTTGCTTAGAGACATAACTGCAAAGGGGTAGCCACTCCCATTTAGAAATCACCGGAACTCTTTCTCAGAGAAAACATCTTAACTACCTGCCACATTATTTAATTGTAACTAAAGCAGGGGTCTCAAACTCGCGGCCCGCGGGCCATTTGCGGCCCTCGGTACAATATTTTGTGGCCCGCACCAACGCCTTCTCAAAAGCAATGAATGGATCGCGATTTTTATTGCGATTCAAGGGATAATGCAAGGCGTGGCGGGCGGGAGCTGCTGATTGCGGAAATGACGTTATGCCATCATAACAGTTATTATGGGAAGACGTTCTGTGTGCACAATTAGCTGCTAAGGAGCTAATTGTGCACACAGAACGTCTTCCCATAATAACTTATGATGGCATAACGTCATTTCCGCAATCAGCAGCTCCCGCCCGCCGTGCCTTGCATTATCCCTTGAAAGCCATTTTTTTTGTGAAATCCCTTATGCGGCCCAGCCTCATCCTGACTTTGCCTCCTGCGGCCCCCAGGTAAATTGAGTTTGAGCCCCCTGAACTAAAGTATTTATGATAAAGAACTACAGGTAAATGGTCTATTATCCAGAATTCTTGTGACCTGGACTGTTCCGTTTAAGATCTGTATTTACATCACCTTAAAGGAGAAGGAAAGGCAAAGTCACTTGGGGGTGCCAAAATGTTAGGCACCCCCAAGTGACTTGAATCGCCTACCTTTTCCCCCGGGCTGGTGCCCCTGTTAGGAGAAAACAGCCCCAGCCCGGGGTACCTGCAGCGCTTCCTCCTTCCTGTATCGCTCGCGCATGCGCAGTAGAGTGAATAGTGGAACTTTAACAGAGAACTCAGCATTTCACTCTACTGCGCATGCGCCTATTGTGTTAGTCGCAGCGAAACGGAGCCAGAAGGAGTAAGTGCATCGCTCCAGGTACCCCGGGCTGGTGCTGTTCTCTCCTAACAGGGGCACCAGCCCGGGGTAAAAGGTAAGCGATTAAAGTCACTTGGGGGTGCCTAACATTACAGCACCCCCAAGTGACTTAGTCTTTCCTTCTCCTTTAAGTCTGCAAAAAAAGAAAAACTCAATAGGATTGCCACCAATACAGGTTCATGCAGCTTAGTTACCATCAAGTATAAGCTACTGTCTTATTAATATTTTTAAACAGAACACGGGGTGCAGCGAAAATGCACAATGCTATTAGTTGCCGCGGCAACCATTATAGTCTATGGGTGAAATATTTAATTAAAAGTCGCGACAACTAATCGCCCCGTGTGTCTTTGCCTTAGAGCTTTCCGGATAATGAGTTTCTGGATAAGGGATCTCACCTAAGATTTTCACCTCATTTATCCATTTGAAGAATTTGATTTTCACAATAGTTCCCCTTTAAAGCAGTGAGGTTGGGGAGACTACAGGCCACAGTACAATGGCATATGACAAGTGGCCCCCAATCTGTACAATGCAATGAACAAAGCCAGACCTGGGGTAGAGGCATAGATACAATAGTAGGCGAACCCACACGACTATAAGGGGGGGCACAGATGTGGGTACATGTTTTATTCCCTCAGATGAAGCACCTTAGTAATATTATTTCTTCACCACAGACACGCTTGCCCCACTACATGTAGCTAGGTATTGTCACCAGGCCGCAAATTAGGATCTCTGCTTCCACCGCATACAAATTGCTATTCACCCCCCACCCCCAAAATCGTGGGCTCCCCCAACATGGAGGTACGATCAGCATGGAATCCCGCTAGGAAGGGATGAGAGCAGCTCACCATGCAAAGGACGAGTGGAAGAAGCTGTTCCCTCTCTCACTCAAATGCTGCCGCCTCTGCCGCTGTTCCTGCTCGGTTACTAAGCGCCAGGACCGTTGCTGTGTGACGTCACCCAAGCTTGAAGGGCGGAAGTTTGGAAGGAAAGGGGCGGAGCTGGGAATGCCCTGTCAGTCCTGCTGTGTTTCCCGCCTCTGACTTTAACATTAGCTCCCGGCTGCCTCAGCCTCCTCCTCCCTCTGCACTGTACAGTATCACCTCCTCCCACTGCTATTAAAGTTTATAATCCAAAAACCCAGTAAAGGCTCATTATTAAAATAACAGAACCACATTCCCCATAATTCCAGGGCAGGCGGCCATAGGTTGCTGTCATCTGTGGGGTTGACAGCTGTTGAAAACAGCACAGGGCCCAGAGAACCAGCTGTTCATTAAAATGTCCCACATAATTAAACTATCAGTCCTGGTAATTAACTTGCATGATCTGTATCAATGTTTGATAAATCTTTTATTAGTAAGTGGAATCTGAAAAGTTGACACTGCTAGTTATTGCCTGTTTTTTGTGACCTTATACAGTAACGTGTGGGCTTTGTTTTAAATGATTAAAACAAAGTAATGGGAAAAAAATAATTGTCAAAAGGTAATAAAATCAACCATAATTAATAAATGTTTAGGTTCGGCTAGTTAGCGAGGCTGCCAAACAAGGGGCTGTTTTTCCAATATGCCCACCGTGAGGTTGCCAATATCAAAGCTGATCTGATTGCTGGGCCAATGATCGGATCACAATTGCAGCTATAGGCTAATGTCAGACGAGGCATCTGGCGTATATTTTCGGCAAGCGGAAAATCGCTTGCCGAAAATACGGCACAGGTAGGAGGCAATTTTCCACTTGCCAAAAATATACGCCAGACGCCTCGTCTGACAGCCATATAGGCCGCATCAACACGCAAATGTGGTCCTCGACCTGACAAACCAGGCAAATAGAGCCCACATTCCAGTCGGGACAAACAATTGTTTTGTTTTTTTCTGCAACAAGCCATGATCAGTACCGTGCAAATGCATAACAACTGAAAACTTGGACACAGCACTTTAGGTCCCAACATGGCCCCCTGCACCGGGAGCTCCCTCCTGGCACTGGTCGTTTACTGCTCAAGGTGGGCATTATTTTAAATAAAACAATATTGTTTCCCCCTACCTGAGTGCGCTTTTCTTTAACCATTTAAGTGCTACAGAACACAGGATCTACGTTCTGTGAAAAAAATGACTGAAGTGCCACAGTGCGATTTTAGGTGTTGTTCACTTGATTTTGTCCATAAAACTAATTTAGTCACGCTAAAATATTCAAACTGTGATTCTGACTGCAGATTATACTAGATGGAAATTTTTTTGGGATTTTAGCGATTTTATTGCATTCTGTATTGTTCTTTGTTACTTTTGCCCATGGAAATTTTGTCTGCTATCTGCCTCTGTACACCATATAGATTGGTTAATCTATGCATATTGAGCATCAAACTGTTCAGTAGACCCCTGGCGTTCATTATGAAATGTGGGGTATATAATGGGGTAAAATGCAAGCTTTGTGACGATTTTCAGAAATTTCATAAAAAATTTTATGTTTAGCATAGCCTTGTAGTTTGGTAGTTTGCAGTACAAAGATGTAGTTACCCATTTTTGTTTTGTCAGAATGTGTACTGTCAAAAAATATATGGTTTTCCATGGTCTCTGTACTGTTAGGGGGTCTTAAAGCACATAATACACATACCAGGGTGCTTATATTGCGGCGTTCAGCGCATCAGACATGAAAATCATATGCACTATTTTCATTTGGGTGTATCTGTACACCACATAGTTTGGTAAATCTATGTATATTGGTCATCAAACTGTTCGGTAGACCCCTGAAATTCATATTTAGAATGTTTTATGTTGATATGTTATGAAATGTGGGGTATATAATGGGGTAAAATACACGCTGTGTGATGATTTTTAGATATTATATAAAAACCGCTATGTTTAGCATAGTTTGGTAGTTTGCAATAGAAAGATGCATTTACCCATCTTTGTTTCATCAGAATGTGCTTTCAGAAAATATATGGTTTTCTAGGGTCTCCATACTGTTGGGGTCTTATGGCACATAATACACATCTCGGGAGCTTTTATTGCACCATTCAGAGCATCAGAAGTGAAAATTCATATGCACTATTTTCATTTGGGTGCCTCTGTACCCCACACAGTTTGGTAAATCTATGCATATTGGGCATCAAACTGTTCATTAGACCCCTGACATTCATATTTAGAATGTTTTATGTTGATACGTTACAAAATGTGGGGTACATAATAGGGCAAAATGCAAACTTTGTGACGATTTTCAGAAATTTCATAAAAACCATTATGTTTAGCATAGCTTTGTAGTTCGGTAGTATGCAGTAGAAAGATGTATTTACCAATTTTTGTCAGAATGTGTACTTTTGGTAAATATATGGTTTTCTAGGGTCTCTGTAGTGTTAGGGGTCTTATGGTACATAATACATATTCCGGGAGCTTATATTGCAGTGGCCATATTGCAGTGGCCAGAGCATCAGACACAAAAATTCATATACACTATTTTCATTTGGGTGCCTCTGTACCCCACATAGTTTGGTAATTCTATGCATATCGGGCATCAAACTGTTCAGTAAACCCCTAGCTTTCCTATTTAGAATGTTTTATGTTGATACGTTATAAAACTCGGGGTAAAATTCAAGCTTTGAGACAATTTTCAGAAATTACATAAAAATCAATACATTTAGTTTAGCTTTGCTGTTTGGTGATTATCCATACAAAGACATATTTACCCATTTTACATTTGGCACAATGTGCATTTTCTGAAAATATTCTGAATTTTCTGAAATCTGGGGTCAACTTACTTATTTACCACTTTTACAACATATTTCTACCACCAAAAAATACACTGCCTGATTTTATATGCCATGAAATATGTATGCACTAACGTCCTTTTGAAAGTAAATGCCCTATGCACAATGGGTATCAAACTGTTCAGTGGACCCTTGGCTTTCATATTTAGGATATTTTTTCTTGGTACATTATGCTATGTGGGAGATACGGTGCTTGAAAGTGGAAGGTTGGATGCGATTTTTAGTTATTTCATCAAAACAGACAATTTTGGGAAAGCATTGTGCCTCTGTAGTTAGGAGTGAAAAGACATGGGTGCCAATTTTGAATTCACCCAAATGTGTACATTCTAAAAATATATGGTTTTTGGGGGTCAAAGTATTTTTTTTTAATCTTTACCCCACAAAAATGCAGTAAATGCTATGAATTTTCAGTAGCTATATGTATACACTAACTTCCTTTTGGGGTCTCTAAATGCCAGATACTTTGGTAATCCTATGCACAATGGGCATCAAAGGGGAAGTTAATCCCATCATTGTTTTCTGTTTCACCCAGTTTCAAGTGAAACTACACATTATTGTTTTTCAAGGATCAGGATCTTGGAAACGAGCGACCGTTTCAACTTGAATTTTGCAAGTCTTAACAATACTTTTGGCTCGAAAAATTTGTGATTTGTGAACGTAAACTCGAAATCTTTCTATTGTCACAGCATTATTGTGACAATTCTTAGATACAACAATGATCAGGTTTTAATTCGAATATATATATATATGTCGAGTTTATAAGAAGTGTAGAAAAAAACTAATTTTAGTAAATCTGCCCTTAGTGAAAGTATAACCATAAATAATCTGGATTTGTGAGCAGTATATTATTATTGGGTATTTAAATGAATGAAAAAAAGTGATGATTGACTAATTACAACAATGAATACAATTAGAAATAATAAAGAAATGCAGCTGAGAATATGCTATCCATTATTTCCACAGAAATGGCCCAATGGGGCATTACCTAACGCAACAAAAGAAGAACGCACTGGAGTTCCGTATTATATCACCTGTGGTTTCTTTACATGTTGTGTTGCAGAGATCAGTTACATGTACAGACCTGAAAATGTTATCAATGCCCGGAGCCAAAGAGCCTTTTCACTACATTGGGCTTTTTATCCCCTACTCACATAGAAATTTACTCAGACAAAGGAGAATACAGAAAATATAGAATTTAGAAATCCTTTCTGTGTCAGTGCCAACTTGGGGGTGTGAGAAAGGGATGTAGCTTTGTTCCCTCATAGAAATGTATTTCTTAAGTGTTTTATGCAGATTATGGAACAAACAACATTAATTTCTCATTCAATTAAATTTCTTCTATTTAAGGTGCCCATACATTCATGCTTTCTTATGATATTCAGGGCATGTATGGTGGATTGACAAGGCAATGATATTGGCAAAAGCCTTGGCTATTGGTCGTCTCATTGATTGAGAAGGTTTGAAAATTTTGATCGGCTATATGCTAATGCTGAATCATCAGAGGTAGAAATCTATTGTTTCTACCTGCATATCTGGCAATTCAGCTCTTAATGTTTGTGGAGTGGACAATCTTTCCCTGTTATTGTAATGTTTATGGCCACCTTTACACAAGGTTTGCCTGTGTCTCATAGATTCTTAGACATAAGGGCACTGTTTCTTTTGCTAGTAACCTGAATAGTAGTTCTCACTCATGTAAGCACGAATATGCCAATAGATGAGGCTGGTAGCATTTTGCTATGTTTTGCTGAACATTTATATAAAAAAGAAAGATAAAATTCAGCATATTTCCATTTAAATAGAAACTAAATAATGCATTCCATTTCATACAATAGAACATTTTTCCAGCATTTAATTAATATATACAGATGAAGTGGACCTAAAGGGGTTATTGACCTTTAAGTTAATTTTTACTTTTGTATTGAATGGATAATTGTAAGCAACCTTTCAACTGGTCTTCATTTTTTCCTTTTTTTATAGTTTTTTTTATTATTTGCCTTCTTCTTTTGCCCCTTTCCAGCTTTCAAATGGGGTTCACTGACCCCGGCAGCCAAGCAAACTATTGCTTTGTGAGGCTGTAATTTTATTGTTACACTTACTTATTACTTAGATTTCTATTCAGGCCCTCTCCTATTCATATTCCAGTCAATGAAATCAATGCCTGGTTGCTGGGGTATAGCAACCAGATAGCTGTTGACATTTATTTTATTGAGAGACTAGAATATAAGTAGTCAGGCTGTTTCTTGGCCAGCTGATAAATGCAGGCCAAGAAATAGCCTGACCTCTTCCCTTTCCTCCGTGATGGTTCTTCAATTGCAGGCATGGGGTCGGCCTGGGCGCAGACACACAGTGGACTTTAGCATGAAAATGCATTTACTAGAAGGCCAATGCCATGCCTGCAGGTGCAGAAAAATCTGACGAACAACCTGGTCTGACTATAGCTTAAAGCAGTATTCCTCCAACTATGCAATTTTAACTATCTGGGCCCATAAGTATCCAGGGGTGCTGGGGTGGGGGTAATCTCAGTGTACAAGTTTAATGTAATCTGGGTTTGTAGAAAACTAACTTATTGGCAAAGCCCAGAAAGGGTGTTTCAGTAAAGTATAAATCACAAAAACGTGTTTTTGAGTGACTTGCCTGCACAATAACCAAAAGTTCATAATGTGACATCGCTGAACCATAATAGTTTGCGCATGTGCTTGAAATTCACCATTCCCCTTCATTTAGTTCAGATAGACAACGTTTATCACCCACCACCCAGTCTCAGATAGCGGTGATGCTGTATAGACTGCATGTGTTTGCCAGCTCTTGGCAGTAATGCCAGCTAACTCACCTATTCCAGGGGCACTGTTACCATGAGGCGAGTTGAGAAAGTCGCCTCAGGCGGCAGCTCCTCCAGAGTTACCAGGGGAGGCAAGAAGCTTCTCCTGGTAACTTTAAGAGCCAAATTTCCAGTTTTTAAAACGGAAATTCGCACCATTGCGCTCTCTACACTTGCAAAGTGAACCCCCCCCTCCGCGCTAAAGGTAAGCGAGGAGGGGGGCATCAGAGGAGCCGCCTCAGGGTTCAAAAACGCCCCTGACCTATTCACAGCACTGAAACCCAAACCTGGGAAGCCACACAGTGCACTTGTCATGAAACACTGGGGGCCAAGAACTGAACCTGTCATGAAAAGCTGGTAAAGCAGGATTGGCACACAAAGGGCAGAGGTACCAATCAATGTGGAGACAGAACCTAAAAATAAGAGATATTCAGACAATAAAACCTACATTCTCCTCAGGAATAAATACAGAGGGGCTCAGCCTGGGATTTTTAGTTGGTTTTCTTGGTCCAACAGCCACAGATAGTCATGTCCCCCACGCTTTACATTCTAATAATGCTCACTCACACAGACTCACATACTGACTCAAACAGATTTCACCTTCCCCCATTATCTAACAAAGTCTCTCACACATACAGCACCCTGTGACCAACAGGCTGAGGCTCAGAAAAGATACAATGTAAGGAGTATGAGGCAGGCCTGGCACAGAGAGCTGCACTATTATTAAACTGTACTGGCCAAAAAGTTCCCTCATTCCTACTGTTGGTAAATCAAAGCAAGAAATAATTGTTCTGATGGTATTACTAGCTCATGGCACATCTCAGTCAGCATCTAACTAACCGTCTGAAATGCAGTGCACTCTTTAGGGCAAGGGCACACAGGGGTTTTTACATTGCATTTTTAAGAACTCAGATTTGAGTGTAAATACGTATATAATGCAGCCCTATAGGCAATGATGGGATATGCAAGTATAGGACGTATGCTTAATAGTGAGAAAGATTCGCAAATAAGGCAACATTTCACAGAAATGCATTGGAGTCAATAGCAAGGTGAAATAATACTGCGGTGATAGGTTCCAGAGAATAAATGACAATGTGTTGCACTATACATAACACAATAATAGGTGATATTATTTGGGAGGAAGGGATCCATCCTAATGCCCCTCACACACACAGACACAAACTGAATTCACCTCCGCACAAACTAAAGCCATTTTCTAACACAGACTTTCTCTCTCACACAAACAGCACCATGTGACCAGCAGGCTGAGGCTCAGTAAAGATACAATGTAAGGAGTATGAGGCAGGCCTGGCACAGAGAGCTGCACTAATATGAGGAGAGAGGTGGTAAATCTGCACTTACTGAGGGCTTAAATATTATTATGGCAACCTGGGGCACATTTTCTTGCCCTGTTTGAGGGGAAAACTCCAAGTTGAGGGGAATGTGCCCCTCCCCTTTCTTCCCTCTGTGGTTGCCTATGTTTGGGCCCCTTAGTCAGCCCCCCTGCCCCTCCTGAACCCCACCAAACACTAGGGATGCACCAAATACAATATTTTGTAGGACGGGTTATGGAGCGCACAGCACGTGATTTTACGGATTCGGTTTGGCCAGGAGTGTGTATTCTAATCCGAATCCTACTGAAAAAGGCAGAATCCTGACTGAACCGTGGATAAGGTGCTTCCCTACCACACACACTCCCAAAGGCAGCCCTGCTTATACGCACCAGGTCTTTAAAGACAGAGCAGCACAGCAGGGTTTGTGGCGCTGACCAGGATCACGTGCAGTAGGATATATGCATAGTAAAAACCAGGATGAGATTGGTTTCCAGTGTGCTCCTGCTTGCTGATAGGAACTGGTTAGCCAGAAATTGGAACATTTAATGCAATGAGAACTGTGTTATGCGCCATTTTCTAATTCAATGGAACATTTAAGCTTGCTGTACATGGGCCGGTAATAGCTGACAACTTGGTCATTTTAGGGCAAGAGGATTGTCTGCTTTCTTCTGCAGGTGATGTTTAATAGAGCCAGAGAAAAGTGGCTGAAGGATAGATTACAAAGAGTGGTGGTAAATGGAACATTTTCTAATTGGGCCAGTCTTGTTAGTGGAGTACCGCAGGGGTTATTAATGACCTGGAGGTGGGTATAAAAAGTACTGTTTCTATTTTTGCTGATGATACTAAATTGCGCAAAACTGTAAGTTCCATGCAGGATGCTGCCACTTTGCAGAGCGATTTGATTAAGTTGGAAAACTGGGCAGCAAAATGGAAAATGAGGTTTAATGTGGACAAGTGCAAAGTTATGCACTTTTGTAGAAATAATATAAATGCAAGTTATACACTAAATGGAAGTGTTTGGGGTGTATCCTTAATGGACAAGTTGTCTAATTCAAGGCAATGTCATTCTATGGCTACTAAAGCAAATAAAGTGCTGTCTTGTATAAAAAAAAAAAGGGCATTGACTCAAGGGATAAAAACATAATTTTGCCTCTTTATAGGTCTCTGGTAAGGCCCTCACCATGAGTATGGGGGGCAGGTTTGGGCTCCAGTCTTGAAGAGAGTGCAGAGACTTCAACTAAACTGGTAAAGGGGATGGAAGGGTTAAACTATGAGGTGAGACTATCACGGTTGGGGTTGTTTTCTCTGGAAAAAATGTGCTTGTGAGGGGACATGATTATTCTGTACAAGTACATTAGAGGGGATTATAGGCAGATAGAGGATGATCTTTTATCCCGTAAAATGACCAGCGCACCAGAGGTCCCTCTTTAGATTGGAGGAATGGAAATTTAATTTGAAGCAGCCTAGGGGGGGTTTCACGGTGACAGCAGTGAGTTTGTGCAATGTCCTTCCTAGTGATGTTTTAATGGCAGATTCTGTTAATGCCTATAAGAGGGGCCTGGATGAGTCCTTGAACAAGCATAATATCCAAGGCTTTTGTGATACTAATATCTACGTACTGATGTTGGTATATATGGTTTATGTATGTGAGTGTATAGATAGGTCAGTATGGGTCTGTATGTGAGTGTATAGATAGGTCAGTATGGGTATGTATTTGAGTGTATAGATAGGTCAGTGTGGGTCTGTATGTGAGTGTATAGATAGGTCAGTATGGGTTTATGTATGTGAGTGGATAGATAGGTCAGTATGGGTCTGTATGTGAGTGTATAGATAGGTCAGTATGGGTCTGTATGTGAGTGTATAGATGGGTTAGTATGGGTCTGTATGTGAGTGTATAGATAGGTCAGTATGGGTCTGTATGTGAGTGTATAGATAGGTCAGTATGGGTCTGTATGTGAGTGGATAGATAGGTCAGTATGGGTCTGTATGTGAGTGGATAGATAGGTCAGTATGGGTCTGTATAGATAGGTCAGTATGGGTCTGTATGTGAGAGTATAGATAGGTCAGTATGGGTCTGTATGTGAGTGGATAGATAGGTCAGTATGGGTCTGTATGTGAGTGGATAGATAGGTCAGTATGGGTCTGTATGTGAGTGGATAGATAGGTCAGTATGGGTCTGTATGTGAGTGTATAGATAGGTCAGTATGGGTCTGTATTTGAGTGTATAGATAGGTCAGTATGGGTCTGTATGTGAGTGGATAGATAGGTCAGTATGGGTCTGTATGTGAGTGTATAGATAGGTCAGTATGGGTCTGTATGTGAGTGTATAGATAGGTCAGTATGGGTCTGTATGTGAGGGTATAGATAGGTCAGTATGGGTCTGTATGTGAGTGTATAGATAGGTCAGTATGGGTCTGTATGTGAGTGGATAGATAGGTCAGTATGGGTCTGTATGTGAGTGGATAGATAGGTCAGTGTGGGTCTGTATGTGAGTGGATAGATAGGTCAGTATGGGTCTGTATGTGAGTGGATAGATAGGTCAGTATGGGTCTGTATGTGAGTGTATAGATAGGTCAGTATGGGTCTGTATGTGAGTGTATAGATAGGTAAGTATAGGTTTGTGTGTGCTGGATTTAGTTGAAGGGTTGAACTTGATGGACTCTGGTCTTTTTTCAACCCTATGTAACTATGTTAGTGGATTTGCTCATATGCACACACCTCCATAGCTCCATAGTTTGTGCTATGTACTGCATGTAGCACCTCTATAAAAAAAACACCTGTGGAGAAATGTGTGCCCTTAGAGTGTGATTATTATATTGAATATTATAACAAATAAAGGACCATCCTACTTTGAAATATATGGAAATTAGAAGTCACATTGGAAATCCATGATCTGATATACAAATTGCTTGGTCTGAGGGGGTGTCCCATTGACCTATTTTATAATTTATTGAAACAGAGTTATATATGCACCTTCTTAGTAAATTACATCCCTACTTTCATACATGTGAATGAAAAATGGTGGGCTTGAGGGTGTCAGTATATAAGCCCCGAGGAGATTGGCAAAGTTGAAGGTGCTCCTTGGGACAGGGGCTGGATCATGTCATGCCCAGGTTAGGATGCTTAGGGATTCTGTACTTTTACAGTTTCATTACACAGCATGCTGATGTCCATGCTGAACATATTTGTTACAGATTCCATATTAAATCAGACTCCATTGGCACATTTATTTTGTTATTATCAGAAACAGTAAAGCACAGACAATGCAGGAGAGACATGTTAAAACAGTATATTTGTAGCCTCCAAGGTCTTCCAAGGATTTACATTGCATGCTAAATCCATCTTCTGCTTCTCATTAAATGTGATAATCTTCTAAAGCAGGCTTCCCGCAAGACTCCTTTTAATAGAGTGTCCTAGGACAATTTGTTCAGTAGTATAAGGAAGATTTATTTACTAAGACAGCCAACAATAGGTGCTAATCATACTGGCGCCGCTGTTTGAATACATAAAATCTGCTAGTGTGCATTTCAATCCCTGTCTCCAGTGCTGGTTGGTAGTGTAATAATAAAGATAGTTCTATAAGTACCTGAGAATAATAGGAAAATACAGTGTTAGAATAACATCCCATTTACTAAGGTAGCCCCACAACAGAACAATAGATTAGTAACAAGGGTTAGAAGCTACTGTTTCGCCTCAGTCAATTCTCTGCAAATGAAATCGCTGACCTTAGCTCTTATTGCTGACATTATTACACCATAGAGAATAGAAGGTAGTAGCCCTAGAAAGGCCTACCAACCTCTCTAAACTGCATTAGTGCTCACCCCAATACTGCCCTTGTTTTCATTACCTGTTAAGAAAAAACAGAAGGGCAGTGGGGATGACAGCATAAAACTGAAGAGGTAAAATCTGCTTCAACTGCACATGCTCAGTATTGCCATACTCCTGCCAAGCGGCAGCCATTAGCTGCATCAAACCGGCAACATTGGACATTGGTGTAAAGGCCCTTTCAGGCCTACTACCTTTAGTTTATGTCTTTCATTCTTCTTTAAAGCATGGGTCCAGACCCCATCATGGATCCCCATACTGTTTTGAGTAGGTTTCTATGATTCCATATAAAATATCAACTAAAATGAAGTCAATAACTAGGTCTGGAACAGTCTGATTGCTGATAGCATGGTGTGTAGACAGTGAGACAATCTGAAAGAATTTGCATTTGGTCTTTTTTTATTTAATTTTTTCGTGTGTTTTGTTTAGGAAGTTTGGAATTTCAGCAGTTATCTGGTTGCTATGGTTGAATTTCCCTAGCAGTCAGGCAGTAGTTTAAATGAGAGACTGCAAGATTAATAGAAGAGGGCATGAATAGAAAGATAAATAGTACAGATAGCAATACAGTTGTATCCTTATGAGCAATAGCTTTTTTTTTTGGTGAATAGGCGGCAAATAATTTAAAAACAATAACAAATTAAGAGTAATTGAAACATTCCTAATAACAGAACATTCTTTAACAGGCTTCAAGTTGAAATTAAAGGAAGGGAAAAGCAAATGGAGCTGAGAAAAAAGCAGTAGATTCTGAGTTGGTTGTACCACCATATAGTGTTACTCCAATGGAGCCATTCCTTAAGATGTGACCTACAGAAGGACATATGATATCTAATTGGAAGGAGAACATAATGCGCATATAGATATAATTGTGATAAAATGACATAGAAAGATATATAGATAGATAAGTCATTGTTGCATATACAGTAACTTACAGTGTATAAAGTTGCAGTCTGGTTTCATACATGCATGGGTGACAGACAGATGTGCTGGCAGCGCTGTATTTCTATATAGGTACCTGAGGGCCTGTGACCAGGAGGGAAACTGTATGGAGGCAGCTCTCAGGTACCTACAGTATATAAAATGCCCTTAGCCACATGTGCTGGTTGTGAAAAAGAGGGTTACCCCCCAATTAAGTCTGACACCAGATTTAGTCCAGCAGTGGATCTCAGGGGGGTACCCATCTCTTCCACAATCAGTGAGGGGGCAGTTGGAAGCCTGGTGCCTAGGGCAGTATCAGACTTAAATACGGCCCTGGTTTCATTTGTTTTCCTAATGCCATTAGGCATATCCACCATTTCCAACCTTCCTGGCCGAGTGTGCTCCATGTGTTTACTTCTAGTCCAGTTGAACAGAATGAGAGCACACTGGATGGTGTCTGATCACCCTGTTTTGTTATGCCCTATAGAGCTAAAAGACATATTTTTTATTGGTATTTACTGAAACTGCAGATGATCACTTCAGATGTTTTTCAGAATGTCTACAAGTAGAGCTAGGTTTCCTGCATCTTTTATAATATGTATGTATATATATATATATATATATATATATATATATATATATATATTGCTTTTACAAACATGTATGTTTTTGTGGTCAGCAATGCCCCCTGTACTCCATTTTTCAAAGAATATATTGCTGCTAGGGATGCACTGATTTGGAGTGCCAGATTTCTTATCTGGCGCCCCGAGGCCACCCCCATTCATCACCCCACCCTCCCCCCACATAAGCGGGTGTTTAGACTCCCATACGGAGCAGTGGGGAGAGGCCCCCATTGCTCCATATGGGAGCAAAATTAGGGAGCACTTAGATGCGGCCTAAATTTGTGCCGCCCTAGGCCTGGGCCTTTGTGGCCTCTCCACAAGTCCGGGCCTGCTGATTCGGCCGAATCTTGCAAAAAAAAAAAAAAAAGGCTTGTATTTGCCCGAATCCAAGTACCTGGCCAACGGAATCCAAACTCTATATAAAGCAAAAAATTGTGCCCCATGAGTAGCTGTTTCCAGGTTCACACTTCACAGGCGTACTGGCAATTTCCAGTGGCACAGAGGGTTGGATTCTGTATTCGCTCTATTATTCAGATTATTTCAATGGCTAAAGCTAAATAGGCCCCAATATGTCACATTGCTTTATTGCACTGGACCACAGATGGTGACAGATTTTTTATTTTCCTGCATTTTTTTGTTGTCCCACCAATATATAATGCAAAAAAAAAAAACCAAAAAAAAAAAAAAAACCCACACTTGCGATATCTGCAAGAAGTTTAATTAAAATGGTCTCAGGATAAAATCCATTGTATTGCCAAGTCTTTAGAGGTAAACAAAACCATGCCCAGCTGGCCGGCAGCCACAGATAGATTATGGATAATAAATAGACTGTTTAACCATTGACTAAGTAGTAAAAAAGCCAAGGTCGGCATGGCTGAAAACACACCAAAACAACAGACTGTGAGCCTCATAATTTACAAAAGTACTTTATGTAAGGTCAGCAGCTGCACTGAATGCACAGCCTGGCAATCTATCTCACTGCTTATGTTAAAGGGAAAGTATTGCCAACAAGTAGGTTGAGCTTAATAACTTGAATGTAACTTGGTTTTACTGACCCAATTTCACATATGGAATGGAAATTACTATATTAGGGGAAAAGGTAATGATTCATGAGGTGAGCAGGTTTCATAACCTTTCTTCGTTTATAGTCTGTATAGTTTTACCATCACAGATTGTTGTATTGTCGTATCTTAACTTGGAACAGGTGTGTTGGCAGTGTTATCCGGCCTGAAGACGCTGCAGATTTTCATTGGAAATACAGGTGGGGGTACAGAGGTGTTTAAAGGACAGAACTTTGTTGTATTAATCTAATGGAAGTATTAAAAAGGAAATTTATATATATATATTTTTTTCTCTTGATAAAGGTGCAATTTGCTCGGCTTTAAGGTAAAGAGACATGGAGCTAATTTGTAGAATCTACTTTTCATGGCTACTAAATGCCCGAAAATCCCCTGCCATAGACAATACTGAGAATTGCCTCTGCTAAAACAGACGTAGAGACTATTATCAGTAAATGATCAGCATTGTCTATTTTTGTAGCCGTGATAAGTAGCCGCTACGGTTAGTTGCCGTGACCTTTTAATTGAGCTTTTTTTAAAAAAAGTTGTGGTGACTAATCGCTGTGTATCTTTGCTATTAGGGTGGAATGGTTATATACACCTTACATACAATCTGCAACAACCCATGGCAGATTGTTTGGCACTGCCAGTTCCAAGATACCCGGCCATGTCTCTAGATAAGAAATAACTATAAAATGGGGCTACACATACTATGGCAAATGGGTTAATCACCCACATTGATTTCAGTGTGTGCAGCCCCTTTTTATAGTTTTTTCAGTTTCACCTTGGCTATCATTCTTCAGCAGCTGGATTGAACTTTTCAATTGGTCTTCATTCTTCTTTAATTTTCAAAATTATTTGCCCTCTGCTTCTGACTCTTTTCATCTTTCAAATGGGGGTCACTGACCCCATCGGCCAAAAAAAACAATTGCTCTGTGAGGCTATAATTGTATTGTCGTTGTTGCTTTGTATTACTTATCTTTCTATGCATGGCCTCCTCTATTGATATTCAAGTTTCTCTTTCAAATCACTGCCTGGTTGCTAAGTTAAATTGGACCCTAGCAACCAGATAGCTGCTGAAATCTCAAACGGGAGAGGTGCTAAACATAAAGCTAAATAATAAAAAAAACCACAATAAAAAAACAATGAAGACCAATTGCAAATTAACTCAGAATAGCACTTTCTACATTATACTAAAGGTTTATTTAAAAGTGAACAACCCCTTTATGGGCCACAACATTTCAAATTCTGTTTTAAAATGCCAATAGATAGCCTCTAATAGCCTTTTTTTGGGATAGCTCCTAGACCCTGTTCTAAGCACAATTTACAAGGAAAATCTAGTATAGAGAGGCCCTTTACAGACACAGGTATATAAAGTAGTTTTGATAAGACCAGTTCCGGAATTCAAACCAATTAAATACACACAAAAAAGAATTCTTTACTTGTTCTCGGGTTGTCATATAAAAAAATTACAATATACAAAGTATAAATCCCTCCCATGAATTTGATATACAACATATTTTTTTTTTTTATCACAGTGTCCATGTACAACACGGGTCTATTTACAAATGCAATAAAAGTATATAAACCAATTTATTCTGCTACTGGCAGCTGCTACAGTTTTAAGAGGTAGCTTTAAAAAAAAATCAACAAAATAAACTGAAGCCTTAGTTTCCCACTTTGTGCTCTATCCAATAATTTACAATACAAAGATACAAAAATAGGCTAATTATGTACAGCTTCCATTTTGTAAATCCTCGGTTCTAGCTTACACTGTTATACAGGAATGTCTAGAGACAAAAAAAAAAGATACAGACAAATGCAGGGGCGGACGTGAATTGATGGGAAGAATTGTGCTTCGTCTGTGCAGTTTGTTACTTTCAACAGATATCAGAACCAGCAATGTAGGATAACGAATGTATAGATTTGTAACTCAAAATTCATTCATTGTGATTGATTAAAAACAAATTGCTGCCATGATTGTAGTTTACATTTTATTTTGCATTTAAGTGCTTATAAAAAGGGGTTGATGGCATCAATATATATAGATATTTAGCAATTATCAAATGGGTGGTTGGTGGCCTATTGAAAGTAGCTGGTGTTAAAGAAGGGTGCTAAATTATTAGGCCCCACGTAGTGACTTTAAGAAACCCAACTAGCACTCGTTCTTTTGCGTGAACCTATGCTAACTTCTTCCTTGCCCCCAGGTTGTTCTGCCCCTCAAGTACATGTGCAATAGAGATTACAGTTGTGCATAGGCACCGACCCTAAATCAGCACAGGGGGACACCTGGGAGTAGGCAAGAAAAAGTAGGTGGCACACTTTCATAGGCACCTCCCACTTATTTTACCTTTCCTTCTCCTTTAAACTAGCAACATGGGACAGGACTAACCCCTACAAGGAGAAAGCATCAGCTTACAGTGTGCTAGGCCAAACTGGACTGATCCTAAGGCAACAGAGTGGCTTGCAGAGACCTAATGGAAAAGGGCCGCATCAATGCACTAATGTGCTCCGTGACATGGGATTTTTAAAACTGTCAACTGGTTTTCAGCCAGATATCACCCTGGCAGGCCTGTTGGTAGGCACCATACACAGGCCAATAAGCTGACAATTCGATCTTAAGGGACTGAGACAACAGCTTATATTGGCCCCCTTATGGCCAGCTTCAGTCTTACATTAAAAACAGTTCTCTATTTTTACCCTTTAAAATGTAACTTGGTGGCCAGGTATGGAATGTGAAACTGCAATGGTTGGATATAAAATAAGATTTTATAACTTTCTACCTACCAGTTGTAGCGATTGTCAAGTGTTTGGCTGTTCCCCAAGCAAGAATCTGAGTAGCTCTGCGTTATCAAAGGTTCCAACTGATATGGATCATTCTGGTTTTCATAAGGTGAGTTTTATTAAAGTGCGAGGGTTTTATGAGAAGGCTTTGTGCTTTTGTCATGCAATTATTGGAAAGGCAAACATCTTTGGGCCAAAGGTTGCACCTTTAAAACCTGCTCCCCCTATGAAGACTAGAATGTTCCACGTTCTGACAAGAGGATAGAGGAGTAATGCTAAATTGTTTGCAGAAAGTTAGAGGAACTTAGGAGTTATCTATGGTTCTGTTTCGGACTGCAGATTTATTGAGCAACACCAGTATTTGGTCATGGAATGTCACACTTAAATGTCTACCTATTTTTTGTAGAGTATTTTCTACTCTAGGGGTAAAACCAATGGTGGTCATAATGTGTAGGGTTTAAAACACTGACTGTAGAGTTTTAAAAGCACCCAGGGAAACAGTATTCGCAATAAACCATCCCATATCTTGCACATATTATCAACAGTCTGTGCAGGAATCATGGGCCTAAGACATTGCTATAATTTAAGGCCACTCACTCCTCTGCCAATGAAGTCTCTACCCAGAGTAGGGGTATATGACTCCACAGAGGAAAACCTGCCTTGTGCCCCATAGGCTCAGATGATGGTTCTTGTGTGTCGGCCAACTTGCAGCCCTTCAACTGTTGTTGTAGTACATCTTTCAGCAGAAGGTTCATAATCTGTTATCATTAGCTCTGTGTCTAAAATATATGAGGGAGGCTCTAGAACTGATAGGGGTTTTCATAAATGCCTTGCGAGTAATACAGCCATGAACCACTGCACTCACTAGGACATACCCAGAGCAACAGTATAGCAGGCTGCGTTCTAGATATAGATGGTTCCTTGTGACCCTCGTTCTTTATTATTCCACGTTAAAGTGTGGAATGCATAAATTTTCATTTAACTCCCAATAATCACATTTTGGGAGGACAAGCAATCATATGGCTACACAATGTGTAAATGATTTCCCTTTTTTGGACCTGCATTAAATTCTCCTGAGTTACAGAATGCACAATTATAGGTTTTTTGTTGGAGCAAGTTGGTGCCAGCAGAATCAATAAAGATGTCAGCATACCACAATCCTACTCATACATAAAGGGGGTCTAACCCCACATATAAAATTCATCTAAACTTACTCCAAGTGCTACTCCCAAGCACAGTTAGTTAGCATAAGGGGTGCTGAGAACTACTGAACCAAACCCTGATAATTGTAATGGCAATGCAATGATTGGAAACAACTAAAAAGTTGCACAAGTGCTCAGTGGAGCACCCAGAGTAAGTTGACATTTGTTTTTCATTTGGATTTAGATCCCCCTACAAACAAAAACAAAACACATTCAAAGCAAACGGAAGAACATTATACATAATAAAGAGCGACCATGTACTACTGCTTTAAACAGATCATTAACAAAAAACAATAAAACATTTAGCTACAAATTTTGGTTTACAAATTATTCATAGTTCAGGCAACGTTTAGCTTGTCTGCTCCCACAGAGACGTGAAACTGAGCGCCCCGCCAACCACAAAGCGTTTCGAAGCTCCAGAAGTCTTTTGCCTGCTTCCCTTCTTTTATTAAGTGACGTCCCTTACAAAAAGTGCTCCTTTGCTTGTCAAGGCATTTGTTATGCTTTGAATAGTCCTGGTCTCCTCACAGTGAGGATATTTAAGCCTGTGGCTTTCCAGCTGTTGCTGATCTACATTGGCCAGAGAGTTGCTGGCTATCCCAGCCTCACAAGAGTCAACTGCCATAATGGATTCAGTCTTTCATTCTTGGTATATTATATGCATATCGGACCAAAGGCAAACCTCGGCTCTGGTAAAAGCAGGCTCGGCCGCAGACCTGCACTTGGTCTGAGCTGTCAGAGACAAAAGAGTCCTCTTCATCTGCACAATCCGAGTGGGCAGACTGGGTACCAAATTCGGACCAGTAATTATCAGGTCGTTGGCAAGGCACGACTGCCAGCGTAGGGCAGCTATGAGACTTTATTAAGTGTTTACAAGGTGGAGGGTTCTTTAAAAGAACTGACTCGCAGTAGTCGCACACTGCAAAGTTACCCCCCTGCAGATGCGAATACATGCCAAAGTCATAGTAAAAATCCTGAGTCACGCATCCCCTTTGAGAGTTCGTAGCAACTGCAACTGAACCGCTCCTCTTGGTCAAACGCCATCTCAACAGCTTCCAATCTTCTTTGAATTTTGGATTAAAGAATACATACAGGACAGGATTGAGGCACGCAGGCAAGGGCAAAAATATTAACGTGACAGATTTCATAATTTCCGGACTAATATAGATGGCAGTGATCAGTGGGGCAAAGGAAAAGAAGGCCACAGGACAGAAGAAGATGCAGTTAGTGAAGATGAGCCAAGCGACGTGCTTAATCATGCTGGACTCGGCATTTTCCGAGAGATCCTCTTTCTCTATGGTGCAGTATAGTTTGGTGTAGGTGATAACCATTATCAAAAATGCCAATGAATTTAGAAGGACCAGGGTTACTGTGAATCCCAAGGAAGGTGTTTCGCCTGTAGGGAAAGGCAAGCATAGAGGAGAGGAAGAGAACTCTCCAATGTGGAACAGCGGTAGGCATCCTGCAGCAGCAGCCAACAATACAGCAAGAAGTGAAGCGACCTGAAATTTCCTCAAATGCTGATGCTTTTCTTTCTTAATGATGTCCTTGGCTGACAAGCTTCTCTCTATGGCAGCCAGCATCAGGAAGAAAATGGCACTTTCAGAAGAGAAAATAGCAAGGAACCCAGCCACTTTACATCCATTGCCCGTCTCCCACCATATTCCAAATTCAGCAAACTGGCCCCATGAGATGGTGTCTAGGACAGTCAGGGTGCCAGTGTACACCCCCATGAAAAGGTTGGAGACAGCAATCAGACCAATAAACAGCTTGGAAGAGGTGAGTTGGGAACAGGAGGCAAACATTGTCACAATGACAATCACATTGAAGATCAGTGCCAGGAGGAAGATGAACCAAACGGTGAGTCTTATCATCCAGCTACCAAGGAGATATTCGCATGGTTTGAAGGGTCCTAGAAATAAAATCCAAAAATAGTTCAGTGGTAGGAACCAAGTTTAGTACAGTGGAATAAATATTACTAGACAACATTCATAGTGTCTCTCTGTAGAGGTTATCTTATATAAGGATACCAGATCAAGATGCCATCAACTAGGGGAGGCTGTGGCAAAATGGCACAACTACTGGTTCCTTCATTATTGCTTAGTTACTTTTTAGTGGAACTTTGATTTACCTGTGGCAGGATTGCACTGGATTAATGCTTGAACGTGTTCTTTATCATCTTCTGTACCCATATAATCGGGGTCCATAGCAGCTGTGCACAATAGATAGAAAGGGGAAATAATGACATACAATTCTTCCTTTCCAGTGCTTGCAGCTAGCCATATCTGTGCTACAGTAGAATCGTTGAGCCTGTCTTACAGATTTTATCACATAGATATAACATAGTATAACCCTGGTTATAACATAAACCAGGGTTATACTATTGGAAGTCTGCTGCCCAATTGCATTTTTAGGGCCCTCAGCCTGCCCCAACAGTCCACTTGCTTTTTTGACAATTTTATTACATTGTGGCCCCCACAAACTGTTAAATAAATAAGATTCTAAGTATCACAGAGCACATTATAATCCGTTCTCTGTGGTTTTGCTAATCCTCGTTATCCTTGGAATGCACCCGATTACATAGCATTCTACTAACTAACTGCTACAAAATAAGTCAGGAAGTTTGTCAAATAAAGAGTAAAAAATTTTGAATCTTCCTCCTTATTAAAATACTGGGTAAATGGATCAACTATTCAAAATCTACATACAGAACTGCAGGAGCCTGCTGCATATAGATTTGCTATCTGTTTGATTACAAAGGGATCATCTGATAACCCTGAAACCTACCAATACCACACACTTTAAGGGTACTGGGCAAAACTGGCACCACCTGTAATCACTATACCAGCATACCCAAACAGATTATATTTGCCTGTACTGCAGGAATGGCAATAAGCAATGTTTCAAGCCTGCAGGGGCTCTTTGCCAGAATTGAGATACCCATAGAGACTAAAAAAATTACAATAATAGGGTGCTGATTATGTAATTAATCATGTTTCAACCAGAGCAAGATGGTGCCATGCTTGTGTAGTGATTTGATCAGTGCACTTTGGCCACTGACTGTCCAGCCATTTTCCAACATCCTCAGTGCCAGCTTATGGCAGGTTTTTACTCATTCTTTATAAGGCAAAGACATCTCTATCCCTATAATAAATCAAATACCTCTGTCATGGTCAAGCAATAGTCTTTGTGCTCTCAACCGGTCTTCTTCTACTGTTGTGGTCATGTAGGAATTACATGCAGAAAAGGCGCAGCATTGATATGCATAGGGAACAGATACAGACCTGTAGCAGCAGGAGAAGGGAAAGCAAATATTAAGGCAAAACAATCTTCAGATTTTTAGATGGATGCTAACATACATAAATATATGTCTTGTTCTTCATTTATAAAGCAGAATAACTCATCTGTAGCCATCAATCCTTCAGGGGTATCAGACTCAAGGCATATAAAGTTTAACATAGAATGCCCCCTGAAGTCCTGTCCTTCTAGGTTCCCCTTGGACATAGTATCCTGTCTGCTACTTGCCCTGGAAACTCTAGGTACCCCCCTGAACAAGCACTGGGTTGTCCAATCAAAAGGTTCAGAAGGAAAGACGGTATATAGCCTTTATTGTATAATGCTGATGTGAAAAGGGTAGTGAACTTCAAACCCTATGCAAACAAAAAGATTCAGATGGAAATAAAAGACTAAAATAAAGCTTTAGTTGTCCTTTTAATAAAATCTATTTTTTTCTGCTTTATAACTCTTCAGCACAGATTACTTACGAGAGTTTAATAAGATCCTTTGCTGTTAGCGTTTCCTTAAAGTTTGGGTTCCCCGTAAGCTTGAGCTGATTGAGGCCGTGCAGCCCCGCAGTTGGAAATGCAGTGAGATCATTGAAACTCAGGTCTCTGAAATTACGAAAGCAATAAGTTACTTCTAGGAACATCAACAGGACCCTCACACAGATACTGTAAACATGTATAGGAATAAGGCTTCTTGGGGCTAATCTGGTTAGGAACCAACTGTATATGTAAAACATTCAGCATTAAAACATTTCCACCAAAAAAGACTTACAGATTAGTCAATGCTTTCAGAGTGACGAAGGCCTCCTTATGAATCGTGTGAATTCTATTTCGACTTAGATCTCTAGGGGAAAAAAACAATGATATCAAATTGTATTGTATGTTATAGTGAATGTGTGTTGTGCTAGTTTTGCACTGGTCAACAGGATGACTGCAGGGCCAAACTATATCCTTTTCCAATGTGTTTGTAAGCACCATTTTCCCTCAAAAGAGGAGTATAACCTATTTATCAGTTGGATTTATCTTCCATTGATTTCCACTGCTGGTGCTGCCGCCAGATCAGTGAGCCTCAGCTGAGACTCTCATAGGGTAAGGGGTAGGTGGAGTTTCCCCAGTTCTACTCGGTGGTTGCTCAAGAAGCACCATTTTCTGAAGCCTATTGCTACCCTGTACCTGGATATCTAACACCCCTGCCTGCACCTTAGTACTTGGTGGGGCAGCCAACTGCTCCAATATTGACACTGGGGGTTACTGGCTAGTCCTTATTAGGAGCTAGCTTCATCAGATAAGACCACGCCAGCTGACCAAACACACTACAATTACGATCTTTCCCGCAACCATTGGTCGTAGGAAAGATCAATCGTCCACTCTACTCGTTAAGAGCTGAATCATTAGATATGCAGGTAAAAAAAAAAGGGAATTCTTTACCCCATCTGCCAATTCAGCATTATCATTATTATGTTCAGGTGCCTTTCAATTTTCAGTCCTGCCCGACCTAAATCCAAGGCTTTTACCAATATCGGTTGCCTTGTCTACCACATACACATACATATCAGAGTGTGTGTTTATAAATGATGGAAAACCTATTTTTGCTGATCTTGTGCATGTTTCACTGGTGCCCAAACAATTGATTAAACAGCAAAACTCATAATAAGGTGCTAAAATCTACTGCAATTGAGGGGCATGGAAAAAATGCACTTACAGCATTCGTAAAGCTGCCAGGCCTTGGAACGTCTCATTCTGGACTTCTTGGATCTGATTATTCTGCAGATAACTGCAAAACACAAGCCATAGAAACAACAATCATTTACATGCAGCAAACAGACTGACGTAAACCCGGGAACATCAAACTCAAAAAGGATTTGTGTGTGAAGTGGGAGGGCGTCTGCCCTATGGGAGCACAGTTGTGGGTGAGTATAACAAGAGACAAACAGGAAATGTAGGGAGAGAGATAAGCGCTGGAGGTGCCGACGGATGCTGTTAAATGAGGTGTGCACAGCGGATGCAATTACCATTTCCATGTTCCAATCCATAGCAGGGCCAGGAAGGAGGATGACATAGTAACTGGTACACTTGGTTTGGTACCTGAATGTTTTCCCAATAATAGTTTAGGATTATTCACATTGAAAATCAGGGAGTGTTATTATAAGCCCATTTAATAATGGGCTTTTTCAAATCAAGTGCACTATCCCCCATATGTAATAAAAGGCACTAAGTTTGCCTAGGAGCAGTAACCAATACGATGTTTGCCTTAAACCAGTAAATGCTTCCTGCTGATTGGTTGCTATAGGTTAGTGCTTGTGGGCAAACTTAGGGTCTCTGATTACATAACTCCTTATATGCCTCTGCAAAAACAGTTGTTTATTACAAAGACAAACAATGCACAAGCTTGAATGACTGCTGGAATCACTAAGACAATCTCTAACTAAATGTTTTGTACTCTGTGAAATCAGTTCTGACCATTTCCCAGGAGTGAAGTATTTGACGCACTGAAACCTGGTATTTAGGGGGCTTATATATGCATTGGTGGTTACTGGTATTTAATTAAAGCCTGACAGGTTATTAAAAGGAAATCTGGAATAAGTGGGGCATTTTACAGGGAAAGGGGTCTATTAACCAGCAATTATAAAGGTTCAAACACCCCAGCCTTCTGTTGATGGAATACTGTGAGTTAAGGAGGTCATACACGGGCTCATCATGTACTGTATCAAACATATCTGACAGTGGGGCGAATGGACAGATATCATACCCAATATGGCCCTCTTCTTTATGTTATCATGTGTTTGGGGCCACAGCCCAAACAATTGGAAGAGCAGGAATTAAAGTAGAGCTGGTTTTCCCTCTTTACTTCCTATCAACTGATCAGTAGATTCAATTTCAAAACTGCCCATATCCCTAGTACATAGTTGGCCAGGCTCAGCTGGCAAAATGAAAGTTCCTTCTTTGTCCTTTATTCCTGCTCAGCCATTAGCGGTTCAACATAAAGGTTAATAAGCACGGATCAATGGCTGATGTTCTAAAATGTGCCCACTGATCATTATCTACAGGATTATGATGCTCTGATCTTTTCTGTTTCCAGAATTCAGAAAATCAAGCAAAGGCCTATCCAGTACTAAATGTGCAGGAGAAAACACCCCCTAGGGCACTTGTTGATGCCATTGTGGAGCACAGCTTGTAAGATATCAGTCTTCTCTCCTAAATGTACATTCTTTTGCATAAAAAGTGGTGCATGGCCACAGTTTGAAGCATATGGTGTGTGGGAGTATTTTAGCACAAAGCGTTGCCCTTAAACACTATACAGATATATATGAAAGTACCCACCAATATAAATGGCATAAATGAAAGGTTTGTGTACTTACACTTCCTCTAGGGAACTGCAACCTTCAAATCCAACCAGTGCCGAGATCTCATTGTACGATAAGTCCCTTAGAATAAAAGGGAAATATATATATATATTTAGTGTGTATAGAACTGGTCACATTACATTAACATTTATTTATAAAGCGCCAACATATTCCGCAGCGCTGTACAATATGTGGGTTACATACATTGGACATACAGAGTAACATATAAAGCAATCAGTAACCGATACAAGAGGTGAAGAGAGCCCTGCCCAAAAGAGCTTACATAAACTAGCGCCATAGTCTAATAACACCAGGGTCAGAAAGAATCATGTTGATCAGTAGTCCCGTCCGGAGTTGGACCTAGGTATGTCCCAATTATTTCAATAGGACTTTGATAGTACTGGTACTTTTCAAACGGTTAATGTCCACTTCAGGTTGCAAAGTGCCAACTACTAGTTAAGTCATGCCTTCCCATTAAGCAAAAAAGGTGGCAGCACTTTTGGGGTGCTTCTCTTCTGGCTGAAATTTGGATGTCAACGCTACTTCCTTAGCCGAAGGTCTGTACCCAGGGGAAGGACAACAAGCTGAATGCAGTCCCCATACATACTATACTGCTAGGAAAATCAAATACCAAAAGGTAAACCCTAATTCTAAAAGGGGCATATATTACTATTTTACACTAGCTACACAATAGAATTTTATTGGCAACCATTTTACTCAGGGGAAATCTACTACTTTATGGGTCTGACACTGACCAGTGTCAGAAAAGATCGGACTTTCTAATTCTGAGAAGATTTTTATCAGATGTCTTGTTTTTTTTTGCATTGCAAATATATTCTATAAGGCTGTAATGTTTACCAGAAGAAAACATATATATATACTTGTCCTTAAAAAAAAAAAAGGGGGGGGGGGGGCTAGATAGTGGAGTATGAAGATTAAATGTATGTACTTACAAAGTTCGAAGCATCTTCTGCTCTTGGCAAAACTTTATCGGAATACTTCTTATCTTTGTGCCCGTCAAGGTCCTTTACAACAAAACAGACGTGTGTGTAAATATTTAAACAAGATTGTGTGATTACAGATGTAAAGATAAAACGCAAGAGAGAAAATGGCTTCAGAGGCTCCAGATTTACTGCCGTTTCTGCGAGCTCTTAGGGATGATTTCCATGAGAAGAAACACATACCCATGCTCCTGTGATAAATGAGCATTCTTCTATTCTGTGGGGATCTCTACGGGATCTGCTTTCTATCTTATTCACCTCACTCAACAGGAAAAATGCAGAGAGGCCTAAGGACATGTACTAGAGCCATTTTAGTTTTGTACCATAACTTCCTATTGTACGGGCACTGATAAATATGAAGGAACAATTTAAAATATTTGACCAATGTGGGCACCCAAGTGGTGGACCTAAATGGGTTGGAGCCCACCAACTTCACAAATGGGTTCCATGCAGACTCATCAGCTGCACAAATGCCCAAAGCATTCCACCAATGATAGGATTTCTCTACTGGCCCTACCTGTAAGTATAGAAATGGCTGGTTACTATGTGTCTGTCCACTGGTGACAAGACAACATCAAACTGAAAAGCCTCCTCTTTAATATAGACAGGTCCAACCCACATCCTTCAGATTTATTGTTGCCCTACCTAAAAGATACACTCATAAGTATCGGCTCACTTTAGTTAGCAGGTTTGTTTAGGCTTTAAACTTTTGTTTTTCATGTTGGAACTCCAAGCCACATTTAAGGAACAGGATGGCTGGCAGTGAAAGACCTGGGGTCTGCAAAATGGATGCCTATCTCTGTAAGGGATTAAAACACTGTTGGATCACAGGGACATGAACATTGGTTGGAAGGAAGCAGGTTTTCCTCCTTTATTATGGTTAAGAAGTGTGGAGGAATTCATCGGTGGATTAAGAGCAGCACCACTTTGAGCAGGAAGCCCTCATTTTTATATATTTCCTCCAGCAATGGGCAATTTTGTTTCCATTATAAATGTGTCTCTTATAGAGACTTGCACCCCGAACTTGAAGGCCAATGCAACTTGAAGCTGGAGTGACTTCAACTTCTGTGCACAGGACAGATTTCCACCACAAGCTATGAATTTGGGGCATCTTCCCCCCTGACCATGTTGTCCTCCTGGGGAATGACTTTCTACCCTTGTGTTCTACCTGCTGAATCTCATGACTGACTCAGGCCTGCTGCACCCAAGTCTCATCTTATCATGGGTTAGCAATTATAGCTCCCCTTTGGCTGACTGTTTCAAGTGACGGACCTGGGGCATTGGCACCTGAGTCTGAAAAGTTATGAGAGTGTAAATTAGTGTTTAAATTAGAACCATACAGTTGTTGGTTTTGACACCATCGTACCTTGACCAGTTTCATTAGGAGCATGGCTTCTGTATAAGGAGGTGATGGTTTTGGACACATTTGATCAAAGCCACAATAAGGGAAAAGTGTGGAAATGCTTTCATATAGGAGGCAGCAAGATTGGGACTTCCTATTTATAGCAAAAAAAAAAATTAAATAAAAAATACTTACAGGCTTTCTAGATTATTAGTCCCAGTCAGATTAGGAAACCACTGAACATTGCTTGCCCCACGAATGATTCTAGTGAGAGAGAGAGACAATGGATGTGATTTAGTTTTTTATCAGCCAATCACATTGTTTGTATATATTTATTCCTATAAGAGCTGCCATATAGATTGCATAATAAGCTTTATTTTCACACTGCTCTGCCCATGAAGCTGTATCTAAGGAGCCGTTCCCCTTCACCCTATTTAGAGGTCACCAAATCACAGTGCAGTTATGCGGCATAGTTATAGAATGCAGATAGTGCCATTGCTTGTGTCAAGTATCTCACTTCACACGTTCTAACAAGGGGTAGACAAGTACTTACAAGAAGTGGAGGTCTGATAAGTTCTGAAATGCTGAATTCCCAACGAAAGACAAAGGATTATCGTACAAGTGTCTGAAAATTTTAAGAGAGTTATCTGGTTAATGAAACCGCTCATCGACCGTGTAACTTATAATAAGCACAGAGGAGGAGCATTTAGAGTTTAGGAGTGCAAGGGACCGGGGAAATGGAGGTTTACCAGGCACTGCTGTGGGGTTCAGAATAGGACCCTTGTAGCTGCAGCTAATTAATTAAAGGCATACCCTATCTTGGCTTGTAACTGCAAGTTTCTGGACCAGTTTAAGATAATATTTCCCACCCACAACCACTGTGTAAAATCATCCAGCACACGACAGAAGCTACACAGCCCAAACACAACAGACCCAACAGCCCACACAGTAGACAAGTTGCTGCTTGCTTCCATAGGGAATAGATAGCAACAAGTAGCAGCCAGGTCTACATTTTCTAGGCTGCTGTAGATGGACAAAACCAAGTGCCAACCCTAGGACACCAAGGTTGCCTGTATTTCTTATATGTTTGAAATGTTACATTTATATGAACGCTAAAGATATATGGGATTGCAAATGGCCCCACTTCTGCAGTTTATGACGGCCCTTTCAAGCAATTCCAACTGAACAGGCATTAGAACAAAATTTCCTATAGTCCAATAGTATATATGTAGACCCGTGATCCCCACAACCAGTGGCTCGGGGGCAACATGTTGCTCACCAACCAATTAAATGTTGCTCCCAGTGGGTTCTTATTTTTGAATTCTTGGCTGGGAGGCAAGTTTTGGTTCTATAAAAAAAACCAGTGTAATGTCAAACAGAGCCTTCTGTAGGCTGCCAGGCCACATAGGGGCTACCAAATAGCCAATTAAAGCTCTTATTAGACATCCCCCTAAACTATTGTGATGCTTGCGTTGCTCCCCAAAACTTTTTCCATTTGAATGTGACTCACACGCATAAAAGGTTGGGGATCCCTGATGTAGACAATGAATACCTAATGATTGAGCATTGACATAGGCCTCTTTATAAGATACAACAGGGAAAAGCAAAATGGTTTAAAAACAGCACATACAATGTACAATGTATTACACACTGAAGCACAATATTGCTCTTAAAATACAAACAGGAGCATTTTGTTTTAACAGCATTTCTGAACTGTACAGGATACAATGCAGGTAATGTTTTACTTACATGGTCCTTAATAGTGGGTTCTTCACGAATGCTCCATCTGGGATTATCGTGATAGAATTGCTGTGAAAACCTCTAGATAGATACAAAAACAAAACAGTATGAGAAGACACAATCATTTAAATACAGGTATGGGACCTGTCATCCAGAATGCTCCGGACCTGGGGTTTTATGGATAAGTGATCTTTCTGTAATTTTGATCTCCAAATCTTAGGTCTGCTAAAAATCATTTAAATATTGAATAAACCCAATAAGCTTGTTTTGCCCCCAATAAGGATTAATTATATCTTAGTTGGGATCAAGTACAGGTACTGTTTTATTATTACAGAGAAAAGGGAATCATTTAACCATGAAATAAACCCAATAGGGCTGTTCTGCCCCCAATAAGGGGTAATTATATCTTAGTTGGGATCAAGTACAGGTACTGTTTTATTATTACAGAGAAAAGGGAATCATTTAACCATTAAATAAACCCAATAGGGCTGTTCTGCCCCAATAAGGGGTAATTATATCTTAGTTGGGATCAAGTACAGGTACTGTTTTATTATTACAGAGAAAAGGGAATCATTTAACCATTAAATAAACCCAATAGGGCTGTTCTGCCCCCAATAAGGGGTAGTTATATCTTAGTTGGGATCAAGTACAGGTACTGTTTTATTATTACAGAGAAAAGGGAATCATTTAACCATTAAATAAACCCAATAGGGCTGTTCTGCCCCCAATAAGGGGTAATTATATCTTAGTTGGGATCAAGTACAGGTACTGTTTTATTATTACAGAGAAAAGGGAATCATTTAACCATTAAATAAACCCAATAGGGCTGTTCTGCCCCCAATAAGGGGTAATTATATCTTAGTTGGGATCAAGTACAGGTACTGTTTTATTATTACAGAGAAAAAGGAAAACATTTTTTTAAATTAGACTCCATTATAAGCAAATAATTCTATAGGAGATAGCCTTTCCGTTACTCAGAATTTTCTGGATTACGGCTTTCCAGATAAGGGATCCCATATACCTGTACATTCAAATATATTCAATGAATTGAAGGATTCTCATAATCTACAATGCTAGTGCTTAGAAAGAATGAAAAATACTTACAGCTCCTTTAAATTAGGCAAGGACCTGATGGAGTCAGGAAAATCAATGAGGTTGTTGTAATTTAGATCCCTGAGAAGAATAGAAAAATAGCATTTAAAAACAACTGCACATACAGTGTATTTAACAACTATAAATTAAGGGGGTCATTTACTAAAGCTCTTTTTTTCCGGTGCAAGTTTTGTTATTTTTCAGCAACTTTTTCCTGCACTGACTTTTTCCAGGCCACCTATGTGCAATATTGGGCAGATTTGATCATTTAGCCCAGTGTTCCCCAACCAGTGGCTCAGACACAACATGTTGCTCCCCAACCCCTTGGATGTTGCTCTCAGTGCCCCCAAACCAGGGAGTTATTTTTGAATTCCTGACTTGGGGGCAAGTTTAGGTTGAATAAAAACAAGATTTCCTACCAAATAAAGCCCCTGTAAGCTGATAGTGTGCATAAAGGCTGCCTAATAGCCAATCTGAGCCCTTATTTGGCTCCTCCATGAACTTTCTCCAAGTCTTTTTACATTTGAATGTGGCTCACGAGTAAGAAAGATTGGGGACCCCTGATTTAGACCAACAACTGGATTATAACGAAGGTTGGGAGAGAACCACATCAACAAGCTGATAAACCCAGTGTGAAGGGGACGAATAGACAGCTTAAAATTAAATCTGCCTATGATGTCCAGCTTAAAAGGTAACTGCAGTAAATGCCTGTGCTATTTCTCAATATTCTCTTTAAAGGACACGTAAGAGTTGGCTAAACTGTAATTATCAGTCGCTTGGACCTTGGGCCCAAAGCCATGTAGGTTTGTCCTTCCAAAGAGCAAGGCTATCTTTCCACTATCAGAAAAACATCAACTATGAAGGTTTCCTTTAGAAATGCAGAGAGCATTTTGCACAGAGGACTATCTAACTACAACCAATATTTTTGCATGCAGATCAGTGTAAATTAAACCAAATGGACTGGTTATACCAAGAAACAGCCTTTGTCAGATAGACGCCATTTAGAAATTCAATCTCTTATCACAAGAGGCGACTGGCACCACTTTGGGGTGTTTACTGGTTCTACCAATGTGCCGTGTTTGGTTTAAGTGTAATAAGTTCTTTCACATCTAATGCTCCTGCCGTTCTATCCTTTTTAAAATAAGAGTATGCTCTGGATCACCAAATAGAGCGCTTACTACTAGGAGGTCATTTTAAAGCAGAATCCCTTTTAACTACACCAATTTATAGGATTTTTAAGTCGACTGTACACTGAACTAATAACTAACACAGAGTTATATTCTGACTACGGAGAAAAGAACTTAAAGGGATACTATTAACAGAAAAAAATAGTTTACATATACCTATATATAGAACAGGACCAATTACCTCATAACAGAAGGCTTATTCATATTAACTTCTGCCTGGGGAGGTATCTGTCAAATTGAGCTACAAATCGGGCCACACACAGGAAGACCTCCTTGTTTGCCATGGTGTTACACAAGTAAATCTTGGCCCTATTTGGCCACCCAGGTGGGCTAATCCCAAGCTTTGGCCTTGTTTAGACCTGTCAGAAGAGGACCTCAGCCTATCAGCCAGCCCAATCAGTTCTGAAGGAGGCAGTTGTTTTGACTCCATACACAGGCCAATAAAATACTGACTTTGTCAGTATGTAATTTTGTGTAGGGCCAGCTTTAGGCTAATGCCCCGCATAGAGATTAGTCACCTGTGATAAATATCTTTCCATGGGGCATTAGCCTTAAGGTCCCCATACACTGGCCGATTCTAGCTGCCAATATGGGTCCCTTAGACCGATTCGGCAGCTAATCGGCCCGTGTATGGGCACTACCAACGGGCCTGCCCAACCGATATCTGGCCTGAAATCAGCCAGATATCAATCAGGCAGGTTAAAAAATCTAGTTGGGTTGGATCGGCTCATTGATGCAGTCCCCGAACCGACTTTGCCTATACCCGTCGTTATAATTAGATAGTTTGGCTCCAGGGCCAAACAATCAAATTAGCCTGGATTCTCCCGATATCGCCCACCCGTAAATCTTCTTACAGCCACAATTTGTACCTATTCCACTCTAAAGGTGGCCATACACCTTCAGATCCGCTCGCTTGGCGATGTCGCCAAGCGAGCGGATCTGAAGGTGTATGGCCACCTTTAGAGTGGAATAGGTACAAATTGTGGCTGTAAGAAGACAATCATTGGTTAGGTGCCAAATGCCCAGATCATTAATTCTGTTTTATGGTTTGTGAATCTGTTGTCCCCTAAAAAATAATTTGCACCAAAAAGAAAAAAAACAAAAATGTGAAAATGAAATGAAAAAGAATAGTTGTTTAAAAAAGAAAGCTACTAAGTTGCATTGCAGAAGAAGTTAAGCGCATTTATATATTTTTTGTTGGTATGATTATTGTGTATCTGGAACGTCACCCAAAATCCCAAAATAAGCTTTCTGAGAAGGAATGGCATTTTCGAGGTAATATGTCTAAATGAAATCCTGCCCACATCCTGCATTTCATTCTGTAAAAGTAATTATACTATGCGGATGCAACTCATCCTTGCAACCCCCCGGGCAAAACAACTGTAATGAAGGGAAGTATCCTTTTTGAGGTACTTTGTCAGAATGTACAAACAAGTTCAAGTCATGCTATGGGGGTCTTTGATCACTGCACAAAAGAATAAGTCCATGGAGACTTGAGTTAAAATAGAAAGGAAATTTCATCCTACTTACAGAGCTTCGAGGTTATCCAGCCCATGGAAACAATGTGGTCCGAGGGTCCTGATTTTATTGTTGTGAAGATGTCTGGAACCAAAGTAAGGACACAAAATTGTGATGGATAATTACGATAGATGGAGAAATGGTTTGGCTAAAGAAAGACTAGAGACGGGCGGGAAAACAGGCTTCTATTTAGAAACATTAGCTCAGTTTCTGTCCCCCTGTTTCTGTTTATTAACATGACTGCACCACAGATCATAGCTTGGGCAGCTATCAGGGATACTGAACAGTATCCCTGGCCTCAAGCATCACTACAACCCAACATGCATTGCTTTGATGTCTATATGCTGGATCCAGTAACTAATTCTAAACCTTAGAACTTTGGTATTTTACCTATTCAGTGACTGTTCTTCTAAATCCTTTATTTCCAGCTGCCCCCATCTAGCAAGGTACTTGTGTACATCATGCTTTGGTATCTCAGGAGGCTTTTGCCTCTGTTATTTGCTTTCTAACTTTGTACTTATGAATATACATACTATTTTTGATACACAGAAGGTGCCATGGTTGAAATTAGACCTTATTAGTCAAGTTAAAGGGCTTGCCAATTGGTAACCTACAGGTATTGGTGAGGCAAGTGACCAATATATTATTTAATACTTTATGTTCATCCTTATATCTAACAGACAGACTGCATTAAATAATCCTATGTTTCAAAGGCAGATACATTGATAAATGCTGATAAACCGCCAGAAAAACAGTTATAGATAAGTGATATTGATATACGTGTCAGAAATACAGAGAGGCAGACAGGCAAATTGATGGGGGTATAGGCAAATTATGGACTAACTAGGCCAATACTTACAAAACCACAAGGCTGGACAGATTGGAAAAAGCATAATCAGGTATATGGGAGATTTTGTTAAGCGCCAGCGTCAAGGCCTGTAGAGATGGGAGGTTGCTGAGTGGACGAATTGGCACTTCAGTCAAGCTGTTGTCGTCCAGCCAGAGATGACGAAGTTGCACAAGGCCCTCAAAGCTGTCTTCTGGAACCGTGACAATGTGGTTTGCATCTAAACGCCTGCAGGAGACAGACACAGAATTAACGCTTTTAAATTCAACATCACGGCTACTGGTCGCACGCAAGAGCAGGCTATTGATGCAGTGCCCAAAGAAGTACTTTCTGCCTGCGTTAATGGACATCTGTGCGATAGGTCTAATTGGCTGTGCCATGCCATTTAGGATTATTCTTTGCATGTAGAAAAATTATTCCTGACTAGCATACTGGGCCCATTGGCAATATAAGGAGTGCCTCCAGCTGTCCAGTACTGAGGCTTGTGATTGGTTACCCAAGACCCAAGTCATATTCCAGGTTTATAAGGCTGTATCCAGAGGTACAGAAGCCCCAACCCACAAATCCTGATCTATGGACATGTCGGAATCCTTGACTCCTAGACAGAATTTCGAGACCAGTAATTTATTTATTTTTTAAATCATGTGTTAGCTTATTAGCGGTGCAGGGAGAAAACCACCATTGACTAAGTGTCCTTTTTTCACCATAATCAATGTTTATGGACACATGCCGATCTACGGTTTACTAAGGGCTGGGAACCAGACCGGCCGTTAGAAGTGAAACTAATAAGCTAAAGAACAAATGCTACACAGGACCCCACCTAAAAGCTTAGGTTTCAAGGTGCTTAATCCACATTCAAAGAATAGTTTTACAATCCCTCAACTATGCGGCCATTCTGGCATTTCTTACAGGCTTTATAAAACTTAAAGGAGAAGTACACCCTGCTTATCATAAATCCTTTTCTTCTTCTTCTAGTCTCTTCATTTATGGATGCATACCTTGCTCGGTGCATAGAGCCTTTGTATACAGAAAGGAATGCTATACTAAGGAAACAGAGGCCCAGGTGCTTATATACGTATACAATATTCCCTGCAACCAATGGGTAAATAGGTAACTTGTAGGTTCGGTTCTGGTTGAAGATGAGAAGAGGCTCCACTGAGTCAGAACTAGACTAGCAGTTCAGCCACAGCTGTATTCTAGCTATATGCGGTCATCCTTTGACCTTAATCAGGGCTACATGCCATGCATTTGGCACTGGGGTCATCACCTCATCCTTTCATTAAATACATATCCAGCACGGCTAATTATACATTATTTAGATGTATGCTGCAGACTGGACTGGTTTCTGTACTATCAAACAACATGCAGAAGTTAGCACTGCAGCCTTGGGGTCCTAGGCTTGATTCCAGCCAGGGAACTATCTGCAAGGTGTTATAATCTATAACCTACCCATGTCTGCACGAGTTTCCTCCAGAGACTACGGTTTCCTCCCATACTCCAAAAACCTACATGGGTTTTAATTGCTAATCTTGGTTGCTGGGGGCTATCTGGGTTGGCATAGACACTTTAGTAAAGTCAGTATTTACTGATGTCCAGTGAAATCAATAGGAGGGCCAAGAGCAGTGTGAGCGGTTTCTCTGCCAGCTAATAATAATTGCTTGACCCATAACTGCTCCGGCAGGGGCCAAGTCAATTAACATTTAGTTTAATGAGAGGGTAATTTTAAGCATTTGTCCAACTGCCTACCTTGAAATTACATGGGCAGCAAAATACTCACAAGTGCCCCCTGTGTGCCAGTTAGGCGTGGACTGGGAGTCAAAATAGGCCCTGGTATATTAAGTACACAGAGGCCCAAACAGCTCCTCAGCAGCCCAATAAATAGTGACTGTCTATGGCATCTTACAGCAGCCCCTCTGGCATTTGCCAGAACCCACAGATTGCCAGTCCGGGCCTGGTGCAGGGGCCCTCTCTCCAGTAGATCTGTCGCTGTTTCTAGAGGGGTAAGTCTAAAGCGGTGTTTGCCCTCTGTCAGTACAACCAGTAACACATGCGGGAAGGTATTCATGCTTTATATTGTTCTGGGGATTACATGTCCCAAATTTCTACATTCCACTACAACGAGCACTGCCATTTGAAAAGCAAAGCTGTAAAGTTAATTAAACCTGGCCATTTTTCTTTTATTTGCCTTTTTCCACAAAAGGTCTGCGTGCCGCTCATTATTGCTCAGGGCCCTGTGGAACGACACAGGGTTAAACGAGAAAACATAGGCTTGCTCTTATTTAAACAAAAAACACCTGCACCCTCCTGTCAGCTCCCTGATTAATAACCGCTCGGCCCATACATCAGGTTTCCCCAAACAAAGCCCAGGGGAGAGAGGGATCGGTTACAGATCAGTGATCCTTCCCTTTCTCGCTCTGTGTCAGCTGAAAAATGAGGATAAAATGGGCAACAGTTGCATTTTTTTTTTTTACTGCTCAAAGGAAAACAAAGGCCAATCGGAGGGGCTTATTAATGACCTTGCGGCGGAGAGGGGGCAGCGGTGCTAATCTGCCAACAGCTGAATAGATTTTGCTGCATAATTGTGCATTAAACATTTTACATATGTTCTGCGTTCCTTCACACAGGGCGCATCAAAGACATAGCATCTTGCGGGTCCGAATACAATATTTGTGCCCATAACACACTGAGAGCCACTGTATTTAGCATTTTGTGAAACTGATAATGAAATAGTAGTTGTGTGACTATGAAATGAAGAGGGGGGTGCTTATGGGGACTATGTAGTAAAATTGTCCTGCTCAATCCCACCTAAAATAATACCAATGCTGCAATTATTATGGCTTCTCTTTTTAAAGAAGCATATGCCCACCCATATTCTAGTGCCCTTTCCTGGACATTTGCAATTTCATTCCTTTTTCTTTTCTTTTTGACATGTTTTATGATATTATCAGTTTTATACTGCTAATGTCTTGTATTTGTAACAGGAGTGCCCCCTGCTGTTTTGTCTGGACCAATGACTTTTTTTCTTTTTAGCACTTTTGCACCTGATATTAAAGAATAAGTCTTAAATAATAGGTAATAGCCATGGAAAGGCCTCCCTAATTGCACCAGGATGCGGCCCCTAGATTGCCCTATTTCAGGTACCAGAAGAAGCAGCACATTGCTGTGGGGTTGGTGGGTGTATTAAGTGCCCCTTTATTTTGTCTTGCAGGGGATTCCAGATCTGGATCGGCTTTAGCTGTGCATACTTAGGGGCACATTAACTAATCCACGTCCGAAAAGCGTCCGAATTGCGTTTTTTCCCATAATGATCGGTATTTTGCGACTTTTTTGCGAATTGTCGCGAATTTTTCGAGCGCTCAATACGAAAAAGTCGCGACAATTCCTGAAAGTCGTAATGGCTATGCAAAAGTCGCGACAATTCACGAAAGTCATAATGGCTATGAAAAAGTTGCGACAATTCGCGCAAGTCGTAACGGTGACGAAAATTCGGGATTCGGATTTGCAGATTAGTAAATCAGCCCCTTAGTGTTGTCTGCTTTTTCTCAACAGCTAAGGCTGATGCCACACCAGGCGTAGGGCTGATTTTTTCGGCAAGCGGAAAAACGCTTGCCGAAAATTCAGCCCTGCACACCTGCTACTTGTGCCTGCACCCGAATGAATGGGATACGCTCGGGTGCAGGCACATGTAGCCGATATACACATGAAAACGCGAGACTTTGCATTCTCTCGCGTTTTCGTGCGTATATCGGCTACATGTGCCTGCACCCGAGCGTATCCCATTCATTCGGGTGCAGGCACAAGTAGCAGGTGTGCAGGGCTGAATTTTCGGCAAGCGTTTTTCCGCTTGCCGAAAAAATCAGCCCTACGCCTGGTGTGGCATCAGCCTTATGCGTAATTGGGGGAGGCACATTGGTGTGGTTCAGGAGTGGGAAGGAAGGCACTCTTGTCCTGCCTGGGTGCCTATTATACAGTTTATGGTATTAGCAATGCTAAACTGCTAATATCATAAAAACAAAAAGAATGCAAAAATAATTCATATCAATTGCAAAAGTGCTCAGAAGGGCAACGCATTAACGGTGACTAAGGAAAACAAGGCAAAAAGTAAAGAATTATATTCATTTGCCAAAGTCAAACATGTTACAGGCCATGTTTGTAGACTGTGTAACAGTTTAAATTCCAAAAAAGTCTTAATGACTAATTGCAAATTATCTTGAATTACAACCAAAATCCCCAAACCTAAAAGAAAATGCCCAGCAGTAAATACTACAAAACCGGCCCTTTAAATGCTAAGGGCAAAAAGTATGAAGTTGCTGGGACTTTCCTGGAATGTTTCCTGTGTAACGCGGCCCCTCTCTGCCCTGCATTGTTCCTGCTGTCAGATACGGACATCTTGCTCATGGGCAAAACATGTGTCACTACCATTTGCACCGGGGCAGAAAGACATTCTCACATTTATTATTATTTACTTTGGCTTTCTTTTAACTTTTACCATGTTATAGATTGATCTATTCCTAACAATGTTTCAGTAGAGCCTCATTGTATATTTAATAGTAGAGATAATACTATAGATATATATATATATTTTTAATATTAGCCTGAGTATTCTGACTCTTCCCAGCTTGCATCTGGCTGATAGAGGTCGCAAACCCCAGCAAAAAAAAAAAAAAAAAGCCTTGACTGTAAGGTTCTGTTATTCTTATATAAATTATTGCTTATTTATACTTTTCAGCCCCTCTACAATTCATCTTTCATTTCAAGACTGTTCCCTGGTTGCTAGGTAAGTAACCCTTGCAAACAGAATAGTTTCAATCCCAAACACCAGAACAAAAAAAAATGGAAATAACTGGGGAAAAAAAAATAACACATCATGCAAATTGAAGACCAACTGCAAACTGTCTTAATGTATAGACAGCAGAATTCTAAAATACCCTTTAGCTCTTGTACCTGTACAAAAGGAGCATTTTTTAATAGAGGTGCAGTAAATTCTCCAAGCTGACTAATTGCCAGAGGCTCCATTAAAACCTTCAACCACAAAATACCTGTCTGTCCCAATTCACACGCTTCCCTGAAGATCACAGGGACTTGTTTCTTAGTGGGATAATGACATTCTGATATTAGCAGAACAACTCAACCGACTCACTTCTATGCACGGTTCTTTTTTTCTACATATTTAGATGTATTCATTAGAGTGGGAAATGACATAGTGTTTGAGACCAAACTGATCTGGGATCTGAACCCATAAAATCATCTGAGAAATTTAGATCCATTTTAGTGTTCACTATACTAGCAGTTTTAGACTGCTAATAACAGACTATTGGCTCAACAGCTCTCTTTCCAATTCAGAATGTTAGCAACCCTTACTGACTATGCACAACCTGAATCGAGAGTTAACCCATGGGTCACTGACACTCTGACCTTTTAGGTGAAGACACACAGAGCTACTAGTAGCAGCTACTTGTTGTGGCTACTAAAATAGACAATGCTGATCATTTATTGATTACAGTCTCTACGTGTGTTTTAGCAGAGGCAATTTTCAGTGTTGTCTATGGCAGGGGATTTTCTGGTGTTTAGTAGCCGTGAAAAAGTAGCTGCTACTGAGTAGCTCTGTGTGTCTTCACCCTTAAAGAGCTGTTGAACCAAAGGCTTGCATTAGCAGTCTTAGGGGTGATGTAATAAAAGGCACTAAGTTTGCCCAGGTGCAGTAACCTATAGCAACAAGTCAGCAGGTAGCATTTACTAGTCACCTGTTAAAAAGCAAACATCTTATTGGTTGCTATGGGTTACTGAATCTAAGCAAATCTTAGTGCCTTTTATTACATATGGGAGGTAAAACGGCTAATACTAGCTAATATCTTGCATGGAGAGGAGTAGACTGCCAGGAAGCCTTTAGGGGGTTCCAATGAAAGAGTATTAGCTTTACAGAAGCCAGAGGACCCCTTCCTTTGATATTCAATTGTACATTCCTATAATATTTCTGTTCTCTTAGTTGGAAAAATGAAGGTTTATTTGTCCTTATCTGATCTCTGCATGGAGCGATCTGCAAGGAGAATGTACCACTGCCCGTGTAAGGCACAACCGGAACATTTCTAGCACTTTGCATAGCAACTGTTTGTTCAGGAAGGAACAGTGAATGGAACCCGATGGCACCAATGCTGAAATGATTCCCATTGTGTATTCAACTGCAGCTTGGCAGCCGCCCCATCCCTGCGCAAACAGTGCCACCTCTATAAGCAGTTGCTTTAGATTAGACGACCTGGTAGGTCTAGCGCTAGTGTTCCCCATGTGCCAAGCCTGCCCGCCTTAAGCACAAATGCCTTTTCTGGCCATTGTACAGTAAAACATCCTGTAGGAGTAATATTATAGTAAGTAATGATATGATTATAGGAGTAATCATATTAACCCCATGAATACCACAGCCAAAAAAAGCCCACTTAAAAGGGGAAATTCACCTTTTTTTGTATGATGTGGATAGTATTATTCTGAGACAATTTACAGCTGGTCTTCATTCATCGCCCCCATTATTTATAATTTTATTCAGCAGCTATCCAGTCTGGATTTTAGCAGCTTTCTGGTTGCTAGGATCCAATTTAACCCAGCAACCAAGCAGCACTTTCAAATAGAGACTGGTGTATAAAAAGGGGAGGATTTAAATCAAAGAGATATAGAATAAAAAGTAACACAAAAAATATATATATTATTACCATTTGAAAGATGGAAAGAGTTAAAATTGAAAAATAGATAAAAAAATTAGGATCAGTAAGTAGTTATACTCTATAATATATTACAAATTATGGTGGTGCACTTGGGTTCCTAGTATCAAAGCCAACAATCAGAGCTTTGCTTTCATTATTTTAGCTGAGCCGGACCAATCAAAACTTACTGCTGATTGGTTGTTAATGCTCTGTGATTTATTGCTTACTAGTAAGTGTGAGCTACTACCCCTAGAAAGAAAGGCTGCAGTTAGAAACTGTACTGTATAGCTGAAAGGAAGGGGACAAAGTGTTTCTGAGAGGAGCTCTGCTTCTCAATGCAGCGACTACCTTGGTTCAGGGCAATTCCCATGTATCAGAAAAAGAGGCTTTAACCAATGGTGATTTTGCCCCACATCCCACAGACCTAACTCACAGGCCAAAAGGCTGTTTTCTGACTGGAAGAGTTGCCAGACAACATCCGCCCAAGTATGAGCACCTTGAGATCATAATCTGACACTATATCAGCAATTACATTGGCCAGAGATTTAGTCAGACTTACAGTGACTGCAGAGATACGAGGCCCTTCAGAGATTCACTGGGGACGGTCTTCAGCTGGTTGTTTTGAAGGGTCCTAAGCAAAGAAGTAGTAAAAATACACCATGAGTACATACTACTCACCATTACTACTGTCCCATAAACATATGTCATTCACTCTTACATATTACCATATTTTCATACTAGCCATGCTTTAAAGGGTTAACCTATAAGCCATTTTTTTTCCCCGCAATGCAGTTTTTTCCCTCAGAATTCCAGCATCATTGCAGACATCCATATATATGTGCATAGGATAAAAGGGGAATTTATTTTGTTCTGTTAGGATCAAAAGTCAATATATAGCTTTTTATATTTTATATAAAGATGCCTATTGAGTGACATATATTGAGTAAAATGGGAGGGGGACAGAATAAAATCCAATTTTATCCCAAGCCATCCTCCATTCTGCCTTTACAGTTAATTAACTTTTAGTATAATGAGTGCTATTTTGAGAAAATTTGCAATTGGTCGTTTTTTTTTTTTACTATTTGCCGCTTTTGATTTATTTAGCTTTTTGTTCAGAAGCTCTCCAGTTTGGAATTTTGGCAGCTATTTGGTTGCTAGGGTCCAATATAACCTAGCAACCAGGCAGTGATTTGAAGGAGAGACAGAAATATGAATAGAGAAGGGCTTAAGTTAAAAGATATTAAAAAGTAACAATAACAACAAAATTATTGCCTCACAGAGCAATAGGTATTTGACTGTTGGGGCAGTGACCCCATTCTGAAAGCTGGAAAGGGTCAGAAGAAAAAGGCAAATAATTAAAAAACTATAAAAAAAATAAAAAATGAAGACCAATTAAAAAGTTGCTAAGAATAGGCCATTCTATAATATACTAAAAGTGAAGATTTTCAGCCTTCCCCTTGCTTGTGTACACGTGGCACCTCACTGGCAAACTAATATAGATAAAGCTAAGCATTGAAACTGTTGAGATATTGAGTTCAGGTATTGGACCCATTATCCAGAATGCTCGGAACCTGGTGTTTTCTAGATAAGGGATCTTTCTGTAATTTGGATCTCCATACCTTAAGTCTACTAAATCATTTAAAATGTTCTGCATCCAATAAGGATTAATTATATCTTAGTTGGGATCAAGTACAGGTACTGTTTTATTATTACAGAGAAAAGGGAATCCTTTAACCATTAAATAAACCCAATAGGGCTGTTCTGCCCCAATAAGGGGTAATTATATCTTAGTTGGGATCAAGTACAGGTTCTTTTTTTATTATTACAGAGAAAAGGGAATCATTTAACCATTAAATAAACCCAATAGGGCTGTTCTGCCCCAATAAGGGGTAATTATATCTTAGTTGGGATCAAGTACAGGTTCTTTTTTTATTATTACAGAGAAAAGGGAATCATTTAACCATTAAATAAACCCAATAGGGCTGTTCTGCCCCCAATAAGGGGTAATTATATCTTAGTTGGGATCAAGTACAGGTACTGTTTTATTATTACAGAGAAAAGGGAATCATTTAACCATTAAATAAACCCAATAGGGCTGTTCTGCCCCCAATAAGGGGTAATTATATCTTAGTTGGGATCAAGTACAGGTACTGTTTTATTATTACAGAGAAAAAGGACATTTTTAAAAATCAGAATAATTGCTTATAATGGAGTCTAAGGGAGGTGGCCTTCCCATAATTCAACTTATTCTGGATAACTGGTTTCCAGATAAAGGATCCTCTACCTGTTACAGATTCATAATTTTTTTTTTTGAGAAGACCTATGATATGGGTGCAATGTCAGTACTGAGCAGGGTACTCTTATCCCTACCTTCCATCTGTTGTTTTTTTTTTCCATGTTTGATGTTCTATTATACAGCTTTATAAATACATGTTTATAATAATAACAAATTCATAAGTTCTATTTTGCCAGTGTTTAAGTGGCCCTTTAAGAGTGAATCTGTCAGCGAGTATCTTCTATACAGAGAGCCATTTCCCACTGTCATCGCGTGACCATTAGTGAATGTTCTAATCCCGTCTTCCTACCTATTATGCTCTTAAAATGAGTTTCATGAAAGATAGAAAATAAAGAATAAAAAGAAAAACAGCCGCAGGTCTGTACACGCACGGATCCCAGATGCGCCCGCTATGAGAGTCTATATACACAGCCTTCCCAGAATAACAGGACTAGAGCCTGCGCTTCTATTTGGGAAAGGTTTCGGGTGCCAGAGTAGCAATGCCTGCAAGTTCGGGGCCAAATAAAATTGTTCTTTGATTCTGGCTAAATAAGCCCTCGGAGGCCTGTTCTTTTGGACTCGGCTCTATTAGCTTTGGAACTCTGCGTACTGAGTACATTTGCTTTTTCATCAGCGGGGCCACCACCCCTCTTTCATATCCCAGTATATAAGGGGTTAGGCCTGTCCCACAGGAGGAGGATGGGGGTGAGCTTTCCTGCTAACATTTTAAAAATGTAAAAAATAAATAACTGGGATCATGGATTTTTAAAGGACATGTAAAGTCTATTTCACTGGGGGAAGCCAAAATGTTGCGCACCCGTCAGTGAAAGAGATCGCTAAGCTTTTGCTTGGGCCGCTGCTCCTGTTAGGCAGCTTTTCCATGGCTCGTTGCAGTTGTTGCCTTCGATCTTCTATCCTTTGGTGCCTTACAGTAGATCTGTAGGGTTTACTCAACTGCACATACACAAACATGGATGATTGTTGCCTAATATTTTGGCACCCCATAGGGAAACACACTAAGGTGGCAGAACCACTAGAACGCTCAACTGTGGCACCATTTTGGGGCAAATTACAATAACTTGGCATTGGGTCTGGGGACTTCATGCCCCAGAATCACTTTAACATGAAGAAAAGGTGAAAAAGTTTCACCAGCCTAGGTAATGCTCCTTGCAAGTCAGACTGACTTTGCAGCTTATCTGCCTGTGTATGGGGCCCTCCATCAGGCCTATTTGACCAAAAATGGGCAGATGTTGATTGGGTAAGTTTGAATTTGTCATCCGATCAAGGATTGCATTGGGTCATTGACGGCTCATATTACCAATGTTGTAATCCAATTGACTGGATTAGCCCTATGGTGTCAGTAATGTCATAGGGGTGGGGAAGAAGCGGGGCAGTGACATCACAGGGCGGGGAAGAGGCGGGACTGTCATGTTACTGGGCGGGGCTATGATGCAGCAATCACTACATCAATCTCAGTTCTGTCCAGTTTTCCTAATTTGAAAAAAATGGGCTGTCCGGGTCAAAACAGGTGGCAACCCTAGTTAGCCCGTTAACCCCCACCATAGATGGGCATATTGGGGAGAGATCCACTCATTTGGCGACCTCTAAAACAAGTGGATTTTACAGTGTATAGCCAACTTAAGGGCAGACGAGTGGAGCAGTGTCTCAGAATGGGTTAATGGGAAGGCACCAGGGAGCTGGTCGAGGGGTCAGGGTGCTCACAGAACAAAACAACACAATTACTTACAGCACTTTGAGTTCTTTCAGGCCAGACAGGGCCATGGGGTGGATGATGGAAAGGTCATTGCCAGCCAGTCGCCTGGAAAAGAAATAAAATCCACTAAAAATCAAAATAATAAACAAACGTTTCCATGTATTCCTTGCAGAGGAAAAAAGTGCTTGTCCCAAATCCTGCAATGATTCGTTATTAATTGTATGTGTGCTATAATCCACTAAATGCTAATTATGTAACACAAACAATTACACCCTACCTATTTGCACAGATTGGCAGAATAAATACACGTGGCTGCTGTACCAATTCCTTGCCCTGTACTGGTGCCCTGCCGTTCAACCTATGGCTCCACCTCTTTCCTTGAGCCCACAGCACAGCGCCCATACAGCCGGCTGCCTTGCCATCCTAGTTCCATGTCTGTGCCAGCCAACAATAAGAATGATGCCACTGAGGGAGAAGACAAGAGCAGAATGGCAGTAGGCATAGAGGGTGAGGCAGGGGGTGGAGCATAATTGTGACGCAGTGCACCAATCCTGTGAATGTAGTGCACTAATCCACTGAACATGTAAGAAGCCTGACATTTAAAAGGGTTCCCATAGCCGCAATAGGCACCACATTGAATTTCAGGTTCCTCGATTGTGGCCCCAGACTACCCAAATTGGCCACAAATTTGATTTGATGTGGGGTTAGCACAATAAAATAGCATGGGGGCTACAGCCAAGGACAAGGATGAATCAAGTGCCCAATTGAGGATATGCCAATTGCTTATACCTTTGCTGACCTTAAAGGAAAACTATACTCCCGGAATGAATACTTAGCTAACAGTTTATATTATGTTAAGTGACCTATTAAAGAATCTCGCCAAACTGAAATATATATAATCAGTAAATATTGCCCTTTTACATCTTTTCCCTTGAGCCGCCATTTAGTGATGGGCTGTGTGCCCCCTCAGAGATCAGCTGACAGGAAATAATGCAGCTCTGACTGTAACAGGAAGTAGTGTGGGAGTAAAAGACAGAATTCTGTCCATTAATTTGCTGATGGGGCCTAGCATGTATGTGTGCCTTGGCTTGTTTGTGTGCACCGTGAATCATATGATCCCAGGAGGCGGGCCTTAATTCTATTTAGGATTACCCAATGGCACTATTAAATAAGTAAATTTTTATGAAAATGGTTTATTGAGATGAAGCAGGGTTTTACATATGAGCTGTTTATGCAATATATTTTTATAGAGACCTACATTGGGGATATAGTTTTCCTTTAACCCAAATATAGGTCTATTTTATTAGCCAAATTTGGTAAACATCCTGTTAGTTATTTACACCCTTCCCCTCAGTCTCCCATACTGCTAACAGCACATCCAGCTCCGTGCATCTCAGTACCTTGTGCATGGGAGTGGATTTTATAGGATGGTTTTCATGAGAGCAAGCTGTATTATAAAGTTAGCATCCTCTATTACAGAACGTGTAATTACGGCAACGCAAGGCATGATGCTGGCAAGGGATCACGGAGCCACCCCTTAATTACTTACAATTCTGCCTGCTAAAGATCCAGAGATTCAGACAGTTTCTGGCCGCCTCTCCATTAAGGTCATATTTATGCTCCGCTTTACAAAGCCAGTAGGTTTAGAACCCCTTTAAATTCTAATTGTCTTACAGCAAGTACATAGGTTAGGGTCAGAGTCATCAATTAACAAATCAGCGTATATTTGGAGCAAGGTAGGTAACCTACTTAATACCGGGGGCACCAAACCAACTTCAAGTAGATAGTACCCTGCTGAAAATAGAACCCCCCATCCCACTGTAGAGGGGCACCATGCTAATGGATTATATTTTAGGGCAGGAGAATTTAAATCAAATTCCTTCTGTGCCCTGTAACAAGCCATAGTGAATAAAAAGGCAGATCATATTCACTATGTGTCTCTGTATGGTGGTTATTGAAACAATGTTACGGAGGCAGCTTCTTTAGAATGGATAGAACTGGCTTCTGCTGCATAGTTGAAAGGTTGTTTACCTTGTTTGCTTAAACAAATAATGTTTAATCAAACAATATTTGCAAATGGTCTTCCTTTTTATTTTATGTATTTTTTTGTAATTATTTAGCTTTATATTCAGCAACTCTCCAGTTTGGTATTGTAACAGCTATATGGTTGCTAGGTTCCAAATTACCCTAGAAACCAGGCAGAAACTGGAATATGAATTGGAGTGGGTTGAATAAAAAAGATAAGTGATAAAAAGTAACAATAACAATGTTTTTAAACAATTAAAACTATAAAAAAAAATAAAGACCAACTGAAGAATTGTCTATTCTATAACATACTAGAACCTCCCCTTGAAATGGCCAGAACACGATTCAGGTATGGGACCTGATATCCAGAATGCTCTGGACCTGGGGTTTTCCGGATAAGTGGTCTTTCTGTAATTCGAAAATTACAGAGAAAAGGGAATCATTTAACCATTAAATAAACCCAATAGGGCTGTTCTGCCCCCAATAAGGGGTAATTATATCTTAGTTGGGATCAAGTACAGGTACTGTTTTATTATTACAGAGAAAAGGGAATCATTTAACCATTAAATAAACCCAATAGGGACTGTTCTGCCCCCAATAAGGGGTAATTATATCTTAGTTGGGATCAAGTACAGGTACTGTTTTATTATTACAGAGAAAAGGGAATCATTTAACCATTAAATAAACCCAATAGGGCTGTTCTGCCCCCAATAAGGGGTAATTATATCTTAGTTGGGATCAAGTACAGGTACTGTTTTATTATTACAGAGAAAAGGGAATCATTTAACCATTAAATAAACCCAATAGGGCTGTTCTGCCCCAATAAGGGGTAATTATATCTTAGTTGGGATCAAGTACAGGTACTGTTTTATTATTACAGAGAAAAGGGAATCATTTAACCATTAAATAAACCCAATAGGGCTGTTCTGCCCCCAATAAGGGGTAATTATATCTTAGTTGGGATCAAGTACAGGTACTGTTTTATTATTACAGAGAAAAGGGAATCATTTAACCATTAAATAAACCCAATAGGGCTGTTCTACCCCCAATAAGGGGTAATTATATCTTAGTTGGGATCATGTACAGGTACTGTTTTATTATTATTCAGAAAAATGTAATATTTTTAAAAAATGTGAATTATTTGATTAAAATGGAGTCTATGGGAGATGGCCTTTCCGTAATTCAGAACTTTCTAGATAATGGGTTTCTGGATAAGGGGTCCGATACCTGTACTGGATTTGCAAATGCTGCTTTCAATTGCAAACACATTTACAATTAACTGCTGAAAGTGTTCAATGAATGTCTACTGGAAGATTGCTTTCATTATGCAATGGGTGGAGTTCCCCTTTAAAAACTTTTTTTTTTCAAAAAAATTGTGATGGGTTACATGATATTTTTCTACATAATTATTTTCCCTTTAATTGGTTAAACAAATGAGACAAAGGAGGCCTTGCAGTTGGCATACCAGCCCAGCACATTCTCTCTTCGGCTTGTTTCTTAATGATTGGCCGACTTCCTGATAAACATTCCCTGTGTGGTCCAACCTCGGCTGCACCAAAGCTTACATATCACAAGTCCCTTCCTGAAAGGAGAATTAGAGAGGTGCTAAAACGTGGCACACCTAGTACTCCAGGCGGAACGGCTGCCAAGCCCGGCTCAGGTTACACAGTGAGATGAGCCCAGAAGGACACGTTCCTTGCAGAGGGGCTCATTTAAAGGCTTGTGGATCTTGTCCCAGAAAACACCAACCAGATTTTCAATTTTACACAGCTATAAGGGAGGAGACGTGTGGAGAATCATTGGCTAATTAGTTTTACATCTGGCGCCCCGGACTCAGCACAGCGGCAGAACATTATTCAGATAGAGATAAAACTAAAGCTTCACCCTGTACACAAGATTTAGGGTCAGAATTATTAGTATCCTTTATTCATTTTATTATGTATCAATCCCATCAGTCCCTGCCCCAGTGGCGTCAAAATTTACCCGACAAAATCGTATTTGTCGCAACAAGTACGATAGTTTCGGATTCATTCAAGCTTCGGTATTGTGACTTCCCTTGGGCCGGGTTGGAGCTGCAGAGTGCCATTGAGCCCTATGGGAGACTTTCCTTGGGCCAGGTTGGAGCTGCAGAGTGCCATTGAGCCCTATGGGAGACTTTCCTTGGGCCGGGTTGGAGCTGCAGAGCGCCATTGAGCCCTATGGGAGGCTTCCTTGGGGCCGGGTTGGAGCTGCAGAGTGCCATTGAGCCCTATGGGAGACTTTCCTTGGGCCGAGGTTGGAGCTGCAGAGTGCCATTGAGCCCTATGGGAGACTTTCCTTGGGCCGGGTTGGAGCTGCAGAGTGCCATTGAGCCCTATGGGAGACTTTCCTTGGGCCGGGTTGGAGCTGCAGAGTGCCATTGAGCCCTATGGGAGACTTTCCTTGGGCCGGGTTGGAGCTGCAGAGTGCCATTGAGCCCTATGGGAGACCTTCCTTGGGCCGGGTTGGAGCTGCAGAGTGCCATTGAGCCCTATGGGAGACTTTCCTTGGGCCAGGTTGGAGCCGCAGAGTGCCATTGAGCCCTATGGGAGACTTTCCTTGGGCCGGGTTGGAGCTGCAGAGTGCCATTGAGCCCTATGGGAGACTTTCCTTGGGCCGGGTTGGAGCTGCAGAGTGCCATTGAGCCCTATGGGAGACTTTCCTTGGGCCGGGTTGGAGCTGCAGAGTGCCATTGAGCCCTATGGGAGACTTTCCTTGGGCCAGGTTGGAGCTGCAGAGTGCCATTGAGCCCTATGGGAGACTTTCCTTGGGCCGGGTTGGAGCTGCAGAGTGCCATTGAGCCCTATGGGAGACTTTCCTTGGGCCAGGTTGGAGCCGCAGAGTGCCATTGAGCCCTATGGGAGACTTTCCTTGGGCCGGGTTGGAGCTGCAGAGTGCCATTGAGGCCCTATGGGAGACTTTCCTTGGGCCGGGTTGGAGCTGCAGAGTGCCATTGAGCCCTATGGGAGACTTTCCTTGGGCCGGGTTGGAGCTGCAGAGTGCCATTGAGCCCTATGGGAGACTTTCCTTGGGCCGGGTTGGAGCTGCAGAGTGCCATTGAGCCCTATGGGAGACTTTCCTTGGGCCGGGTTGGAGCTGCAGAGTGCCATTGAGCCCTATGGGAGACTTTCCTTGGGCCGGGTTGGAGCTGCAGAGTGCCATTGATTCCTATGGGAGGCTTCAAAAGTCATGCACAGAAGTATCAAAGTCAGGAAGGCTTTCCTGCGGTTTATGATTGCTCTGATACAAAAATGTTGTAACTTTCGGATCGCCAATTCAATATTATTGTGACCAATACTTTTTTCGTAACATTTCCGATCGAATCCGAATTTTACCCATTTCGGTATTCGAACTCGTACTTTGATTAATCTGCCCCCATATGTTTATGTTTTAGTGTGCTTAAAGAATAGCAGTCTAAATTATAGAAAGATCCCTTATCCGGAAAACCTTAGGTCCTGAGCATTCTGGATAATAGGTCTCATACCTGTATATTCATTTGGGGGGGGGGGGATCAAGTTGCCCTTTAACTTACATCACCTAAAAAAAATGTATTATATACATATCTATATCCCTGTAATTATAGACTTGGGTTTGTCTGATTCTATACAGGACAAACATAACCTGGCGCTGCTATCCTGGCTGAGTAAATATCAACTTTTTCAATGCGGGTCAATCTCCAGACGAAACCCAAGGGATGTATTGTGCAGGAGAGCGAATCGAGCTGGAACCAAGAGAGGCAAGTCATTGCGTGCCATTGAGTAGAGATGCTCTGCCCACCTCAAGGCAACTCCTGTTTATTCAGCTATGACAGAAAATGCAAATTGTTCAACTTCCGTTACTTCTGACCCTGGCAAGATTCCAGGAAACAGGATACAACTGGCCAAGGGCTCACGGGATCCGACATGGCTGCCAGATATTCCCATGTTGCTGACAGACGTAGTGCTTTGGAGGGTCAAGAAACTCATAATAAGCGGGGAGTACGGCGTTAGCAGTGGAGATAAACAAAAACTCAGATTAGGATAACATTGCCCCAGGAATGAGGAAACGTTAGATGAGCCAACGCTTGGCCTTGAGGTAACAAGGTTTTTACAGTTTATAAAACTTTCAAGGACCAATACCAAGAAATGGCCATGAGTATAGAGTGCAACAGAAAAGGCTGAAGGTCTGAAGATAAGCAGGTCATCAAGTACCCGAACAAAGAGCCAAATATTCTACCTTAATCACCATACAAGAGATGGGAAAATGATCTCCATTGGCTTAAAACAAACCCTGAGGAACCTCTCCTAATAAGGTTTATTTTGGTTTTCATTCAAATTAAAGGTTTAGTTAGCAAAGTCGGTGTTAACCTACGGGTTCTGACCCAAAATTGGGTCCTCGTTTGGTTCATTGGGTTTTAAGCCATGGCTTCATAGCTAGTGAATGGGTGACAAGACCCACATCTGTTATGATGATAGATTGTAAAAGCTGTTTGTTTACATTAGTGAAGAGGTGCCTAGGGGCCATAAACACAGCATATTAAGGGCTACGCTATTACTCTGTGGGAACTGACTCACTAATAGCTCTTCCCATGAGAAATAAGGGCATCATCTGCGGCTGGATGAAAGGAGTTTTCATCTCCTACTATACAGAAGGTTTTTAACCATGAGAGCAGTAAAGTCGTGGAATGTATTCCCTAAAGAGATCATATTGTCATACGGGATTTAGAAAGAAAAACCTGACAATACAAGGTACTTATACCAATATAAAATGTACTGTTTTAAAACAGGGATTAGCGTGATTGCCATTTTGGGTGCACGGCACCCCTTTGATGCAGTCTGGAGGCCACTTCTGAAGATGAAAAGGTCTAAAACATTAATAACTGTCTCGCTATGTTTCATACATTGGGCTTGGCAGTTAATCCAATGACTTTAGTCCCAGTGTCACGCATTTCTTTTGATGGTTGGAGTAATGGCAGCTCTTTTGAAGGTCTGGTGTCAGAGGAAAAAGGGATCCCTGACAATGTAGATGGAGTACCCAATGTAAAAGGAGAAATTAACACACACACATATATGTCCCTTTCCTGGGGCTCCAGCGACATGCTGAATTACTTCAGAACCACCAGACTGATGGGTCAGGTGGATGTTCAACCTCAGGTTCTTTCTTCCAGGCCCGTTAGTCCCTTAATTCAGCACCAATTTTGTTGCCTCTACCCCTCATGCTTCCCATCCTCAGTATTCTTTTCATTGGTAAGCAAGCTACAAAGACTAATTCAGTCAAGTAACTATCCTTGAATTATGCCTCTTAGGTCCTTCTGAAGTAGTAACTACTGGCAATGGTCAAAGCTGCTTATCTCCAGCTCAGTCCAGCAAAGCCCGTCATACATGTAGTAATATCATTAGTTCACATGATTAATGGTTTGTGTATGCGACCTGGCTATCGTGACTGGTATATTTGTCTACTGCTGGCCAGACTTCCAACTAATTCCATGTTTGCTGCTGGCCAGACTTCCTGCGGTCCATAAAATGTCCACTGAGATAGGATATGGGACTACAAAACTGAAAGACCTAGGAGTAGCAGTCTTACTAGCCTATAATTGTGCAGTTTGCTGATGTCACTTTTTACAATATCTTGGTTGGCAGTTATTTGCTTCCCAAGTGTCACATACAGCAATACATAAAGCAGCACTTGGAACCTCCAAGAATATCCTGGAAAAGTGCCCACTGGCATATTGTACCCTACAGCCTCGACAAAGTTCACCTGCAAGTCAAATTACACTCGTCTTGTTTGAACAATGACTTAATCGTTCTTCTATGCCTATCGGCCTGATAAGTGGATCAGTTCTTATGCAGAAACATGACACTCCATTCAATACAACACTGACTTTAACCCAAAGTAAACCTGCCTAACCCAACAATTGCTCGTGTGTGATTATGGGGTAGTGGCCCAGACTGCTGTCACATTATTATTTAATAGTATCACTAAATATAAATGGGGGCTCAAAAAAGCAATTAAAACATAAATCCAGTGTTTCCTTTGCATAGAGGTTAGATACAGCTATGTGCTTAGACCAGTTCCATCCAAAGAATGTATCTAGCACACCACCTGCTGCCATAGAGCACCGTAGCCGGCAATGCAGAAACAATGGAGTGCGTGACACTTGTCTAAAACTGGTACTTCTGCCCAGCCATATACATTTCAGTCCTAATAGAAAGTGCCTGCTCTCATCCTACAGCAGTGGTACCACTTTTCATGGTACCACATTTAGTCAGGGCATATCCTAACTTAATATAAGTTACAAGATGCATAAAAAGATTTTTACACTTTGCAACTTCAGAACAGGCTTCTAGAAGAACAAGTAGGCTTAGATCTGACAAGAATGCTTTCAGGTTTGGTCCTCCTGAAGGAACCAGTCTGGCAGTGGCAGTATGGGAAGCACTGTTCTAAGGATATTGGCATGTCTAGTATTAGGGTGAATCTTCTCCAACTGATAGGCAATGACAAAACTGCAGGAAGTGTTGCTAATCACTCCCCCAATATAATCATTGACGTGTAGCAAGGAATATTAAGTCTCTATGGTCAAACAGCCATTTTGAGAATGTGCTTTAGTTCTAACAGATAAAACTTTTCTGCAAAGCTGACTTTCTCCCTAGTACTGGATAAAAATAACAGGAAACGCAGTTCTTCGCTTTAGTTTGTTACTAGTCTTTTCTATTGTTTGCCACTTGATAATAGAGAAATGGGTTTCCCATGTCGACATAAAGTTAAAGAAAGCACAGACAGGCAATATCAATAATATTTTATTTTGTGCGGCTATGCAAACATTTACCTATGTGAGTGTCATGTCATAGCTTGCCATTTCCTAGAAGGTTAATGTGTTTTCATTCAATAGTTCCCCTTTACCATGAATGCCCTTCTATGTTCTAACCTCTACACACTCCCCACCTGCCACTATTACAATGATTTAAAAGAATATAATTCTTCGCTCCAGTTACACAAACATTTTACTGGGGCCCATATTATTTGGCGGCAAGGTAACTGAGCAATGCAGCAGACCGTGGAACATGGATAATCAAGAGATAATCAACAGATACCAGTTATTGGAAAGTGGGTATGGGGGTGGCTGAAGGTAACGATTCTACGGCTGCTGGTATATTGTTGTATATTGAAGAACTATCTGCTTTCTTTGTCACATTACTAATGTGGCTGGCAGTGGGAGTACTGTTGTCCATGGCATGTTTATAGAAGTGATCCGATTCTAGAAAGAGTAGCCATAGGTGACAAAGTGAGTGAATTTTTGGTCAAGGTCCCTGGAGCTGGATACTAGTTCTTCCATTCTCATTAGCTGGTCCATGTCTTTAGACAAGTCCATGTCCTCCAGACCTATGTTTTATTTTTTGTCCAGCACCCAGTGAGGACAGTTCTGGACAAATGTTATTGGTAACTACAACAAAAGCCCTTCTGCACCCATTATCAATATATAAAGGACTTTAAGACATTAAGCTATCAAGATATGCCCTCCCTTCACCAAATGTAATTGGTGTCTTAGAATAATTGTCTTAACTATAGAGATGGGGCCTTGTTTAGATAGATGGGTTGGCATATTAGGAGGCACAAAGATGATTAAACGTGAGCTTACATGCAGGTATAGTTATAGAGAAAAGGGTAAAATATTCCTCCCCAGACCTGACGACCAGTGTTGCTTTGTCCTTTGAAAACACCATATGCAGCTAACTTTACTGTTGCGCATACCTTTGCAAACCATGAAAATACCTTGCATGCCATTGTAGTGGCACAATTTGTCAACATCTGTCTGGCAGCGAAGGAGTTACGGCAGCATTAGAAGTAGCCATCTGGCAGAGCCGCAGTAAATACTTTATTGTGCACACAAAAGGCATAAGTTCAAGGTGTAAAGCGCAGGAGAAATAAATACACACTTGTAGTTGAGTAGAAATAGCTCTACCCAAGCTGGGTGATGGCAAGCAAACATTCCAGGCACCGGGATAACACCTTCCAGTCTGGACGGCCCTCTGTGGACATTTTTCACACCTCAACAGCTGGCAGACTGTGCTGTCTCTATAAAGGATGATCAAGAACTTAAAAAAGAGCTTTCCAACAATGCTTCTTTTGATGGTGGGGCTGGCCACAAAACAGTGGCTAGGGAGATTTTTACTTAAAGATGAGTGAAGCTTGGAGAAAATGCTCTTCTTCATAATCTTGGAAGACTAGCTTATGGGTCAATGGGTTGTGATTTCTGGAGAAAGCTGTGTACTTGCGTGTATGCACAAAGACTCCAGCACACACGAACAACATACTGTGTGGACACTGTGAACCGGTAACAGGTAAACAGGTGGAAGGGAGATATATTTCCCCTAGGTTCATTTCCTACTCCCTCATGTATAGTGGTGCTGAGTGGGTTAATTCCCCAAAGGAATCACACCTGGGGAATAATTAGCAGGCTAGATAGGCCTGCAGTCAGAGAGTGGGGGGCTGGAGCTGAGACTGAGGACTGAATTTGCTGTGTGAGGGTCTGTGCCTGCCTGAAGCAGCTTGGAGCATTTTCTCCCAAACAGAAGGACTCTCAAAAGGTACTGTGACTCTGGGGAGTTGTGTCTTTGGTTTAGCCGGCAATCCCAGTAGGGGACCGGTAATAGAGAGGGAAGCACCCTGTGTATTAGTTAGAGCCCAAGTGTGGCAAGGGTTTTGTTTACTTTTGTTTTACTTATGCTTCTGCTGGATTCCAGAGTCAGTCACTATACACAATAAAATGGACTGTATTCACCTAAAAGACTGTCTGTATGTCTGATCTCGCTTACAAACACCCAACACCTTACACTCTGTACAAAATGTACACAACAATGCTAATGTTTGTGCTTTAAACCTAAGGGCTCTGGCACACGGGGGAGATTAGTCGCCCGCGATTAACTCCCTGTTCGCGGGCGACTAATCTCCCTGAGTTGCCTACCCCTGCCATCCCACCGGCGAACATGTAAGTCGCCGGCGGGATGGCAGACGCGGCGGGGCAATTTCCGGAAATCGCCGAAAAAGACTCGCGCGAAATTGCGCCGCCGCATGTGCCATCCCGCCGGCGACTTACATGTTCGCCGGTGGGATGGCAGGGGTAGGCAACTCGGGGAGATTAGTCGCCCGCGAACAGGGAGTTAATCGCGGGCGACTAATCTCCCCCGTGTGCCAGAGCCCTAAAAGGAGTAAGAAGAAACTTTTTTATGGAGGAAGGTCCAAGCTATATCTATCACCTTCCCACCAAAAAAAGTTGGATTGGGAGGTCACCTTTTGTTTTGCTTGTCTAGATGGGATAATTTCAATATTGCCACACAGGTTGTCACATTAAATGACCTGGACATCTGGAGCAGCTATATGTTGGTTTCCCTTAGTGGAGAAAAATTGCCTGCTACAGGCCAGGTTTACAGATAGGTAAGACAGGTGCCTGATTATTTTCTTGGTCTTCTTGCCCATTGGAAATATAGGGATGGGCCTGCACTTAGTTTCCTAGGAAATAAAAAAACTACTCCAGCTTTGTGCCATACCAATACAAATTCCCTGTAGATAAACAGAATTGCCCCTTGTACCACTCCAGACCACGCCGTCAGCCTACTGGTCCATGCATAGCCCCATAACCATTTTCTGCCCAACTTGGAGCCAATATTGGCCGATGTGTCCCTAGCTTACATAACACAGAATGCTTTGGATAATAAATGTGAATCCTTTTAACATTCGCTGTCGACAGTTGAACACTCATCTGGAAGCAATCTGCAAATGTCTGTTAGGCAGCATCAACCAAAGCAAGCGAGCAGGCCACCAGGGGTTGAGCAGAGACATTCACACACTCGGGGGGGAAAAAATTACAGCCTACGCTAACCGCACAATTTACCAGCCACACTTTCACCTAAATTAAGCTAAAGCCAAGATGGTAAAAATCCAGAATATATTTATATTGTAGCCTGACAGAAAGTTGTATTTACAACAACGGCTGCTATCAACAACATTGCCGGATAAAGTTGAAAACTCTAATTAGGCATGCTGGCATAAAGCCTTGCAACATATCCCCCCACAATGGTCATACAAGTGACACAGCCCTTACTAACCCAAATGGCTGGGGCTTACCTGAATAATGCAGGCAGGGGTTTGGACAGGTAAGAGTATTATATATAAGACCAACTCTAGAATCAGCTCTGGGCAGGGCCCTTTGACCTTGCCTTGTTCCTGCTTGTCGCATGAGAGAACATACTGGTTTTATAAATAAACTGTAATAATTTAATAAGTGTTCTGATTAATTACAGTATGCAGAAATGCAACCAGGGAGGTACCTGGCAGAAGCGAAAGGGTGGAGTGCAGATATCCTCCTACTGTGTGCAAATTTACTAGCACCAGGGAACATGTAGTTTTATTTATTTAGCACGCAAAGCCTGTAATACAGGGAGGGCAAAGAGGCGCTGCAAGGAAAAGAGAATATAGAATTGATTTGGTGTCTGTCTATAGGCCTGTGCTGGTCAGAGGAACCCTTATGTCTATGCCTTAATGGAACTTTGCATTTGTGTCTCAACCCTTTCTCCTTATAGAATATAAGCTCTTTTGGGCAGGGCTCTCTTCCCCTCTTGTATCGGTTATTGATTGCTTTATATGTTACTGTGTTACACTTATTGTACAGCGCTGTGGAATTATATTGGTGCTTTATAAATAAAATGTTAATAATAATTTACACCTATTATTAGAACCTCAGCAGACAACAGGAGAGTGCTGTGCTCTGAGGTTATGTAGTGATCCCCAACTAGTGGCTTGTGTTGCTCTCCAAGTCTTTTTACATTTGACTGTGGCTCACGAGTAAGAAAGGTTGGGGACCCTAGGGTTAAAAGTTGCCACGGTCCTGTAACCCATAGCAACCAGAGTTTTGCATTCATTATTCTAATGTTACCAGAAATTTGTTACTTGCTGTAAAATGGTAAACAATCAAATGTCTTAATTCCATGTATCTGTCACACAGCCCACAGCAGTGGTGGACTGGCCTCCGGCACACTAGCAGCAATCCCGGTAGTGAGGCGGATCTTTGGATTCGGGTCCTTCATATTGTTTAAATCGGATGTGAAAGACTTGATGACAAGCTGCTGGGGTTGGCTTTTGATCACCCACGTGTATACGTTCAGATTTTTGCCTTCTTCCAACGAACGCTTGGATAACGGTTCTACGTTTAAATGCATCTGAAACGAACATTCAGACTAAAATTGTAGGATAAAGCCCTTAAAATACAAATGGGAGGATGTTCTGAACATGGAATAGTTGTCAGGCACCAATCGTACGAAAGGGACTTTCATTGTAGGTCCCCCAAGGATAGCATCTGACACACAATACATCGTTAGCCGACCTCAATTTTCTAACCTGGCCAAGCTTACTAAACGACAGACCGTCATGGTATGAAAATTATTGGAACTATGATTCGGAGCCCACACACGGTTCAAAAAAGAGACAAATCTAGGTTTCGTATGATTTTATCGGTACGTGTATGGCCGGCTTTAGGCTTATGCTCAAAATATGGCATCAAAATTCTGATTTTATAGGTCTGATTTTAAACATTCTAAGAAAAAAAAAACCAAAAAGAATGGAGCGGCCATCCCACCATGGTCCATAGGCCGCAGGAAGAGTATAAAGCTGCTACTTTTTCTTTATTTGCTTGGGGTTCTCAGCCCTCAACATCATGGCCTTGGAGCAGGTAACAATTCAATCACGTAGCACAGAGATCCATGCAGGCATATTAGCTTTGAAGCTGCTAATTATAAATTCCAATTGAGTCACGCCCTTTGTAAAGCATGAAAAAGGATTCACCAGAAAGCGTGATATTCTCATTTTCTGTAACAGGTCGTCTCAGGACAGAGGCAGCTCCTTGTGACTGATCACCCCCCGTATAATGACAACTGGAAAATATGTCACTAAGAACAACATTCAATGTGTTCCCATATACCTGAACAGCCCTGGTTAAATCAGAGGGCTTCTAAAATGACTCTGAAACACTATTATAAGAAGGACCCTCCGTAGATGGCGGATATAGGAAACATATATTCAGACTGCCCTTAAAGGGGAAGTGAAGAGTCAAAGGCAACTTTTTTTTTTAAATTTACAACCAAAGGCAGCTCCCAAACTGCATCACTGGCAACTACCCCAATGACAGTTGCCCTATAGCATGTCTAGACCTGTGTTGGTGGGCAGATACTTGGCTGTGTCACTTTACTTTGCTGGTTGCATCATGGGGAACCTTAGTAGGGTGAGTTAATTAAAATCTTGTAAATGTGTTTTTCATATTATGTTTATATATTAGGGATGCACTGAATCCAGGATTCGGTTCAGAATTTGGCGATTCAGATTCGGTCGAATTTAATCTGAATCCTAAAAATCACGTGACTTTTTATCATATAAACATGAAAATGTTTCCCATATTTCCCAAATTCGGCCAAACCCTTCATAAAGGATCCAAAAAAAGTTTGATTTGGTGCATCCCTATAATATAATATAATTATATATATATTATATATATTATATATATATATATATATATATATATATAATTTTTTTTTAAAATATTATGTTATATAGCTGAGAGAGCCTGAACCAAAAATTTTGAAAACTGCTGCCTTAGAGACAGACAACCCAGGTCTTTCCAAAGAAATATTTACTTTGCGCAGAGCCTATTATACTGAATGACAATCATATAATAAACTGAGAGACCATCGGAATACAAAAGCAGGCTGTTGCCACTAATAGCATGGGACCCCATATCTATAACATAGGTATATATTCACTTACAGTTCTTCAAGGTACGGAAACCCTTTGAATGCGCCTTCCGGTAGCTTGGTGATGTTGTTCATACTGAGGTCTCTGTGGGGAAGAAACACTGCATTAGAAGCGGATAACATGAAAGCCACGCATGATGGGCATCTTGGGCCTCCAAATACTGCTGAATGACAACTGCCAGATAAAAAATTCCCATCGAGCTACACTGTAAAGCCGCTGTCATCACCCTTCCTCCTCCTTTGGCTGAAAGGCTGCTGTACGTAACATCTATTCATGTGCCGAGGGATACAGCAGAGCCAACATGCCGTCCTTGGGGTCACAATCGGGCCTCCCCACGCAGCCTCCCACCAGTCACTGCTTCACATGGAATTTTAAACTAAATGACACTGTCCTCTCTCTCTCTCTGGCATTATATGGTGTAAACAACACAAACTCATCTTTCAAACCAAGATCTGCAGCTATGGAGAGTCCTGCTCTATTTTAAGGACGTCAAGCTGTGTGTGTGACAGGACGGTGACAGGCACATCAGCAACTGGAAGTCCGTTCCCTCCATGCAAAGGATAACTATGCATATTAAACTTACTCAAAACCTATGGATATTAACTTCATTACCCAGTACTTTGCTATGAAATCTGGCATTCATTAATTTAGATTGTCAGCTCTGTGGGATAAAGGAATTTCTCCTTCTGTGCCTCTTTACACTTAAGGGCTGATTTAGCAAAATTCGGTTTGTGTTATTTTCACAGTTCGAAAAAAAAACGTGAACACGAATATACTGCAGAATATTATCAACATGTATTTATAAAGCGCCAACATATTCCGCAGTGCTGTACAATAAGAGGGTTTATACCTTGGACATACCAGCCCAAAACCACCACTCACCCCTACTACTGAAGATCTGAGCATCATCTTTTCCTGCTCTGGGCTGCTGTTGCCTGAGCTTAGGGACCGAGTCCCATTATACAGTACAGATACACAATATAAAATTCACAGCACAAGGCTGATTAATAATTCAATCCAATTACCAGTTGCCTGGCAGCACAGAAACCAGTGCATTCAGCATCAGAACCTATTAATAAGTTTCAGATTCTATGACAGATGCCACCCCACTTTATGCTAATATGTTGATTATTTCCAACATTCCCTAAGCTTAGCTTCTCAACAGCAGCCCAGAGTACACTGAACACGTGCAGTGTCAGTGACACTCAAAAGATGGGGAGCTCCTGTGCAAAACATTAAAGCCATGGATCATTACTATTAGGGCTGCGGATATAGAAGACCATCGTATAAAATACAGCCATATTCTTTTTAGGCTTTATTTCTCCATTAAAATGCCTGGGATTTTTTTGTTTTTCTTTTTTTCTAAAAGAGTTGCCATAGTCATAGACTTTCTGGCAGAATTCAGACGGCAGGGAACTGATTTATTTCTGCATCATGTTTTCGAGACATCAGGCTTCCCATAGACCAGTGGCCAAAAAACCAGTCTGAACGCTGCAAACACATGTTCCATATTCTAAAATAGTAACCGGTTATGATTTATAGTCGAGTAAATGTGGGAGTTTAGCAACGCGGTAATGATGTGATGCACAGATAAAACGCACTGGTGTTTTAGTTACCAAGTGAAACAACAAGTGAGCGGGGAGTACAGCCATGGCCCATAATGCACCACCAAAGCCAAGAGTTTAAATGCTGCCTGTTCCATTGAGGGATTCTCACTGCAGCCCTAATTAAGATGCTTAAGCAGCTGCATTTCCTAATTTATTTGTTTCTATGTCAGGTAATGCACTGCTCCCTGAGAACAGGGTAACCATGCAATGATCTGGCAACTGATTGACCAGTTAGTGGAATAATGCAAACATCCTCCATTAAGCGCCAAAGTCCAAGTGAGAGGTTAGCAAAAGCAACTTTGCTGTGACTACAGACAGTTGCATAAAAATTGTAGACCTACTGCACGAGGTACATTTTTGGCTACTGAACTGGGGAAGAGATACAGCAGCCCTTTTAAAACACACCACGCTAACTAGGTCTTGGGAAGAAGGAACTCTCAGCCAAACTCTAGGACTGGGCTTTCCAAGTGAAGGCTAGGGGCCATACATGGCCCTGCTAGAGACTTCTTACAGGCTTCTATTCTGTTCAAGGGTACCATAGACGTCTTTATTTCTCTTCGCTCCCTGATATTTCAGTGATTTGGGCTGTAAGCCCAAACAAAGAGAACAATAGAAAAGTGGTCATAACATGCATGTCCTTCATATAATTGTTTTTTGGCGTGTGGCTTATCGGTTTGATATCCTACAGGAATGGCCAATGTATAGGCACCATAAGACATCCATTTAGGGCAGGGGTCCCCAACCTTTGTTACTGGAGAGCCACAGTCAAATGTAAAAAGACTTGGAGAGCAACACAAGCACCATAAAAGTTCATGGAGGAGCCAAATTGGCTATTAGGCAGATTGGCTATTAGGCAGCCTCTATGCACACTATCAGCTTAACAAACTGAATGATTTCCATAGCAATTCTAGTTCTATCCAAGTTATCACTGGGCAGTGGCCACCAAAACACCCAAGATATATAAATTATGGCTACCTGGCATCTATAGCAGCCTCCCTTCCTTGGAGCCAAATTTAGAGTCGCACAAACAACAGAATATTTCCCTTAAAAGGAACAGTAACACCAAAAAATGAAAGTGTATAAAAATAATTACGATATTATGTACTGTTGCCCTGTGCTGGTACAGCTGGTGTGTTTGCCTCAGAAACACTACTATAGTTTATATAAACAAAGCTGCTGTGTAGCCCCGGGGGCAGCCATTCAAAGGAGAAAAGGCACAGGCACATAGCAGATAACAGATAAAGCCCCATTATATTCTACAGAGCTTATCTGTTACCTGCTATGTAACCTGTGCCTTTTCTCCTTTTTTCCAGGTTAAATGGCTGCCCCCGTGGCTACACAGCAGCATATTTATATAAGCTATAGTACTGTTACTCTAGCAAATACACAACTTTACCTGTGCAGGGTAACAGTACATTATATTTTAAATATTTTAATACACTTTCATTTTTGGCGTTACTGTTCCTTTAACAGCACGGCTACTTTTCATAAGAAAAGGAATACCCTCAAGCATCCCACAAACCACACACAGCTAAACATATAAAAAGAAAACACACAATCATATGACAATAAAACATATTGTGTTTCTATTTGCATTGGCAAAGGTCCCGAATATGAAAAGGATAATCCTTGCTCTCGTATTTTAAGCATCACTTATCCGCAGGCTCGTGACTAACGATGATCATGCTACACATTGCCCTGCTAGACTCAAGGTCGTGCCAACTGGACGCCCATTTGTGTCGGCATGACAATCCAGAGGGCTGCAACGAAGTTAAATTACAATTTAATATAAGGTACATAGCTGATGTGCCCCACTGTAAAGGCAACTGTTGAATATAAACATGAATCATCATAAGCAATTATAGCCTGGTGTATATAGCTCTTTTTCTGGGTGCCATATTTAATTCCAAGTCTGCCACTCTATATGTGACCAGCATATCTTCTGAACCCAGTGCTGGAGGCAATATATACGTCAGGCTTAAGGAAGTGCCTACTGTTCAAGTTCTTAGCCCATGATAAGGGGGGCACAGCATTTACTCAAATAAATCACATGCACCGGGGGCTATTAAGAGTATTTGGCTGCTCGGTGCACTGTAATTATACCTATAGGAAATAATAGTAGCAGTGTCGGCACAACACAAATAGGATGCCTGCCCCGGAGGCAGAAATGTCCAAAATGTATCCTTTTCCATCTGAGGGAGGAAACCCATTCTGTAAAATTCTTTTAAAGGGCCTCTAACACCATGAACGGTTTTTATGCCCTAAATAATAATGTGCTCTCAACCAGCACCAGTAATGTCCAAGGTTGCATAGCAGATAACAGATTAAATGTTCATATTACAATGGATTTAGAATTCCAAATGGAGATAAGCATGTGTCATTTGTGGCTCCATACATGCATATAAAAGAAGAAGAAATATTCCATTTGCTAGAACTGGACAAAGAAATAACTTCAATATAAATAAAACATTTCCAGTTGATGGCATAACTGGACCTTTAAAGTGTTGACCTGAAGACACTTGTGGCAACTTTCAAGGGGCATTTACACCACAGGAAGTTCTGCCAGGCATAGTGTTACAGCCAATTACAGTGGGTTCCCTGCTTCACCCTGTTAAACAGAAATTCATCATGAAACCGGGATCCCATTTTTCCCCCAGTGGGAGAAGCTTTCAATCAGCAGCTTGAAAGATGTTTATTGTGCTGCTCAGTAATGCGTTGCAGGCCTCTTGGCAACATATCACAGCCACGAAAGGGAAAGGCTTAATAAACTAAAACAAAAACAAATGCTAAACAACTTGCTATAAAATAAAAGTATGTTGTAACATCCATAAATGCACATGTACAAGCCTCCATCTACCCAAGGCAACGTCTCCAGACTGCTCAGCTACAAAACCAAGATGATTCTAGCAGACCGACTGCGGCGCATAAACTGGGAGTTGCAAAAATGGCATAAGGCTCATCTCTGGTCTATAGGCAAGGTGTCTGGTGTTAAGGTGGCCATAAGAGTGTCTCTTCTCCAGATATGCCCACCTAGGGTGGGCGATAAGATTGTTTGGCCCGAAAATGGAATTATGTTGGGCATAGAGGCCCCGTAATCAATGAAAAAAGTTAAACCTGTCTGAACAACACCTGGACGACATTCGGCCAAATATCAATCAGGGAGGCCAATCACAGGGCCCCATACACGGACGGATAAGCTGCCAAATCAGTCTAAAGGCAGTGGCACACTGGATTAGTCGCTCGCGATAAATCTTCACTACCGCAGTCAACTAATCTCCTACCGGAAAGAATGTAAATCGCCGGAGGAATGAAATATGTGTCACTAGGGTTTGCCGAAGTCGCCCAAAGTTGTCTCGCAAGGAAACTTTGACCGTATCGGGGAGATTATTCGCCCACGATGGTAAAGATTAATCACGGGTGACTAATCACCATGTGTGTCTCTGCCCTAAAGGACTCAAATCGGCACCTTTAGGGCAGTGACATGCAGCGACATATCTCCCCGCAATGTCATCCCACCGGCTAGAATGTAAATCGCCGATTGGATAGCATACATGTTGCTGCAATCTCCCGCAGTAACCCCAACTTCCAATGAAGTCAACTTCGGGTGACTGCGGGAAATTGCAGAGGTGAGTTTGACATCCCACCAGCAATGTACATTCTAGCCGGTGGGATGGCATTGCGCCATGTGTCACTGCCTTTAGGCTATGACACTACACACTATTGTGTGCTGGCCTACAATCTGCTACAATTTTACATTATAATCTCTCACCCCAGCTGTCCACCTAAAAAGAAGCACCTTCCCTGAAGTTGTGATTTGTTATGATACCCTGATGCCCTGAAGAGGTCAAGAGATAAGAGTTGCTTGATGATAACGAGTGCTCATCAATCAGCCATATCCTCTGGTGACCTCTAGGGAACAGGGCATCTCAAAGCACACTAAGGTAGCCCAAGTCAATATTCTCTTCACTTTGAAAGTGATACCATCATTAAAAAAAAAAAAATTCTGGGAGTACCAAACAAGGTGCAACAATGCTCACACTGACTTGAATAGGAAAGTAGGAGGTTTTTCAGACTCTGACCAAAGCATTGTTTAGCCACAAAGCATTTACACTAGTGTTCCCCAACCAGTGGCTGGTGAGTAACATGTTGCTCATCAAGCCCTTGGATGTTGCTCTCAGTGCCCCCAAACCAGGTAGTTAATTTTGAATTCCTGACTTGGGGGCAAGTTTTGGTTGAATAAAAACAAGATTTACTACCAAATAAAGCCCCTGTAAGCTGATAGTGTGCCTAGAGGCCCCTAATAGCCAATCACAGCCCTAATTTGGCTCCTCCATGAACTTTTAGGGCTCTGGCACACGGGGAAGATTAGTCGCCCGCGATTAACTCCCTGTTCGCGGGCGACTAATCTCCCCGAGTTGCCATGACCTGCCATCCTGCCGGCGAACATGTAAGTCACCGGCGGGATGGCACACGCGGCAGCGCGATTTCCCGAGTCTTTTTCAGCGATTTAGGGAAATTGCGCTACCGCGTGTGCCATCCCGCCGGCGACTTACATGTTCGCCGGCGGGATGGCGGGTCATGGCAACTCGAGGAGATTAGTCGCCCGCGAACAGGGAGTTTTGTCGCGGGCGACTAATCTCCCCCGTGTGCCAGAGCCCTTATGGTGCTTGTGTTTCTCGCCAAGTCTTTTTACATTTGGCTGTGGCTCACAAGTAAGAAAGGTTGGGATTTACACCTTCACTTTATTACTTTTCCCCATACAGGTCACACTGGGACTAAAGAAGCCAAGATTTCTGTTGAACCCATGTATTTGTAGGCGACTGTACTTCCTTATACCCAAAAAGACAGTAGCCAAGTCATGTTTTATGTTTATAATGATCAATATTTTAACATAAGGCCCAGTCGCTGCCTTCAAGTGTTCAAATCCAGACAGGACACTACGTGGGATTTCTCGGTGTCCTTCCCGAACCCCAAAAACAAACAATTCCTGATCAAATGAAGTATAGTGTGAATGTAATAGGGACCTTTGGCTGTAAGCTCCCTTGGGGCAGAGACTGATGTGAATGTTTTATATAACCTCTGCAAAACTCTACTATAAAGAATAATACAGGTATAGGACCAGTTATCCAGAATGCTTGGGACCAAGGGTATTCCGGATAAGGGGTCTTTCTGTAATTTGGATCTCCATACCTTTAGTCTACTAAAAAAAAAAAATCAATAAAACATTAAACCCAATAGGAATGTTTTACATCCAATAAGGATTATTTATATCTTAGTTGGGATCCATTACAAGGTACTGTTTTATTTCTACAAAGAGAAAGGAATTCAGTTTTAAAACTCTGAATTATTTGATTAAAATGGAGTCTATGGGAGACAGGCTCTCCGTAATTCGGAGCTTTCTGGATAACGGGTTCCCGGATAAGGGATCCTATACCTGTAATAACAGAAGACCTGTCTCATAACACTTGTGGCAAAAATTGTGATCGGACTCACTCCGTTGTTTACACATATACCCTTATTTTCAAGGATATTCTAAAGGAACTAATTTATAACCATGCAAGCCCCATAGAGCATTCCATCTCTGCTGAAATACTAAATAAATTTGAAATAAATTAGTCTTTTTTAGAGCCAAACACTTTCTACTATCCAATATGAATTTGTGAGCATTTGTTGCCTCCCTCCTCTGTATGTGTGTAATACATATATATTCCATATATTTTTAGGGTGTGCAGATTTAGGAAGATAACAGCTTTGCATTTTTATGCAGAAAAAGCAAATTACACATTTATGGCTCCATGTAATGAATGAGACCTATAACTCGGCTAGGAATCTTTATTAGTTCATGTGGCTGGCAGAGACGTTTCAGGAATGAGAGCAGTAAGCCGATAAAATGCGTATATAAAAGTTCCTCTTTAGCAATCCCTCATTTTTATTTCTTTTTACCAGAAATTCTCCAAATTGTTTTAGGAAAATAAATCTTGTAAAAACAAAAGAAGAGCGTGTTTATCAAAAGCCAGTGAGCCCAGACACTTTTATATTTAGATGATGGTTTAAAAACACCCCACGTTGAACAGAAATAGCCTGAAGGAGCGGGAAGGATATAGAGCCTTAAAATGGAAAATATGTAGTGTTTTTATCACAAGGCTATTTCCTCTTAAAAAATACAAATAAAAATTACCCTTTTAGGAGACTGGAAAAAAAAAAAAACACAGAAGAAACACACAAGGGAGAAAATAATGTCAGGGTACTACCTAGCGCTTACATTTAGGTTAATGCAATAAAGCAGGCAAACAAAGGACAAAACATTACAAAAAAAGTTTAATATATCCAATGCTTGAAACTTTATCAAAAAAAAAAAAAAAAAAAAAGCCCTTTTAAAATGTAGATTTATTTTCCCTTTACACAGATATGGTTTGAAGGCAGAGGACATTCTCACTTTGTATAAGTAGGAGATCTATAATGAATGATACAGCACCAACACCATGCTTTACAGCCACTGTCTGTCATTTACATCAGCCCCGGCCCAAGTGGAGCTTGCAATCTAAGGTCCCTATCACAAAACACACATAAGGGACTACTGCATCTGGAGCCAATTAACTTGCTTGTATGTTTTTGGATAGCTCCCCGGTCGGAATTGAAGGAAAGCTAAAAGACAGCAGTACTAACCACTGAGCCACAGTGCTTCAGACCAATTCAGCACCTTATCTGCCTGTGTATAGGGACCCTTGGCGGCCCTACCTGACCAATATCTGGCTGAAAAATGGCTAGGTGTTGATCGGGCAAAGTTTGATTTTTAAGTCAGACCGGTCCTTACTACGACCAACCATCTCCATAATATAATAACAATTTTTTTTTTCTTTTAATTTTACTTTTTGTTCAGCAGCTTTTCAGTTTGTTGTTTCAGCAGCTATCTGGTTGCTAGGGTCCAAATTACCTTAGCAACCAGGAAGTGGTTTGAATGAGAGGCTGGCATATGAACAGGAGAGGACCTGTATAAAAAAGTAGTAATAAAAATAACAATAAGAGTAAAACTGTAGCCTCACAGAGCAATAGTTTTTTGGTTGCTGGGGTCGGTGACCCTCATTTAAAGAGTTGCAAAGAGTTAAAAGAAGAAAGCAAATAGTTCAAAAACTATAAAAAATAAAAAAATGAACACCAGTTGAAAAGTTGCTTAGAAATGGCCATTTTATAGCATACTATAAGTTTAAAGGTGAACCACAGATTTAAGTCTAAGTCTAAGGCATCTCAGTACAGTTTCCAAGAGTACTGATGCACACAAACAGCCCTATGGCCTTATGGTAAATAAACAAGGCTACATTTACTTGGGCCTTTTCTTGTCTTCTAATGTCAACATGTACATCCAAAGGTTGAATATTCCTTTCAGCAGTACTGTACACGGCCAATCAAAATATCTCATTGCTTATGCTGGCATTAAACAAGAAAGGGGCTGAAAACAAGTGATTTATGTTCTCATCTAGAGCAAAAGACTTTCCTGCAGCCAAAGTGCTATGATCATTCCCTATATGTACTGACAAATGATGGCTGGGGCTCCGCCAGATAAACACCAATAAACAGCTAAATACTCCTGGGAAACTTGTAATCATTGCTTCACTCCTGGCACACAGCAATCACAACTAGACCTTCCACTCTCTGCCTGAGTCTGGAGTCAAATGGGGTAAACTCAGGAACTCTGGATACTGTTAAGCTGCATGGTAAGCATCGGTGCTCTGCAACTATGGGATTGTGGTTTCAATTCTGACCACAATGCACACTGACACTAGGGTTGTAGTCATCTGAAGCCAATGAACCCATGTGAATTTTTCCTCCATATGGGTTCATTGGCTTCAGATGACTACAACCCTAGCGTCAGTGTGCCAGTAGTAGGTCCTTCAAGGAACAAATTTCCAAAAAAAAGAACCAGAGCAGTGACCCGCAACCTAGACCCGCAGTTTTTACCTGGTTGGACCTGCTTCCCGACCCACAACCAAGTGCCAAAGCATCACACACTAGCAGCATAAGGATGTTTGTAACCCAATTTCAGGGGGAACACCTGCATATGTGTTGAGGGATGCCATGAGTTAGCCCTTGTCTTCGGTTTTCTCCAATCATCACTGGTTTTATCAAAATCAGCTTGACTAGCCAAATTCCTTGATATGATGGCCAACACGCAAACTGAGGATCAATCAGTCTGTGAGTGGGCAGCTTTATACTTGTTAATGGTAAACTAAATCCATTTTCCTCCTGATCTCTAAAGGCGAAGACTCACAGTCTGCTAAACCACACGCAGAGACGATTATCAGTAAATGATCAGCATTGTCTATTTTTGTAGACATGACAAGTAGCTGCTACTAGTAGCTCTGTCTTCACCCTTATGTGGCCTGTAAGGACACTGGGCAAATATAAGACATTGTACCACCTCTATCAGCTGCTCTGCAGGGTCTCCACTGTGTATGTGTGTGTGTGTGTGGGACCCAGAGCCGACCCCTCCCTGAAGATAACTCTGCAGATAAGAATACATTTGGCCAGTCAGTGCTTTTGACAGACAAAACCATTTGCCATAATTAGTTCTTCTAGTTGCTCTATGTTGACTTGCCTGGGGCTTACAAAGTGTCCAAGATGGCGGAAACAGAAAACTGAAGAACAAACATTGGCAAATCAAGACGTGCTGAGCCGAAGCCAAAGCCGGGAGGAAACAACTCAAGCAATGTTCCATGGGCCAAGTCACTTGGCTTTTCTTTGTAAATGGGAGATTTTGCCTCTAGCTGATCAGTTCTTTCTCATTTACCTCCATGCAAGTAGGTATCAAATTGAATAAAATATGCGATTTAATGGACCACAATAACCAAAACTACTTTCATCATGGGGAGCAATACAAAACTGAGAGGAATAATTTATATGTAAACATTTTAAAATGGAAAATGGGTTATCCTATTTATATACAAAGAACTTTTCAGGTATTTTTAGCCCCTCTCCTAAATGTCCTGGAACCTCTCCCAAACACCCACAATATTGGGAGCTGCTATAAGGGCATGTGGTGGCCCTTTAGGACTCTGGCACATGGGGAGATTAGTCGCCCGCGACAAATCTCCCTGTTCGTGGGCGACTAATCTCCCTGAGTTGCCATCAGTTGCCATCCCACTGGTGAAAATTTAAGTCGCCAGTGGGATGGCACGCACGGCAGCGCGATCACCGAAACTGCCCCGCAAGGCAATTTCGGCGATTTGCCGAAATCGTATGTGCAGGGTGTGTCGGCCCACCGGCGACTTACATTTTCGCCGGTGAGATGGCAATTCGGGGAGATAAGTCGCCCGCGAACAGGGAGATTTGTCGCGGCCAACTAATCTCCCCGTGTGCCAGAGCCCTTAGGGACAATTCAGGTAATTTCAGAAGGAAGTTGTTACATGTTCCAAGATATAATATAACATTATGGGTAGCAGAGACCCAAGTTTGGGATTAACACACGCAAATCAGTCTAAACAGCCCAGTGCAGGGATCAGTCATTGGGGTGGCACTGTCATTACATTGATACAGTTTAATAATTAATTGTTGCTCAGTCCAAACAGGTATGGTGCTACAGGACGCACATAGCCAGAGCGACAATTATTAGTGCAAATTGGCTACAAACAGTGAACTAATCCTACAGAAGGGCTATCAGATTAGCTGAAGTGTAAGCCCATATGGTGCCAATGACCTGACACACACACGATCGGCTGATTGGGTAAAACATACAGCCAGGCTGACCAATCAACTGTGGCACGGTAGAGTATGATCATCCAAACCCCTCAGGAAGGGCGCTCTATATTTGTTTTTAAGGATTAGCCAGTTCAGTCAGAAATACTGGTGCAAGTCGGAGCAGCCTCCTACAAGACTTCTATGTCAGTCATGGAATCACTAGTGTGAACCTGCCCTCAGGGCGAACAGAGAAAGTGAATTACTTCCACCTGCACAATTTGTCAGGGTTTGTATTTTACCCTCAAAACAATTTAAACAGCTTATATTCTGAATATTCAGTGCTAACTCCAGATAAATCCATTTATTCCATGGGGAAAAAACATTAAGTCCTAGCAATCTATACATTTATAATATACAAAAGTCATCAATAAACCTGTAAAATATATAGCGAATAATGTACCCCAATTGTGAAATATAAGGATATTAGAAGTCACCAATGAGCATATAAAAGCAGGGAGTATATTATATATAATATTACACAAGTTTCAGTGAGTCATGTGACAGGAATTACATCCCCAAGCACTGATTATAAGGATATAATTTACAAAATATTCATAGCTCTTTTGTATTATATCCTTAGAAACATTACTAAGCAATATCATTGTGTCACATGACTAATTTATAAGAAATAATGTAAAACAGCTATAGGATCTATCATTCGGAATGCTCCGGACCTTCTATAAAAGGAATGCATTGAACCTGCCTTTCAATATCTTGATCATTTTTTGCCCGATATTGATGGGATAGGTCTTCCCAATAGCCGCTAAGCCTCTGACTTGATCCGGAGTTGGGAACATTTATTTATTGCCAAATCGAACAAAGATCCACTTGTTTGGCAACCTCGCCACATGAGCACATCTTTTTTGTGCATTGCCAGATTTATAGTCCTTCAGCTTTTGCACCCGCAAAAAAAACAAATAAGAAAAAAGTTCCTTTAAAAGTTTTAGAAAATATAACAATCATGACAAAAAGCACTGTCCGAGATGGCCATATTTCCTACAGTTCGATCAAGCTGCAGCTGCCCTTTAAAAGAATTAAAAAAAAAACCCCACGGCTCATAATTGGCTTCTTTCACCTCCGTTAACCACGAACAAAAGTGTCAGTTGTGTTCAGAATGCACAAAGTGCACCAATGGAAGGCCGGCTAGCTCGGCCAATGGGGACAGACAACAATAACTCTGAAGGATTTTCATCGCCCCCCCCTGCTTTTTGGTAAGGTTTTTCAAAGCCCTTAATTAAGACCTGCACAAAGCACCCCTACAGGCTCTGCTCAATAACAAATTACACGCCTGTTTTGCTGAACTTAAAGCAAAATGGGGGGGGGGGGGTTGGAATCAGCCTTCTGAAACTGAATGTTCAAGTGCCTGTAACCATAATCTTTAATCATAAAACAGTTAAAATGTATATTTATTTTAAAAAAAGATCTATAGATACTTAACTTAATATTTATATTATATCAATCTTTACTCAATCTGCATGTTCTAAAGAAAAACATTGTTAATTTCGGCAGTAAGGAAATGTACAGTGTGAAAAGTACATGGCAATTTCAGAAGGATGCAAGACCTTCATATATACTGTAGTGTAGACTTTTGGGGGTTCAAGCCAATTATTGCACCTCAGAATTTTTGAGCAATAGTCTGAGAATCAGAGCAACTCAATGCTTTTCCTATTGTCATACATAGTAGCAATGTTCTATTGCAGCCTGTGTGCCATAATAGGTCTAAAAAAACCAAATTAACCTAACGGGGCCACTATTGGTACACACCCAAAAATCTATAGGTAAGAGTTCTAGGGCTGAAATGACCAGTAATGGCTCTGTATGGTGTTTCCCCATTCAAGTCTATGGAAAGTGCCATTAACAATCTGGAAACCATACCAAGAACTCAGAGAAAAATACCCAGTGTCCGAGGGCAGGGTTTCTTATTCCAAAATGTTGGTGGGGGCATCAGCCAAGAGACACAAACTTTATTATGGAAGCAATTCTGTGCAAATTTCACACTATTAATGGAGACCCATCCTTATGAGGACCAACTTTTAGTTCCCAATCCATAGGCATCCCCAACCAGTGACTCGTGAGCAACATGTCGCTTATCACCCCCTTTAATGCTGCTCCCAGTGCCTCAAAGTAGGTGCCATTTTAAATTTTTGGCTTGGAGGCACGTTTTGGAAGCACATAGATACAGTTTAACTCCAAGCACAGCCTCCTGCAGGCTAGAAGTCCACATGGGGCTTCCAAATAGCTAATTGCAGTCCTAATTTGGCATTTACACCTCGGTGTGGCTCATGAGTAAAAAGAAAGTTGGGGATCCCTGTAGTTAAATTCTTTGCTAATCAACCTGGCAAAAAAGCCTTCCTTTCTTCCTGCCCCCCTGTCTTAAACATAAAGGATTCCAAAAAGTCTAAAAACCCCTTCTATAAACCGACTACAATGGCTAGAGCATGGTGGTTATTAGCGGCTCTGAAAATACCAAGAAGTTCAAAGACATGAAATACTGGTAAAGTAAGTGGCCATTCCCTTGAATACATACATATATTTTTTGAGATATACAAGTGGCTCGGTGTATAGAATAAACCAACATTGCAGAACAGGCCCAATTACAGAGAGGAAACTGAAGCAAATGGCTCTAGCCTCATTAAGGTTTAGTGCTTGTGGCTTTGAGGAACATCACGCCAGATTAACACTGTTTGCGCCTACAGTTTATCAAAGTGAGCCATGAATACAGGTCTCCAGGAGCAAATGCCTTACACGTTCAAACCCCCTAGGTACCCATTTAACTTCAATCAAAGGCTATATAACGGCTTTCTCAGACTTTTTTCTTGGGAGGAAGGTATCCCATGGCTTGCTCATTCGCAGATGTCTATCTGATTGACAGACTAAAGTCCCCCAAGAGAGACGCTGTCAGAATATAGTTGTATAGAGATGGAATAGGCTGCAGTGGGGGGGGGTAAAAGGGAGAGAGGCCTAAGAAATACAACTCTCGCAACTCTTGTTCTGAAAAGCACAGCATGCCTCATGTAACATGTGGAATGTTTTGTCTTTCCACCTGAAGTATGTGCCGAGATCTGAAGAGGTGAGCTCCTTTGTCATGCAGGAAACGCAATAGGGTCTTGTCAGACGCTGTGTTTTCTTAACCCTACGCTGCCTGGCAACGTGCTGAATAATATACACAATAAGGGCTGATTGCTATCAAAGGGATTTGGACACCTGTGGCAATACAGTGTACCTGTCAACCGCAGAAAATGGTATCTTGGGGCGAACAGATTTTTGTTTTATTACCTTTAGCAGCAGTTGCTCTTATCTCTTTGAACTTCAGTTAGCACAGGAGTTCAACTGGCCCAGTTATAAGCAAAGGGACACTTGTCCCAATATATTGGACTATATTTATGAAAGGATGGATACGATTCCTGCTAAATTTTCTAGAAAAATACATCAATTTTATACAGGTGAATTGATGATGTAGAAAATTTGTCTGAAGAATTGCCATATGCTCCCTTAAGAACAAGCCACAATAGGCAACAAGGTGGCCAAAGGGACCCACAGTTGCATGTAGCTTGTCCCTGTGAAATGTCCCAATCCATACAGAAATCCACACTCCATTGTGTGCAGCACAAAGACAAACCTGGCCACATATGTACCTTTCTGGGTAACTAGGCAAATGGCACTGCCCTGGTTGAGCACTTCAGCAGAATTCATTGAGTGCAGGAAGTTACCCAAAGTGGCCAGCTAAAGAACACAAAGAACTGACAGAGATGGGCCTTCTGGTGACATGCGTATAACTTGAAAGGTCCAGAAGTACAATGCAGCAATGGGAACCCTACAGATTAGCAACAACTCCCAATAAACTAACATGAGGACCTTCCAGTAACATACCATGGGATCTCCACCTATGGGCAAAACTCACAGCCAAGAACAAGGGCAACACTAAACTTCAAAAGAGGCTCTCTATTTCACTGAGGGCCCCACATATTTATTGTTGGTACCCTCAATTTCACAGATTTGAAGATTGAAATTAGGCCTACTGGTGACTTCAACTATTGCTAACTATTACATTATTTCTATTGGAAAAATAGCTACAAAAGTAATTTACAGGTGATAGAATAAGATTTTGGAAGAAGCAGCAGCTACTTCCAAGAGTGAAAAGCAGGAATTCCGTTTGAGCCTCAATAAACTTATTAAACGGTGAGGACACCTTCACTTTTGAGAAGCATGTAAGTGGTAAATAGCTTTTCTTTTCCACCATTTTCAAAAGCAGGGTTGCTTTAAAGTACCAGCGGGCCTGGGGCAAAATCTAATTGGTGGGCCACACTTCCCAATAAATTTGGGATAGAACAACAGTCAAAAACATAGGGGCCCATTTATTAATGTACGATTGGTTAGGAATAGAAAAAAAAAATTTGCATTTCTTTTCTAACTTTTGGAATGGTTCATATTTTCCGCAATTTTTTAGTTCATTTCCGCGTATCGATTTGTCACGAGTACAAAAGTTTCGGATTCATTCAAGCTTTGGTATCGTGGCTTTCTTTTAGCCAGGTTGGAGCTGCAGAGTGCCACCGAGTCCTATGGAAAGCTTTCCAAATCATGCACTGAAGTTTCAAAGTCAGAAAGGGTTTTACGTCGTTTACGATCGTTGGGATACAAAAATTTTGTGACTTTCGGAATCGCTAATACGTATACGATCGGTTTCAATATGAAAATTTCTGAACTTTTGGATCGTAAGTACAACATTTTTGGACTGAAATGAAAAGAATGTGACATTTTCGATCATCAGAAATGATTGGATTTTGTGTTTTGAATGGGCCCCATAAAGTTTATTATAGTAAGGGAGGCACAGTAAAGAAATGGTCTGCGCATACTGAGGTAGATATGATACCCAGGTGTGCCGCCCTAGAACAGCAGCCCTGGGAACAAAGATATAATAAAATGAGCCAGACCTGAAAAGGTGGCACACGTGGGCAACCTTAGATTGCAAGCTTTACACAGGTCCTGAAAATCCACATACACACTAACTTGTTGGTTCACGCCTTTGAATTGAATTGGAGAGAAATGATATGGATAAAATTAATTTAATCTTGAAAGACCTGTAGCTATAAATGTCACGGTTTTTACAAGCAAACGCCAAATTATCGTGGCAGGGATGCAGATTCCTACAAGTACAAACCGGCAGCAGTTAACCCATTTAGCAATGATCAGCTCACAATCAGTTCGAGGGATATTAATCAACTGTTTGCCTACACACCCAGCTTGGAGACTGCCAAAAAGAACCGGCTCTGATAAGCTGATAGCAGGGAAAAAGGTTCTAACGCCCTTTGGCAGCCAGTACATGTGATAATGGACTGGAAAACATAGCAGAAAGCAGAGTTGGGCTGCAGGACGGCCCAGCAAGGAAGAGGTTACAGCGTGTCCCAGAGAGTCAAGTTTCCAGTCGTAAACCAGGCAATGCGGCCCGTTTTACGGCCTTTATTTAAAGACAATGGCAAACTTTTCCTTTTCACCCCTGATGTGTATACAACCTTGGATGTAAAATAATTAACAGCTAATGAGCACGGTAATTCCCCAGACAAAGGAAGTCAATTGGTGTGAATGAGGTGCTGGTGCAGAGAGCCAGGGTCCTGCAGCAACATGAAATCACGGCCATTTGTTTTAATAGGAAACAGGCAGATACATGAGGCCTACAGGTCCCGGGCAGGAGTCATGTACACTGTCAACATTTTCCTAAGGGCACCTATCATAGAAAAATAGCCTTCTATTATAGCCCGCACTCCGGCTGGGGGAAACAATACTATGAAAATACTCATTGATATGCTACCTATGCCCCAGTATGGCCGCCCGCCCCAGTATGGCGGGCGGCCATACTGGGGCAAACGCACACACTGGGTGAGTGCCAACTGATTTGTGGAAACCTGTGATACAAATCATCTGAAAATAACTACAAAACAATCAGGTAATTGTGCCAAGTTGCCTTGGAATGCTCTGTGTTTCATAGGCTTGAAGGAAAACGATACCCCCAAACAATGTAGGTCTTTATGCATATATACTTTAAATATGCTTCTTACAAATAAACCACCTTCATAAAAATAGTTTAGTAGTATGTGCCATTGGGTAATCCTAAACAGAAAATTGCCCTTTAAGAATTAAGGGCCGCCCCCTGGGATCATGTTGCACACAAACAAGCCAAGGCACACATACATGCTAGCGCACATCAGCCAATTAATGGACAGAGTTCTGCCTTTTACTCCCACACTACTTCCTGTTACAGTTAGAGCTGCATTATTTCCTGTCAGGTGATCACTGAGGGAGCACACAGACCCTTACAAAATGGCGGCTCAAGGGAAAAGATGTAGAAGGGCAATATTTACTGATATATATATTCCAGTTTGTTAAGATTCTTTACTAGGTCACTTATATGATACAAACTATCTGTGGATTACGTCTTCTTTCTGAGGGCTTAGTTTACCTTTAAAAGGAGAATTAAATCATTGCATAAAGGGTGCCTACAGAGGGGCCACTCCCAAACAAATGGCAGGAAGGGTTGGCTGCCATGTCTGACCGTCACTGGTGCTCTAGGAGCAATTACAAACCGGGAGCTACATGTATAGATCCAAGGGCCCCCCCACCCCAAACGGAAACATCCACGATTCTGAATATAGCATTGCGCCCCTTTTTAGTTATCATAAAAAGCCGGTTGGGTTAGGCAGTGGTGTTGATGGCTGCCATATCTGAAAACAAGCACCTATGTGAACTTCCTGTGACGGGGGGGGGGGACACAGAGGGTTATTTATCTCTGCTCTCATTCAATGTGACTTCATGAAGGGGTCATTCGCCATATTACTGTGTTCAGAGCCACAAAGCAGCGCTCTATTCCACATTAATAATTTTTAATGCTTACACTAATAGGGTGCCAAGGCTCAAAGGGTGCCACGGCTCGCATGTTACCAGCTGGGTTCAATCCTGGTGTCAACCTGTTGTGGCCTTGAGCACTTAATCTCTCTGTGCCTCCGGCACCAAAACATAGATAGCAATCTGTATGGGACAAAGATGCACTGTGTCTGGAAAGCTCTCTCTCTGTGTAGCAGTGAAATGGAACTATAGAGTTAATATGTGTGAATACTGCCCGGTTTTTCTACTTTGTGAGAGCTGCATGCTGGGACAAAGCAAGCTTCACATTAGCTGTATACCATATTACTAATTACCCCATGGAAATACGGAAAAGATTGGGTCTTGATCATGTTCCCACATCAGGAATGTGAACAAAAGGAGTAGAAAACAGAGTAAAACCTGGAGCAGCAGCGATGGGCAAGACTGAAATGCATCATGGGTAGCTACCTCAGAGAATTCTGGGTAGAAAGTCCTGAGGGGACAAGGTATTGGTGAAGGCATCAGCTATGAATGAACCGAAAGGAACATATCCAAGTAAGAATTTACATTTATCAGCAACAGCAGCTATTTCATGTTCCAAGCCAAATTTGCATTTCACAAGGCATCCATAACGTGATTTTTGAATTTTTTTTTTTAACGAGATTTTTGCACGACAAAGTAGCACGTGTACATTAATTTCCATTTTGACAAATGGAACATTAGTCCCCCCAGCCAAAAGAAGGACAATAGATGTTCTTTAGTCTCAAATATGCCAGCTGTCCATCATTATTTCCCTTAGTACCCGCCCCCGAGGAGCTTCTGAACTTCTGATTTTATAGCAGTGCCGTAAACTGTACAAGGAGCCCTGAACTTGAGCTGACAACATAGAAACACCTCAATGGAAGACATTCGCAGAGCACAATAAAATCTAAGTGAGAGACAGAGCGCGGTGATTTATTAGAATCTCCGACAGGAATGTAAAGGACACCAGTTAATTTATGACATTCTGAGATCTGCCTTTAGATAAGCACAAACTTCATCACTAACCAGTACTGACAGATACCAGACATTGTTAGGGTGTGTGAAAAGTTAAGTAAGTGTGTGTGTGTATGTGTGCGCGCGAGTGTGTGTGTGTGTGTGTGAGAGAGAGAGAGAGAGAGACGGCAGGGTGAGGTGTTTCTGTATTACTGTCAAAGGGAAAGTTAACCTTACAATTAACTTTCAGAATTACTCAAATTCTGTATGCTCGAGAAAGTGATATTTTCTGACAATTTGCAACTGATCTTCATGTTTTTATTTAATTAAGTTTCCCCAAGCTGAAGTGACATGGACAAGGTTTCCTGTTTGTTTTTTTTAATAGGAATATGGTCATTTTTATAGGTGTATGTTTTCAAAAATATTACAGGTGGAGCAACGACTGCAACCGACAGAGTGCTCTTTATAAAAATGTTCCAGGAAGCTTATTAAACTGATGACACATTCCTGTAAAAACCTGGAATAGGCTGGTATCACTTTAAATGCCTGATTTCCTCCTCTCTTCTATTTATCTGCCAGCCTGTTATTCAAACCACTCCCTGGTTGCTAAGGAATGTGACCCTGACCACTAGACAGCAGTTTATGCCGAGCTGCAAACTCCTATAAAAAATAGAACCAAATGCAAACCATTTTAGAATAAACTTCAACTAAAGTTAAATTAGCCTCCCCTGTGATGTGTATTTTCCCTACTTATCACCATGGGCAACTAGTGGCAGTTCTTTATCTGTATTATTATTAACATTTATTTATAAAGCGCCAACATATTCCGCAGCGCTGTACAATAAGTGGGTTACATACATTGGACATACAGAGTAACATATAAAGCAATCAATAACCGATACAAGAGGTGAAGAGAGCCCTGCCCAAAAGAGCTTACAATCTACAAGTAACTAACCAGAACCCCCAGATAAAGGGCAACTAAACCTTCTTTATTTTCCCTATATAATAAGATAGGGATAGATGAATGTATTTTAATTCCGTTTGCGGCAGAGAGTAGCCTGAAGGCCCCCTAAGCATTCCTACACACTTAAAGCTAAGGGGGCTGTTACTTAGGTCCCCATACACGGGCCGATAGTAGCTGCCGATATCAGTCCTTTAAACCGATTCGGCAGCTAATCGGCCCGTGTATGGGCAGAACCGAGCGGCCTGGCCAACCGATATCTGGCCTGAAATTGGCCAGATATCGATTGGCCAGGTTAGAAAATCCAGTCGGATCGGGGACCGCATCGGCTCGTTGATGCGGTCCCCGAACCGACTGCCCCATGGCCGCAAATGTAATTCGATCATTTGGCCCCACATATTTTTTTTTTTTTATCTACTTGCTACCCGATATCGCCCACCCGTAGGTGGATCTTATAGTGTATGGGGCCCATACACAGAGAAGAGACCTGAAGGGAGGATGAAATTGTACTACCTTACACCAGAATGTTAGAAACTGCTCAGAACAATCATTTGTAGCCTGCAAGATCAAGAGCAGGGACCCGCGACAGTTTGTTTTCATTTTCTCGCATTGTTTCCTTTAGCCGGCCCCTAATGCGTTACACAGCGCCATGGAATAGGGCTCTTCATAAACAATAATAAATAGCTGTAGTATTGCTGTGAGCCACACTGCATTCCTCCCTCTGGAGGTACCGACTGCCGGCTCTGCAAGCTGCCATCCGGTTTCCATCCTACTCTAGGTTATAAATTTATAACAATTAATTTTTTCTGCGTACGTGCGTCACTATATTCACAGAGTTTTCACGAGAAAGCCTGCAGGCGCCTGTGCATTATTTATATATATTTATGCATCTCTTTCATATATGCGATCGCACGCAATTAGGATAATTTTAATTAATAGGTAGTCTGAAGCAGGAAGCCCTTTAACCCCTGCACTGCCTTATAGTTAACCAAGATTTACGTATGGATAAAAGAAAAACACAAGGCCTCGGTTTTACCCACCAGAAGCATTTATAGATAACTAGCGATATTTACCCAAGCATACAAAGCAGGGAAATCACAAAGGCAAATGAAGTTTGGGAAAGACATTTCATGACTACAAACCAGGCTGAAAACTATCACTGATCAGCCGGATTATTTTCTGTTTGTACTGGGTAGATATTTGACTAAAATTGATTGCCTCCTATTTTATTTTACAAAGGAACTTTGCAGGGACTATCTGGGGCAGCCTGGGCCTAAGCACTTTGTCAAAAGCATAAATCATGCTCAGAGCGGCCTGGGGCGCTGCCTTGTTTGGCAATGCTTACAGAGCAACAATGTTACTCCAAACAAACTAAATGGTACAAAGGGCAGAGGGCAGGGAAGGTAATTACTGCGAGGAAATCTCTCACTAAGCCCTATAGTAGATGATGAAGAATTATAGCAAGGGAGGCAGGAAGGTGAATGGGGCTTGGTTAGGGAATAGGGCAAAAATAGAGTAAAAACACTAAAAGCGTAAAGAAAAAGTAAAGAAAAACAAACTAAAGGAAAAAAAAAATACTTTGTATACTCTCTTGCTCAACATAAGTGCAGTGAACAAGACTTCTGGGCTATTGTTTATATCACAAAAAAAAAAAAGTTATTTTGTTATTTCCTAAGCTAAACAGGGAAACTGTGAAGCTACTCCATGTTGGGTCCTTGCGAGGTACAAAAATAGATAACCTGCGTATAATGGACTTCTGCTTAT